>NW_028186679.1:4879160-4964874 GCF_003343005.1 Rhea americana
TGCCAGATGCACTTGATATTCCAAATAGAACTATACCTATATATACCTATACCTATAGGAAGTTTTTGGAATAGCAGAAACAAAATGTATATGCACTAGTATGATTTAGATTTAATACTAAGATAATAATTTTCAGAAAAAAAAAACTTTGTTTTAAATTGTGTTTGCTGTTCTGCAACCCTCTTGTGACTACATCAACTATCAGACCATATATAACATTGTAATGTCTGCTGCAGCTAACATTAGCCTCTTAAAATCCCTTCCATGATGAAATATGAAAGGTTTGATATCGTTTGGTGTCTTGGAATGCAGCATTTCTGGGTATAATATTTTACCATTTTATAGTCGTTTTATTGTATTAGGTAGTAATGACTCCAGAGGACAAGCTGCCCTGTCCTCTGAACAGTTTGTGTGCTGTAATGTGAGAGCAGCTGTCTATTCAAAAACATTAAGAAGTTTTGAGGGAGAGGATGAAGGCTGTATCAAACTGATTTTCCTAAATGAAAAGTCAGTTTGCTTATGTGTAGTTAAGTTTGTTTTTCCTTCTAGAAATCAAGTTATACTGAGATCCCAAAGAGAGCTTCCACATTTGCAACGGAACGGTTTCTTTCAGATCTTACATGCACAACAGAGACTGCTTCGTGTTGTTGCCTTTCCAGAATGTACAGGGAAGATCATCAATAAGGGAGTCTGGSAAGGTGGAAAACAAGTCTGGATTTCAGCATTGGACATGAGTCACAGCTCGATCTGGTTTGTTTTTCCAGTGCCAATACTCACAAATGACTGCGAACAATCAGCTCATTGCTAAGAGATGTACACTCAACTTTAATTTTGTTCTTACCATTGTAAAGAGTACATGATAGAAAGGACAAGTCATCAATTCCAATGTCTCCAGTGAAGCCATCTCCTACAGTACCTTCCACCAAAATCTAGGGAAACAATAGTTATAAAAGTATTTTTCAGCATATAGCAGACTTCCACTTCTCATTAAATACTTTATTTTGATTGATAGAAGTCCTGTGTTTCAAACTTAAAATGAACTTCAAATTGAACTTAAATGAACTTAAATATTGTATTCAGTGACACTTTACAAAAGACTAACTACTATCGGCTTTCTCTGGTGTTCATATTAATCACAGGGAACTATAATATTGGTATGGTTGGATTTACAGCCACTGAAACATCGTTGTGACATAAAATGATGGTAAGACATTATCATAAGTGGCATGTTATGATTAGGTCCTTTGGTACTTATTGTAATAATATTCTTCATGATTAATTATAATAACGTCCATCTGAATGAATTATATAYCCATGTAGGAATGTCATTGCTATGAAAATAATCAAGCAGATTACAGATAAGCTCTGGAACTCTTTAAAGAAAAAGATTCTTCATAGAATATTTTAATATATATTTACAGACAAATAATCATTAAAGTTACCAAAACTGTATATACTTAATTTCTTATTATTGTCTATTGCCAAGGAGTAGGAGAGATTACTATTTGTGAAATACTCCCTGGATGACAAAATAAAACTCTTTTCACTGATGCTGAATTATCACAATTGTAACAGATGAGTACTCAAAATTTTCTCAATTCAACTACCTGTTAAACTAACTTTTTTCCTAAAAAAAAGTCTCCTCAAAACACTTTATATATATATATATATGTGTGTGTGTGTGTGTGTGTGTATAAAAATGATTTTACTGACCCATTGCAGTTAAAATATTAAAGTTATGTCTCCGCCAATTTTTAAAGAACTATTTATATCATACATGATTTTACATTTTAGCATTTCTTTTGTAGTCAGTTAACTATTGTTAATGTTTGCTGGCAATAGTGCTTGTTGATGATTTTCAGTTTCAGAAATCAGCCCTGTATATTAAACTAATGAAGCTATTCAGTAACTGGAAAGCAAGGTAAGTAAGAGACTTCTTCTATACAATGTTTGTGTGATGTGTACGCACAGCCCTTATCAGTCTCAGTTTAAAAGATTAATGTGTAACATGAGGAAAAATATCTGAAGGTTCATACAATGGCTTTARCACTGTAAAAGTAAGAGAACAATAACAATATAACTATGTTAACAGTGGCAAAGTTTTTCCTGCTATTCTGCAAATACATACAAACAAAAGACTTTAGTCACTGATATTAATATTGCCAAAGAGAGTGAATAAAAAATAGTTGTGTTGTATTTATCAAATACATTCTAYAGACAAAATAGATGTCAGTGAGAAAGATGATTTGACTGTTTTGAACTCYTGGTGACTGAAGAACTGCAAGATGTAATCCTGAACAATCTTAACTCTTATGAGTATATTAAAAGAAAATGAATACAATCCCATTATTACAGACTTGCTGAAGATGGATTATTTTAGCACAAAATGTTCTAAAGTGAATGACAACAGTAAATGGCAACATTACTTACTGACACTATCATCCCAGTATGGAATTCTTATGTTTCCCTCAGAATAKCCACAGAAATTCTTTAAAATTCTTTTAAAAAGACCTCAGTCTCTTATTTCCTGTTTAATTTAAAATGCAGGCAATACTACAGCACTTTGTTGGTATCACTATCATAAAAGTGCTTAGAAACAGGACAAATCAAGATCTATTCTTTGGAAATGTTGCATAACAGTGTGTGTTATACCAAACCAAAAAAGAGCATTTCAGTTTAATCTTGACTGGCAACAATTTAAATAAAAACTTGACTTGGCTTTTTAAGCMTGAATTATTAACTGGTTATAAATAATTACTCATAAATCAGCTAAAAATCAGACCCAGAGGCAGAAGTTTGTTAACCCAGCATATATGGTTATTACCAAAACAAAACCGAGCCCCTTCAGAACGACACTATTTTAATAAGGGAATGTGCTGTGCTCTGACGGACATAAATCAGTGGATTTAGGGGCTTCTCTCTCTTTGCCCTCTTCCCAGCCACATTCACACATTCTGAGGCCGTTCTCACTCACCACTTTGCACGAACCTTCTCCTGGAAGAGGTAGCACTCTTGCACCTTAAAAAGGAGTATTTTTATTAAGGGAATAACAGCATCCAGAGATAAAAGTGGCCATACATGGTTCTGTATTAGCAATAATACTTAGAATATCTCTTTATTGTTATTATGATGATAATATATGACTTTCAAAACCCCCAAATCAGATATTTTTTATTATKCTAGTTACTCAGGAAGTCTAACACTTTGGCATATAGCACGAACTAAATTAGTAACAGAGAAAAAGTAACAGAGAAAGTACAGATCTGTGTTCAAAYGTATTAACTGCTTGACAGGAGTCAAGAACTACGAGCACAGTTCTAATCAATGTTAAGGAGACATAACCTAAATGAAATTATGACTTTGCTACAGATTTTAAAAGTGAAAAGCATATTGTTTTGCACTTGATATCTTAAAATTGAAAACAAGATCAATCTTTGAAGCAGTGCTGCGATATAAAACTTAGTCTATCTGAAACCCTAGCTAAACATTGACCACTTAAATTAATTTGTCAGCTGAAATTCTGCAAACTTCAKAAGCTATTGTTAAACAACCTCCAGGGAACTCATCTACGATTAAGCTTGTTTTACGTCTCATTTATTATTTGAACACGGATAAATAGTTCCCAATTTCTCCAGCTTTCAGAACTTACAGATTCAGTCTGAATGAAGGTTATAAAGGTGGCATGTACTAGCTAGAAAGTATGCTATATAAAAGAGGGGAAAAAAATCTATAAAAAGCAAAATGCATTAGACAGGCACTCTGTCTACAGAAAAGGATTGATTCCTTTAGGTTTTGAACAAAATAGGTTTTTGAAGGGTGAAGGAATTATTATGACAAATGGTAATAGAAGAAATATTACAATGGGTGATACTCTTCTACACAAATGTTTCATTTTTACAATAATCCTCAGTCCTGTCACCAGCCAGTTCCCATTGAATGTTAGTAAAATAAAACTTTAATTTCCATACGAACACAATCTATGCTAGAATGGAATTCATTCCAAAAGTGTGAGGTATTCAAAATCCTGAAGATATCTGAACAATCTGAAGAGTGATCTCAGTTTTCATGTGTAATATATCCAGGGATATGTCAAGAAGTCCCGATTGCATTACTGATTTCGTTATTAGTTAGAACTTGCTGATTTTGATTAGGTTTTTCTTACTATTATTTCTGCCAAGGAACTATATGATTTGATTTGAAGAAGGGAGAAAACCACACAAGTTGATAGCAGCACAAATAACTTTTTGTCATCGAGAACCTTTGTCACAAATTAATGAAAGCAGATTCAGCATAGAAACAGACATGTTTCACTGTTTAGCTCTAATAAACTAATCCTATGCTTTTAATGATATATACAAAAAGGAAAACATTTCCTAACTTTTTGTCTGGAAAAGTGAACAACTCTTTATGCTGGTACTTCTGTGATTAGAGATAAATGACAAATAAAATATAGAACCATTAACTACTTAAAATCTATGCCAAAATTTCTCCCTTTGGCAATGCTTTATCAAGATAATCTTCATTCAACAGTCATGTCATAATAAGTTGGATTTTTTACAGAAATGCATGAGCATTCTCACAATGTTTCAGGAAGTGCACAAAAAAATAGGGAACTTTATTTAACTGGTGAAGTACATAACCAATTTCTTTGAAAGATTATGATAAAAAAATCTGAAATTTTTGAATTTATTTTTGACTTCTTGAGTTAGTGCATGTCAAAGATGCTTTAGCGGCTTTTTTGGTAACTGAATCTGAACATGGTAATTTACTCTTCTCCAGTTTCGTTCATCCTATTACTCAGCTGCCATCTAAAGAATCTAATAACATCAAGCGGATACCGTTGGCAGTTAATTAATGGATTTCATGGTAGACACCTTATTAAGCATCATACAAACAACATCTAATCCCAGACTTCAAAGTATTTCCCAAATCTCTAATCTAGGTGTCATGTAGTTGCATCCTGATTACATAGCATTGAACTATTCCTCTGAATCTTCCATGCTATGGTTTCCCTTGRAATAAAAGTCAGGAGCCCTGGAAGAAAGG
This sequence comes from Rhea americana, assembly GCF_003343005.1. Taxonomy (NCBI): domain Eukaryota; kingdom Metazoa; phylum Chordata; class Aves; order Rheiformes; family Rheidae; genus Rhea; species Rhea americana. Next base: position 4,884,207 of record NW_028186679.1, read on the forward strand.
GTGCCACAACGTGCCCTCTGTTTTGAATGACTTGGGAATTAGGACTGCTCCACTAGTGTGAAGGTGATCTGCTCCCTAAAGCAGGCACAACTACAGAGAGCCCATCACGTATTAGAAAAATAACCGACGTAGGGCAGCTACAAAATTCTAGTGCAACAAGCAAAAAGCTCTAGATTCCACTGCTCATATTCCAAGCCCTTCAGTTCCTTTTTTATTTCTATCAAAAATACATTAGAATCAAATTCCCTGTAACTTTAAAAGTTGTAACAATGTCCTTTCACATAGGGATCCAAATGAGTTTTTATCAGTGGCCTTAAGGATATATAAATCTATTATTAAGAGTCTTAATGACTCTAAATGACAAATATCTAATTCTTTACTGTGCTCAGCTTTACACGGGACTGAAAAACTCTGTTTCTAGTGTAGTTATAGTGATAAGCATGTGAACCTTCATGCTGATTTATGATATTTTCCAATAATTTCTGTAAAGAGCAGAGAAGAATCATATTTCATTCCTGTTACAGACCCATAACTTCACTGATGCCCAGTGGGATTGCTCACATTTTTAACATTAATAAGTGTTTAGGTATTTTGGCACTCAGTGCTTCACTATATTATGGCCACAAAACATTACTCAAGAGAAAAGACACTACTTTCACTCTGTGATATTAACATTGGAAGAATTATTATAGAAATAGCATATAGTCAGATGCTACATGTTTGAGATACTCTAGCTTTATAAAATTACATAGTTAGCCTGTCCACTTTGGAGGTATCTATCTGGTAATTATAACGATAAATCTATATTCAATCTAATCTAAGTTCGTAATTACTTTTGACTTCATCTTAATATGAAAGTTTACAGAAGACTTCTCTACTTTACAAGACTATACCAGAATGCTCCTCCTGGGATTAATTTAAAAAGCAACCCATCTGGGATTGCAAAGATGAAATACTAAAAAAAAAAGAGAGAACACATTAGATACATTTGTCTGTGTAGACATTTAAAACAGCTCACTTAGCTAAAAAACAAAAAATTCATTCTGCAGATATTTTTCAGTCTCTCATAAAGCTAATCTAATTTCTGTCTTTTCAGTTAGTTATAAGGGTCCAGAAATGCACATATATCCTATAGAAATTCCACTTTTGTTAATATTTAAAGTTTGTAAACATTTTCGTTCCTTAATGAGGATGATGATTATTTAGTTATTCTTAAAAATGTCTTGGTAGTGAAAGTACTTAGCTGATAAGATCATTCTCAGTAACAATATTAAAACATCTATAGCTAACTGGGCAAGACCAGATCTATTATTTAGTCAGAGAGACACAGAAGTACTATAAATCTCCTCCTGCAAGTAAGACACAAGACAACTTATTGTCTCCATACAAATGGTTATTTTTAAAGAGCATCACTTATTTCAGGTAGTCTTGCAAATGTTAGACTGCCAGTTTAAAGACMTTAAGGCTGGGCCCAAAGGTAGTCCACGTTTTTACAAGGCTACATACAAATCAAAGTGGAGGAGTTGCAGTGTAGTAACAGAAATAATAACATTCTTTGAAGATCTGCCTTTAGTAACCATAATCATTATGGTACCCTGAAATACTTTCAGGTGGAATATCATGAGCATTCCTTTACTTTAAGAATGTTTTTGGTGCTAGGGTGACCCTAGCCACCCCAGGGTGCCTAGGTGGTGGGACCTTTACATCTGGTTTAGAATCACAAGCATGCTTCTCAGGAGCTTAAGATGTCTATTTTATGCAATTACCTATATACTAATGCATAAATGTTTCAGAATTAGTCCCTTAAAATGCAAATAGCTTGGATTTTAGACTGAGAAGAATATAAAAATAACACAATGTGTACTAAAAAAAAATAGTTGGCAAAAGAAATTTGGCTTCTATTCCTATTTGTAGGACATTCTGCTATTGTATATTCAGAGCAAATGTATCATTCTAATTTTCAATCAATATTCCATTACTTCCTGAACTAACATCTATTTGATAATGAGAAAAGTTATTACAGAGAATTTTACTGTATACCTTCATTAACTACTTGTAAAATAGGAAAATACCAAATGTATCTTGAATCTATTTAATTGAAATTTTATTTTACATATAAGCTTCCATAAGCTAGTATTTTTCACTGAATTTTCATTATCTATTTCCTCCTGACTTTGGTCCTTGTCTTTCACGCTTAAAGGAAGAGGGTTTTATCTTTGTTTATGGAGATGCACACATATATTGCATAAGGGCAAAACTAAATTGCAACTGTGCGAGATAACTTTTTTTTTTAATAGTATGCTTTCCAATACAATAAAGTGGCCCTAGATATCCTATTCAGGAAACTGTAGGTATCTGATCTATATCATGACTAAAAGAGGGAGACTGCACTGACCAAAAGAATTGATATTTTGAATTGTCATTCAAAATATTGATATTTTGAGTTGATATTCTGAATTGCCATTGTTCACATAATTTACAATTTACTTTTGCTGTATCCAGAAAAACTTGAATGAATAGAGAAAACTGAAACAGCCACATTTATCTAACATGCTAAAATAGAATCTTCACACTTTAATCTGAGACAAAACTATGTCAGGTATTGTGATTATTCAAGGAAGATAAAAGTAAACACTATTCATCATCAGTATAAGGAGGCTACTGTGGACAGATCGGTATTTCACCAGTTTTTCAAATGCACTAATAAGGAAAAAAAATGTTTAACTAGTCTTCTCAGGAAGATTAAAATAAATTTAGACCAAGGAAAGAGATAAATACACTCAAAAAGCCTATTTTTTTCTTATCGAAAGTAGTGTCCCATATATTCTAAAGGTATCTTTGACAAGGAACATATTTATAACCTGCTATTTTCACAGAAACATGCTGGGATATCACCTTGCTCTATTTTCAAAATTACATTGGTTGATTATCTATATGATGTGTGTAGAGAGTTTCTGAAAATAAGAGCTGTTGAAACCTTACAGATGCATATTCACTCCTTCCTTTCACCCATACATACTGGGGAATAACAAGCTCTGTTAGCACAATAAAACATCACCAAACACCTACCAAGGAAATGAGAACTGTAGCTCTCCATTCAAATTCAAACACTCCCTGAAAGGTCCAGAATAAACAACTGYTCAATCACTGCTTGCATTAGAGGACCAGATTATTAAAAGAGATTACATTTTATAATTTCCCTAAAACACAGGCAAAGACTTTACAGACTTCTGTGTAATACCAAATCTGAATTCAAAGGTAAACTCTGGATCACATTATACTACAGTTACCAGTTTTACAAGTTTGTGTATTTGGAACAGTTTTGTCACTTTGTCAGTATTAGAACAATTAATTTTGGCCCAGAGAACTTCATTCCTTTCACTTAAATATGTTATTTCTAAAGTTCCTTTTTCACTCATCCAGGCTCACTTGTTTTGCTCACTGATATCACATTTAATTCTCCGATGCAAAATATCTGTCAGAGACGCACTAAATTTCAGCCATGTTTGATGGCAGCTAGATCAAATATTTCCTGAGAAATATAAGATTCTGAGAACAAGGTTTAGAGAGAGCTGATGTGAGCAATGGAAGTTTTTGAGTATTGTCTCCTTTGGATTTATGCCAGAGCACTCAATTAAAGGCCCTGCAGTTTCGTACCTATAGACTTTGAAACATCCAAAAGGGGATCTGGCTTTCCAGATTGCCTCAAGGATCTTTGAGCTTCAGATTTTTAGCTGACAATTACTCCTTTTGCTAGCARTCAATACATAGGTAAGATTGTTTATAAACTCAAATAATTCTGGATGTCATCTCCAGGCATATGGAGAAAAAGAAAGTGGTCAAGAGTAGTCAGCATGGATTCACCAAGGGGAAATCATGTTTAACCAGTCTGATAGCCTTCTCTGATGGAATGACTGGCTGGGGAGATGAGGGCAGAGCAGTGSAYGYTGTGTACCTTGACTTCAGCAAGGCTTTTGACACTGTCTCCCATAACAYCCTCCTAGAGAAGCTCAGGAAGTGTAGGTTAGATGAGTGGACAGTGAGGTGGATTGAGGACTGGCTGAAAGGCAGAGCTCAGAGGGTCGTCATCAGTGGYGTGGAGTCTRGTTGGAGGCCTGTTGCTAGCGGTGTCCCCCGGGGGCTCAGTACTGGGTCCCATCCTGTTCAACTTCTTCATCAGTGACCTGGATGARGGGRCAGAGTGCCTCCTCAGCAAGTTTGCTGATGATACGAAGCTGGGAGGAGTGGCTGACACAGCAGAGGGCTGTGCTGCCATTCAGAGAGACCTGGACAGGCTGGAKAGYTGRGMRGAGAGGAACYTCWKGAGGTTCAACAAGGGCAAGGGCAGAGTCCTGCGCTTAGGGAGGAATAACTCCATGCACYAGTACAAGCTGGGGGCTGACCTTCTAGAGAGCAGCTCTGCAGAGAAGGACCTGGGAGTGCTGGTGGAYGACAAGTTGACCATGAGCCAGCAATGTGGCCTTGTGGCCAGGAAGGCCAATGGTCTGCTGGGCTGCACTAGGAGGAGTGTTGCCAKCAGGTKGAGGGAGGTGATCCTGCCCCTCTCCCTGGGGAGGCCTCATCTCGAGTACTGTGTCCAGTTCTGGGCTCCCCAGTACAAGAGAGACATGGAGCTACTGAAGACAGTTCAACATAGGGCTACGAAGATGATTAGGGGCCTAGAACATCTCGCCCATGAGAAAAGGCTGCGAGAGCTGGGCCTGTTTAGCCTGGGAAAGAGAAGGCTGAGGGGGGAATCTTATCAATGTGTAGAAGTACCTGAACAGAGGGTGTCAGGGGGATGARGGGCTAAACTCTTTTCAGTTGTCCCATGGGACAGGACAAGAGGCAATGGGCAGAAATTGAAGCACAGGAAGTTCCGCCTGAACGTGARGGGGAATTTCCTCCCTGTGAGAGTGATGGAGCACRGGAACAGGTTGTCCAGAGAGGTTGWGGAGTCTCCTTCTCTGGAGATATTCAAAGCCCACATGGATGCAACCCTGTCGAACATGCTCTAGGTGACCCTGCTTGATCGGKAGTTGGGACCAGATGATCTCCAGAGGTCCCTTCCAACCTTACCCATTCTGTGATAATTGGTTTCCCATGCTTTTAAGTAAAGCAAAATGTGAGTTTTGGGGGTTTACTATTTGTAAATAGTAATTCTTTTTTTCAACATGGTAAACAAATGACAGACTTATATTGGGAGGGAAGAGGAAGATGTGGTAACATTCATTTTATTGCAGGGGTATGTTTGACTCCTACATGTAGAAGAGAAAAATTAAAATGAAGATCTGTATTACAAAGAATTAGGCCATCTTCAATCCTAAGCCTAAATTTTTCTATCAACTAGGAACCTCTGAAAATCCTAAAACAGCTGACAGTGATTTCTGGCCAGGGACAGAGAAGAAATGACCTGTATTTTGATCAGAAAATTATCAAAAAGTTGTTTCTTATTTGCAGAATTTCAAGAAAAAGCCTTATTTAATTTTCTGAAGTGAATCTAAACTTTTCTTTCAAACATGAAGTTGGCCTACAATGCTAAACATCTGGAAACAATGAAGCACTGACATTACAGTATGTAGAGACCACAACGTAGTAAATGTAGAGACAGAATCACAGAATAGTTGAGGTTGGAGGAGACCTCTGGCGATCATCTGGTCCCAACCCCCRATCAAGCAGGGTCACCTAGAGCAGGTTGCCCAAGACTTTGCCTCATCAGGTTTTCAATATCTCCAACAACGGAGACTCCACAAGCTCTCTGGACACCCTCTACAGTAATGTTTCCTTATGTGCAGGTGGAATTTCCCGAGTCTCAGTTTGTGCCCATTGCCTCTCATTATGTCACTGGGCACCACTGAGAAGAGTCTAGGCCCTTCCTCTCTACACTCCCCTTCTCCATCCCCCATCTTTTCAATGTGTATAAATAAACATACATCATATGTATTTGAACACGTTGATCCCCTTCAGTCTTCTCTTCTCCTGATTGACCAGGCCCAGCTCTTCCAGACTCTCCCCATATGAGAGATGCTCTAGCATCTCTCTAGCATCTCTCTAGCAGTTATATTAGTGTTCCTTTGCTGGACCAACTTCAGTATGTCCATGTCTCTCTTGCACTGGGGAGCCTGGGACACAGTACTTCAGAGGCGTCCTTACCATGGCTGAAGAGAGGTGAGGGATCACCTCCCTTGACCTACTGGTAATGCTCTTAATGCAGCCTAAGATACCATTGACCTTCTTTGCCCCAAGGGTAAATTACTGGCTCATAGTCCACTTGTCAACCAGGACCCCCACATCTTTCTCCACAGAGTTGCCTTCCCTCCCGCTCAGCCCCCAGACTATACTGGTGCACAGAGCTATTCCTCCAGAATTTACCCTTCCCTGTGTTGAATTTCATGAAATTCCTATCAGACCACTTCTCCAGTCTGTTGAGGTCCCTCTAAATGGCATCACAACCATCTGGAGTGTCTATCATTCCTTCCAGTTTTGTATCATCTGTGAACTTCTGTCCCATAATCTAGGTTATGTATGAGGGATGTTAAAAAGTATTTACCCCTGTACTGACCCCTGGGGAACAGCACTAGTGATTTGCTTCCAGCTGGACCTCATGCTGGTGATCACAACCCTCTGAGCCTGGAAGTTCAAGCATTTTCAATCCATTTCATTGACCGCTTTCCCAGCCCGTATGTTATTAGCTTGTCTGCGAGGATGTTAAAAGAGACAGTGTCAAAAGCCTTACTGAAGTCAAAGTAAACAACATCCACTGGTCTCTCCTTATCCACCAAGCCAGTCATCTCATCATAGAAGGCTATCAGGTTGATTAACCACAATTTTCCCTTTGTAAATTCATGTTGACTATTTCAAATCACCTTTCTATCTTTCACATTCCTGGAAATAGTATCCAGGATTAGCTGCTCCATCACCTTTCCAGGGATTTAGGTAAGGCTGACTAACCTGGAGTTCCCCAAATCCTACTTGTCCTTCTTAAAGATAATTATCCATTACTATTATGGTATCTAAACAACAGAMAACACAAAACTGTCTGAGAGGTGGTTCTAGTACACATCTCACCAGACAGCTAAGGCTTCAGAGAAAACATGGTCACAGAGCGTGAAGACTTTGTTCCCCTCATCTCCCCTCTACGTCTAGTTACAGAAAAGTCCCCAGCACTCCACACTTAAGAGAAAGTTTGGAAAGACATTAGCAAGCGACAACTTATTAGCAACAGAAATTCCCTCTTTCTTTTCAAAAACTCTTAGTTTTGAAGGGTAGCAGTAGTCACAAAGCAAACTCCATCATGAAAAATGGAACACACCAGACTGAACATCAGGTCCTGATCTCTTTCTTCAAAACAAACTATCAAATGGTACTTCACACTTCATGCCACTCAAAAATGACTATGAAAAACAAAAGTACATCACAAGAATATAAAATCTTTACATTCCCTGAACAGGACTAGAAGAGTACAATAGTATAAATAGCTTCAGTTACCGAACAAACTTAACCCTAAACAGGCCAAATATTTTAACTAATTTTATAATTCTTTAGATAAACTACYGAAGGATATGTTTCCTTATAATGTTAAAAAAATAATAAAATGCTGAGCTTGTGTTGTATTATGCCAGGACAGACTAGAGTGTTGAAACTAGTTTTTGCCCAAATGCCCTCAACCTCYGACCATGTAAATTCATCTTAAACATATATATGCTTGGGAAACTTTCTCACTAAAAAGGCATTAAAATAAATGTTAAAACTTTAACTTARAAGAATTTTGTTCATTCAGCAGAATTCATGCCATATTTACGACTTTTTTTTTTCTTTCAAACAAATGTCTAGTATTAGCAACCCTACACAAACCAATGGATCTACAGTGCTGTAAGRTCAACATAAATGAGAGAAGAATCAGTTTGGTAGAGGAAAATGAATTTCACATTCCTCTCAACTATTTTACATACTTAGTCAAAAGGACAAGACATCAGGACTTCACGCTACTTTCAACACAGTAAGTGTCAGCAATATCAACATGTAGCTACTGAGATATAGTACAGGTCTAGGCCAAATTAATATTGAAAATGAGATAAAGGTGTGATACTTTTATTTGCACATATATAGTTATACAAATAAATTTGTTACAGTCACACCTGCTCTTAAATTCTCTAACTAGGAAGGCATTGTTAGCATTATAGCAAGGGTCTTTTATATTTCTAAAAGGGTCTTGATGAAAAACAAACACTTTCTTCCAGTTCCTTCTATGCAGCCTTCTAAGGGCTTTTCCTACAAAGAGAATAGAATTTTTCTCTGCTCAAAAGTACCCTGTTGGTAAGTAAGTGTGGGACAGTCTAAATCAAATATTGCATTTCATCTGACAAAAAAGGAAGATTTTAAAATCTGGATTTCTTTAAAGTTGACTTTATGACCACTTATCAGGCAATTGAATTAATGAATTAATCTTTCCTCTAATAACCTCCAGATATATTAACCCAACAGCAATAAACAGGTCACAGATAGCTAAATGTAAGTAACATAAACAATTTTAAAAGGCAAGAAGACAAGATTAGATCTGTAGCTGTAACTTCTAATTATTTACTTCCAAAAATGATATTTGATTGTTGACCCTAGACTGGAACCAAATATTTTGAATTGATATTTATTCCAGATTTATATAATTACAGATTAATGTATAGATCTGGAAAAGTCAAGTATAGAAAATAATACTCTTTTTAATTGTCCTTTCTTTTGAATGAACCATGGTTTTTGCTAAGATATTCCGTAGCAGGCTCACAGAAAAATTTATTGTGCTCAATGCTAGAAAAACAAAAATAACACCTGCTTTATTTTTCATGGGTTCATATTCAAAAGATGATAAATATCTTTTTTTAGAGGGAAAAGCAACTTCCACAAAAACTAAATATTTGGAACATACTTAGTCAAGACGCTACATGTACTCCAAAGTCATTTTAATCAGACAATTAGTAATAGTTTTTAGACTATGCAGTGTTTGATGGTGCAGTAAGTGAGTATATCACAGACTAGAAGGGTCATACCTGAAATGGCTTAGAGCTGTTGATATGGAGTGTCTGCCTTATCCATCTGTTGCCTTGATTTCCAAACTTGTACCACAGCATCTGTCCCTTGGTATTACTCACAGTTCTTTGGAAGACTGACAGYTTATAAACTTGCTTTCCAAACATATGATAATGAAAGCGGAAAATGCAGGTTTCGTTGCCATCAGAGTTGAAGACAGGACTAAGCAAAACTGCTTTATTTTGGAATACATAAGGCTCTGAGGATTCCATGTAGAGGTAGTGTCCTCTGACCGTGCCTGTTGTGTGATCCTTTAACGGGCCTGTGTTAAGCGTGGGGGTTGGACCTTGTTTTCTGATCCAGTCAAAGTCATCTTCTATGTCCTGCTCCCAATTGCACAGTCCATTTTCAAAGTTGCACTGTAGGTCAAGGTCTGAAATATGCGAACAGAACAGACTGTCAAACCAAACATTGATTCTACTTTAATGTATTTTTCATTCACCTTCTTTCTAATATGGAGAAAAAAAAATCTTTTTCCCCTTGCAAAAATTTCCCTTTGAAGAATAAATTTACATTGCCTAGACAAAAAGAAAAAACTTTAATTAGTACCTCTTCTAATATACATCTGGCAAACTGYTCATAATTAACTTATTGAATAAACAGATCTGTGAAGAATATCATACTAATCATGTTATTAAATAAATGTGTATATTTTTATAATTAAAGCATGCAAAGTCCTTAACTGAAATTTAACCAAATGAAGGAGTTAGAACTGYAGTAGCCTGGATGAAATAAACCAAAGGAATTACTCTTACAGTAGATATAATAAATGATCTAAGGTGTYTTTTATGATAAATAAGATCAAAATTTAAGCCAATTTCTACATCCTTATTGTCCCTAGTAATACTAATTAACAGCTTTCTCAGAGCTAAATTCAAGAGAGACATTTATATAATGCAATTTCACTTTATTTGATATCAGGCCAAATATATTGATTAGACCAATTTCTTCTAATGCAAAAAAAAACAAAATGAGTATCAGAGATGAAGAACTTGGGTTCCATCTTTGTATCTCTCTTTCGTAACGAGTGACTAACTGACCTAATGGCTAATTCTAMTTGCAAAACCATGGAAGTCCTATATAATACTTTCTAACTACAGACCTCAAAATAGATTACAAACAAGATAAGCATTACTTCCTATTACAAGCAGGAARACTGAAAGAGGCTAGAAAGTTTTCACTTTATTTTTAATTCATATTAGATTGAAGTTGTTATTCAGCAGATAATACTGGTACAATTCCGTTCAAGCATGTAAGGTGTTGCTTGTTTCTGAAACTCTTTGTGATTTGCATAATTTAGTTACCTCAGGATATGATAAAGCATCTGCTAGCTATTAATTTTGCTTTATATTAAYGTCCCTGAATTCGTAAATTTGATGAATGCATGCTTGAGGGAGAAAAATCATCAMCACCACCCTTCAGCACTGAAAGGTAAATGTCAAGAATGTGAATGTCCCATAGCTTTATTCARTTCTTATGAGTTCTTTCTTGGAAAGGCACAATTGTGTCCACCATGACTAGTGTTTTCTTGTAATACAGGTATTTTAAGATTTTCTAGGTAGAGAGAGAATTATATATAGATATGACAGACACTCCTCTCAGTTCGTATACACCTTTTGTTCTACTGCCAGCAGTGCAATCAAAGCCAGTACTTTAACCAAAATGGATTGAGAGACTGTGCATTAACCTTTTGAGAATGAACTTGTCATATATAAGTTTATTTTACAAAAGTTAAAGAAATATGGCTTGTTTTAATAGAGGAAATGAATTACATTCACTCTCAAATTCATCTGTAAYTCATCGTACACACTTAGGTTAAGAATAAGTTTTAGAATCTGTTTCAGCAGTAACTACATTCAGTTGTGTCATCGGTGGCTGTCGTGTTGATAGGCTGTAATAATACTCTGCTTGTTTACGTCAGGGATAAACTTGGCAAGTAACTTTTGTTTTGACATAAAGCAAGGAATAACAAAAGTACTCACTACAGTTGTCTTCATCTGATCCATCACCGCAGTTATCCACAAGATCACATACCAATAAACTGTCAATACATGCTTTTGTGATTCTGCACCAGAAATGATCAGGACCCTCACARCTTATTGCTGGAGGTGGAAGAGCACAATTTTCAAATGTAATATCATCAATTGCTGAGACACCTTCATAAAAACCCAAACTGATTTTATCAAGTGATAATTGGAAAGGATGTGGAAGGCGTCCAAGCTGAATGAATGCCTTCAACCATTGATTTCCCTGGTTGTAATATATCCTCCAAAGGACAGTAGGCTCCTTCAGCCCATCCACAAGCAATTGCATCTCTGCTGCTCCAACTGACTGTCCATAACTGTAATACCTAAAATGAGAGCAACAAAGTTAAAGGTGCAAATGAGGAGAATGGACCACATCAAGTATACTGGACCAAGATATTTTCTGTTTTAGCCCTGAGAAACATAGGAAGATTACACTGCCGATTCATATTCTGAATATTGATATTGATAGTAGTGCAGGCTTGTGTATGAATCTAAAGCTCATTTGAATAATTTAAGATTATGAGAGAAGCATACTTCATTAAGTTATAATCCTTAACTGAAGAGAGACATTTGCTTTTGTATTAAGCTCACACAGAGTTCACTGCTCACTCAGATGCTTAGTATGTCTCTTTAAAATTTAAATCAATACATAATTGTGAAGTTTCAATAAAGAAAAACAGAACACTTACTGAATGTAAAAAAGTATCTTCAATCTGTGGTAGTTATTGTTAACATGTCACATTTTTACAGCATTTTTGGAGGCTCTCAAAGCATTTTAAAATCATAAATACATAAGTGAGTTTAATAATACTGTATCTAATACAACTTTTTGGAAAAGAACAAGTATAGACTCAAAAGAATGAACAGCAATCATATAACTTAACCAAGAACAGAACAGGAATAGGACCAACAATTCGTAATTTCTAGACATGTTCTAGAAAACAGCAAATAGCAAGATTACCTTCCCTCCACTTTCAAGTCACGAATCTTTGACAAAAAAGACATTTTCTCTATCTATGGCAAATGTACTACTCAGAAACAYTACACTGAACCCTGCACCAAAGCCAGTCTAAACAAATTTATTTAAGCAGTAGTATCAACTTCAACCTCAGTACAAAAATTATGGTTTATTTTTACGTCCCTATTTGCCTACCACAATATCTGTGCGGTCCTGGCAGTAACTGAAATGTCTTTTCTTAGGTATATACGGAAAGGATGGGAAGTGATGCTCCAATTCTTGCAACAGAGCTATCACTTAAAGAAGATATAAACTAATTTTGGGATACTAAGGAAGACTCAGTGAATCTAGTACTAGATTTTTGGATGGCTTTCTATTCTAGAACAAAACTCCCCAACATTTTCAGGCTGACTTATCCAAAGTAGAAAGGTCATCAAAATGACTGTGGTATTTCTCTATGTAAATGCAGACACAATCCTTTAAAATATTTTTGGCCAAAGCACGGCAACAAAGCAGTCTCGTGTTTCAATTCTGCTTTCCAAATGCTTCAGCTTGTTGGTTGTAACGAACACTGTATGATTAAAGAATAAAAAGCAGCAATACTGTGGAGGATGGTGTATACTTCTGCAAACTATAACCTCAGTTGCAGTCCAAGATAAACAATGTGAGATGATCCATAAATTTAAATCCAACTTCTTTCATACCAGAAAGATACTGTGCAACTTGATCCAGTTTGGCTGAACTTTGGGCTTCGTAGTTGAGCAACTTGTGAAATGTTGCTGCTGTTTACCAGAATGAACATAAAATGACCTGTTGAAACAAAACAGAAAATAATCTTTCAGGCTGAAGAAAGAAAGMATTTCTAAAAGTTTCGAAAGAGTTCACAGCCTCCATTTTAAATCTGATTGAAGGGCAGCTATATCTATGCCACTTTTCTCTAAGCCTGATTTGTCATACCTTCAGACTTGTTATAAGTGTGATCCTGTAGAGGAGCTTGTGTCTGAAAATCAGGTGGAAGAGCACTGCTGGAACTTCTTATCCAGTCAAATTCATCTTTATTTACAGTTTCAAGCCAACCACAATTGTCTGTTTCAAAATCACACACAGCAGCTGAAATGAAGAAAGAGACATTTTGCTTTGTCTCTGAACATAACTATCAAATGAGCTTTACAGTATGAAAAGGAAATAAGACATTTCTAACACATCACCAACATCCTAGACAGAAGTCAAGGAAAGAGGTATGAGGAGACAGAGGACAAGATGAGGTATTTGTTTTATAATAGTCGAGACTACTGTCCCACAGGAACAACCAAGCCATCATTATATGCAATCCATTCAGTGAAATAAGGCCTCCACTCTACAGGCACYGCAGCCAAAGTACGCAAAGCAGGCAGAGGGGAGCTGGAAAGGTGCTTCATAAACCTCATGTTGCAAAACAGGAACACAGTGCATACAAAGCAATAACAAGACTTGCGCACATTCTTTTAAGGAATCTATATGACAGCCAGGAAACAAATCCCTTATTTCCTGAATCTTACAAGTACGTTAATGATAATAAAACTCTTCTTCTAGTTATAATACAACTCAAACAAAATGTTAAGTATTATTGAGATATTATCATATTGGTAAAAGTAGACATGTCTGAAACAAAGTCCTGCAGTGACTAAGGTCTAAAACAGAATATTATATAAATATTTATTGYTGGAAGATATGGGAGGTCTTTTTGTTTTTTCTTTATTTTTAAAAACTATTTTTTATTTTTAAATTTAWATATCATTTGTTAGAAAAAATTAAAAAATACTKACCATACAAATTTTTACTTTTAGTTAGAGTTGCTAAAAAGACAAGAACTATTTTATGGATGATTAACCAAAGCATATAAAAATGCACAGCTACTAGTACTGATTCAAAAATATCCCTCCACAAACACAGAAAACCAAATAACGTTTAATAGATCAAAGAAAAGATAAGATGTCTGTATGTACAGTGGATATAGCCCAGTATTACTAATGATAAAATAACATAGGGTAAGTGTGACAAAGAAGAGAAGGATTAAAATTTTTGATGGAATGTTTTGATAGAAGAAAATGAAGACAAAAAATTATTTGCAAATATGCAAGACTTAAGTATCATGGAAAGGACTGAGAATCCACTACCAGAACATAATGATTATGAGATATTGAGAGCTATTTAAGACTACCTTTTTGCTCATTAGAGATTTCAAGAAACACAAGAAACTGTTCCAGATTTCTAGGGGACCAGAAGCACGTAAAATGACAAACTTTGGACACAGATAGATAGACCAAAAGAGGCAAATAAAATAAAAGTTATTTGTGCCCTGATTTCTTGTGTGTGTAACTTTGTAATAGAGACAAAACATAAAAGAGAGGAAACAGCAGACCACGATTTAATTTAAGCATAGATGAATACATTGATATAAAATAAGATTCAACTATTCAATTAAATCTTAAACCAACTGTTTAACATTTAGGGAAGACGTAAAACTAGGGCAAGCTGGTAGATTCTGAGCAAAATGCCTGTGGTTGTGGATGGTGGCTAACGCTTCAATTATCTAATTGTTCAATAACCTCTTTCACTGGTGCTTCTGTTTTAGGCAGATTACAGAGAAAGAAGGGTTGTAGCTTAGGTACCTCTACAGTTTCTTATACATTGAACACACACAAAGAATAAATCTACTTTCTTTTCTAGCACTTTAGTCTCTGTCTTTTTCCTATTTCTTATTTTCTTACCCTCTCTTCTTATACTGTGACTTTCTGTTCCTCATGTATTTGAAGAGTTTACTGCTAATTTTTTACTTATTTTTTTTCTTAAAGCTTTTTCTGGTCATTTTTACTGTGTTTTGCCATTCAAACCACCAAACTAAACAGGGTTTTAGTTTCTGTGATYGTGGGACCCTGTCCCAGATCAACAACTGATGGGAAAAGATGGGATCCACCTCACTAAGCAGGGCATGTGTGTCTTTGCCAACAGGTTGCCCAGTCTGGTAAAGAAAGCTTTAAACTAGGTAGGATRGGGGGAGAAGGGAAGAGTTATAAAGACAGGGTAGTCAGCAAAATGCAGCTCAAATCAGGAGGCCTCCAGCAGGTCCATGCAGCTGGGGATGTGCATATGAGACATGGCTACAGGGGATCCCCTTGCACCCCTCCTGGGAAAGCTGCATGCACAATTACCTCTATGAAATGCCAGTACACYAATGCATGCAGCACGGGGAATAARCAAGAGGAACTGGAGATCAGTGTGCGRTCACAGAGCCATGATCTCATTGCAGTTACAGAGATGTGGTGAGATAACTTGCATGACTGRAATGTCATCATGGRTGGCTATGTGCTTTTTAGGAAGGAAGGTGAGGTGATGGAATTGCTCTTTGTGTGAGAGTACAACTGGAATGTATTGAACTCTGCCTACGGGTGGAGGAAGAGCCAGTYGTGAGCTTATGGGTAAGGATTAAAGGGAAGGCTAACATGGGTGTCACTGTTGTGGGGTGTACTACAGGACATGTGATCAAGAAGAGGAAGTCGATGAGGCCTTCTRCAGACAGCTGAAAGTAGCCCCATGACYGCAGGCCCTGATTCTCATGGAGGACTTCAACCACCCTGACATCTTCTGGAAGGAAAACACAGCTAGACACAGACAGTTGAGAAGGTTCTTGCATAGCACTGGTGATAACTTTTAGCTCCTCCACCACCTGTGTCAAATGAGGAGAGATGTACTGCTGGACCTTGTACTAACAAACAAAGACAGACTGGTTGGAGATACAAAGAATGGGGCAGCCTTGGCTACAGTGACCATGAGATAATGTTGTTCAGGATCCTGTGCAGAGGAAGCAAGGCAATAAGTAGGATCAGAATCCTGGACTTCAGGAGAGCAAACTTTGGACTCTTCAGGGACCTACYTGGAGGAATCCCATGCATCAGGACCCTGGATGGAAGGGCAGTCCAAGAGAGCCGGTTCATATCCAACCATCGCTTCCTCCAAGCTCAAAAGCAGTGCATCCCTATGAGTAAGAAGTCCAGCACGGATGAGCAAGGAGCTCCTGGCAAACTCAGGCAAGAGAAGAAAGTACATAGAATGTGCAAGAGGGGACATGCCATTTGGGAGGATTATAAGAATGTTATCAGAGTATGCAGGAATGTGACGAGGAAGGCTAAGACCCAGTTGGAATTAAATCTGRCAAAGGAYGTCAAAGACAACAAGAAGGGATTCTTYAAAGATATTAGTAGCAAAAGGARGACKRGGGAAAATGTGGGCCTACTGCTRAATGGGGTGGAGACCCTGGTGACARARGATACAGAGAAGGCRGWGTTACTGAATGCCTTCTTTGCTTCAGTCTTCACTGCTAAGGGCRGTCCTTGGGAATCCCAGACCCTCAGAGAAAATCTGGACAAAGCAAGACTTTCTCTTGTTCAAGGAGGATCAGGTGAGAGATCTTTTAGGACCTAATGTCSACAAATCCATGGGCCCTGATGGGATGAACCCATGGGTACTGAGGGAGCTGGCAGATGTCATTGCCAGGCCACTCTCCATCATCTTTGAAAAGTSAAGGAGAACTGGAGAGGTACCTGAGGACTGGAAGAAAGCCAGTGTCGCTCCAGTCTTCAAGAAGGGCCAAAGGGAGGACCCAGGAAGCTACAGGCCGGTCAGCCTCACCTCCATCCCTGGAAAGGTGATGGAACAGCTCGTTCYGGATGTCATCTCCAGGCATACGGAGGAAAAGATCTGATCAGGAGTAGCCAGCATGGATTCACCAAGGGGAAATCCTGCTTAACCAACCTGATAGCCTTCTCTGATGGAATGACTGCTGGGTCATTGGGGGAGAGCAGTGGATGTTGTGTACCTTGACTTCAGCAAGGCTTTTGACACTGTCTCCCATAACATCCTCCTAGAGAAGCTCAGGAAGTGTGGGTTAGGTGAGTGGACAGTGAGGTGGATTGAGAATTGGCTGAAAGGCAGAGCTCAAAGGGTTGTGCTCTGCAGCACAGAGTCTAGGTGGAGGCCTGTAGCCAGCAGTGTCCCCCGGGGGCTCAGTACTAGGTCCAGTCTTGTTCAGCTTCTTCATCAATGATAAAGGGACAGAGTGCCTCCTCAGCAAGTTTGCTGACGATACCAACCCGGGAGGAGTGGCTGAGACACCTGAGGGCTGTGCTGCCATTCAGAGAGACCTGGGCAGGCTGGAGAGCTGAGCAGAGAGGAACCTCATGAAGTTGAACAAGGGCAAGGGCAGGGTACTGCACCTGGGGAAAAAATACCCTAGGCCCCAGTACAAGCTGGGGGCTGACCTTCTAGAGAGCAGCTCTGCAGAGAAGGACCTGGGAGTGCTGGTGGACGATAAGTTGACCATGAGCCAGCAATGTGCCCTTGTGGCCAAGAAGGCCAATGGTCTGCTGGGCTGCACTAGGAGGAGTGTTGCCATCAGGTGGAGGGAGGTGATCCTGCCCCTCTCCTCAGCCCTGGGGAGGCCTCATCTTGAGTATTGTGTCCAATTCTGGGCTCCCCAGGACAAGAGAGACATGGAGCTAGTGGAGAGAGTCCAGCGTAGGGCTACAAAGATGATCAGAGCATCTGCCCTATGAGGAATGGCTGCAAGAGCTGGGCTTGTTTAGCCTAGGGAAGAGAAGACTGAAAGGGGATCTTATCATTGTCTACAAATACCTTGAGGGGGTGTATCAAGGGGATGGGGCCGAACTCTTTTCAGTAGTGCCATGTAATAGGACAAGAGGTAACGGGCAGAAATTGAAACACAGGAAGTTACGCCTGAATATGAGGAAGAACTTTCCTGTGAGACTGGCAGAGCACTGGATCAAGTTGCCCAGAGAGGYTGTGGAATCTCCTTCTCTGGAGATATSCAAAACCTGCCTGGCATGATCCTGTGTAACACACTCTAGATGACCCTGCTGGAGCAAAAGGGTTGGACTAGGTGATCTCCAGAGGTCCCTTCCAACCTCAGCCATTCTATGATTCTGTGAACAGTTTTTGATTTATAAAATCTTGTTTTAAATCTAACAATCCTGTAGAGAAGACAGATATACCAGCCTCCTCAAAGCATGGCTACAGGAAAGAAATGTTCCAGAACAAATTTTTCCACTGCTACTTTCTATGGGAAAATAAATTTCAATAGCTGTGAAACTGTAACAGACCTATTTGCGATTTCAGCCGTGTAGGCTTTTAAAGTAATAGACAAATGTTATAGACAACATGGAGATGCCTCTGAGTTTCACAAATAAAGTGGACAAAGCATACAGAGGGAACAGATTTTGTAATAGACACTAGTGATTTCACTATGCGCTTATGTTTTTAACAGGCTAGTTGCATTACATGTCTCCAAAYACTATGTAACTTAGCTAGATGGCTTACAAAGATCCAGATTTTTACAAGGGGAAAACAAAATATGCAATACTAATCTACTCTAAATCTAAGCTAAATATTTCCCCCCTCAAAAAAAAAAAAAAAAAAAAAAAAAAAAAAAAGAAAAAGAAAAACCTGTCACACATGTTTGCTACAATTTCATTTTCTAATTAGCTATATGAAAATAACCATTACTATGCAACTCTTATTTTTAGGGCAAGTCCGTCCGGTGCAGAGAGGCAGATGTGCAATCTTATAACTAAAGGCAGTTTCATAATAAGAGCATTTTAAAGTGAAACAATGTCCAAAAATACTGTTTTATTAATTCTGACATTTTCTGGAAATCCATTGATTCACATGATACTGTCATTAGTGAATACTTCTCAGGTTCTGGAATGAGTGATTACAGTCTGGGAAATAATCCCAAAATAATAAAAGCCCCCAAAATAATCAGCTGGTGTTTTCTTTTGAAATTCAGCAGATTTCTTTTCCATTCTATAGTGTTAGCTAGTCCAAAGAAAATTCTATTTCTTAAACAATGTCAAAAAATTTCAACAAGAGAAAGTGAGAAAGTTCTGCCCTAGAGGAACCAATTACCTTGGGATGTAGGTCCAAGTCAAATAAAACAAGTGAGTCTTAGCTATTCTCTAATAATCATGTGCTTGGCTTTCTGTCTTCATTGTATAACTGAAGGCAGAAGTTCCTGCCTTTAATGAAGCAAACCAAAAAATAAGATCTCACGGCCGTTACACAGGCCATCTTGATATTTACTCCRTAAGTCTCTGCCACTGGACCTCACACAGTATTTGTTGTCCTAGTCCATAATTAGCAAAGAACTAGACAGGAATAACTAGAAAACATTGAGATATACTTTTTTGCCCAGGTTTTATGTTAAAAAATTGCTGCCAAAAGTAGAAGAGTTAGATTCATGACAGTGTGATTCTGCAGCATTTCTGAAAGTGTATGTCATCTTGGGCAGAAGAGCACTCTTGCCCATTCTGCCATGCCCTTCCTTTCCCCGTTTTACCTGTCCCACAACTCACCTTCTCTTACACGTTACCTCAGTCCTAGTCTCACTGGAAAGCTGAGCTGGTCTTTCCTCCTCCACTTCTCGTGTCTTTGCATGACTGTTTCCTCACATTGCTCCTTGCTCCTGTTCTTTCTGTGTCATTTCAGTTCTCTGCCTCATACTGCCAYGCTTTATCCCATTCCCTCCCAAGGCATCCGCTGACCATCCTGCCACATTCATATTCCTTTTTTTCATTTCCTTGTTTTATTCTCTCTTCTCTAGCTTTTTATCCTTTATTACTGTATCTCTCATGGTGCTGTATCACTGGCTCTTTGACCAACTGGTCTTATCCACAGGCAGCCTGACTCCTTCCCTCCCGGCTTTCCTTCCCCCCTGCTTCCTTCTCTCCTACACCAGTAAGCTCCAGCACGGTAACCTCTGCTGCCGTTCCTCCACCTCCATAGCCAAAGGTGATTTCCAGTCMCTATAGACTGTATTTTACTGCCATCTCTTCCCCATTTACTTCCYCAGATCCTAGTCTTAATGTATCCTGCATATGCAGCTCCAGTCTTGGGTCCCTTCTCCAATTCAGAAGATAACAGTCTCAATTTCCCTCCTTGAACATAACCAAACCCATCTCTCAGCAMTGAATACTATTCCTGGCCTCATCTTCTAAAAGAAGTGATCTGTTTTGGTTGATATAAAGGACTAGTTAAGCATCTGAGTCAGATACTTGTCATGGAAGATTTTGACTCTTAAGACCCAATTTTGGAAGAGTTACTTTACAACCAAAAATGCCATTACATAAGAAAAAGTATACTTCAGCAAGATTAGTAACGGACAATATTGTGMACATCTCTTATATTACTAAGGAAATTATTATATTTTTATAAAYGTAGCCTTTAAATCCCAATAGTGCTGACAGTTAAATAATTAAGCCTCATTTTTTTAAAAAAAAAGCAATACATGTACCATTCTTTTTATCTGTCTTCTAAGTAATATTATCCTACATAAAACTCTGTGCTAATATACAAATTACTTCCAATATATTAATTATTTCATTTAAGAGTGTATAGTGCAGTAGATTGTACATGGTAGAGATAATAACTATGAAATATATTTTTTATAATTGTATACTATAGGTATAYATTTGTGTCCTAATGTATATTACTTCACATATGTATCCAATACTGTAATTATTGCTATTACATATTGATATATAACTTCATACATACACTTCTGTATATATATGTACCTACAATATTTTGATGTTCAGAGACARTACCAAACCTGATAATCCACACTGTAAGCAGAGAGAAAAGAAACAAAAGACAGAGCATAGAGAAGTGGAAAATACTGCCAAGAGTCAGACAATTAGAATATCCAWTTTCCTTCCAGCTGAGTCTTGTTCACTATACCATCATCATCTTTCTGTGATTGAAAAAGTGAGCTTTTAGACTGCACCAAAAGCATACGCTGCAGACTTTAGAAATGATACTGTACCTTCACATTGCAGAGCAGGAGCACACAATGTGATAGATATGTTAGGTCACTGCTTGTAAGTCTGCAGTTTGAAAGAGGCAGTCACTTCTYTCTTCTGCCTTAATGCATGGAAGTCATACATAATAGTTTTATAGCTACTGTAAATTCTTTAGCTGTAGAAGGAAAGCTGTATACTAATAGCAATGAGTAGTGGTACTCAAGAAGGAGAAGATTTAAAAACTTATATTTTATATTGTTTTCACTTTTCTCAACAAGTCCAAAAAATTCTAAYGATTTTTTAGTTTGGGATGTATACTTTTGTACAATGAAAYTAGGATCCAGGAAACAAAATCTACATATATAAGTAATGTCTAAGATAAAGTGTAAATAATTACTAGATAATAATTATTTTTAGWATTACATCACTGCAATAGAACAAGATCATTTAAGTACAGTTTCATGAACMCTTCAGTGAACACACAAGCCATATAGTGCCGGATTACTTTCAATATACCATCAGGTCTTGACTACTGGTACTTTACATAAATGTGGCATAAAATTATTCTCCTCAAAATTTGGTGGGAAAGACAGAATGCAACARAGCTGAAAGATTCCCAGGGATTAGATCAAAATGGGAAGCTGCAAAAAGAAACCTGGCATTAACTAAATTTAAAARGAATGAGRAAAAATGACTGAAAAAAAGAGAAGTTTGCATCCGATTGCATAAATCTATATACTAGAATATAGAAACTAATGGTATGAGACATAGCTTCCAGCGAGAACCAGGAACTAAAAAACAGCCACACTTTGCAGCTACATAGGGAAGACACTCAGAGAACCGGAGACCTTCAACAGAGTTTTTCCAGTTCTGACRGATGAAAGAGCTCATTTATGAGGTAACAAAAATCAGGGACTGATGCCATGAGAAAATTACAGAGAGACTCTTCTTGATCAGTGGACTTAGATAGACACAAGCATCTAAGGGAATAATCTTGCTGGAATAAATGATAACAAAAAGCTTTAAATTAAAAATATTTGGAAAACCCATTTTACATCCTTTTAATCTCCTTGTCTAATTCTCATACTGGGAGGAAAAAAGTCACATCAACAAGGTTAAGGAGAATACAATCACCAGCAGATAAATAGCATAGAAATAAATATTAATATTAATGAAGGGAACAAAGTAATCATAAATGATGAGGTCAACAAAATATCTGTACTTAGTCAAGCTAAAAAATGAGGAAAAATAACTGAAAAAAAGAGATGTTTGCATCCAGTTGCATGAATCTATTCACCAAAATGTAAAAACAAATGGTACAAGGCATAGAACTGGATTTAACAGGATGACAGAAATAAGGTGGAACTACTATTGTGACTGGAATGCTGTATTTGGTGGATAACAAGAGACTGAATAAATATGGAGATGGTGAAATATCATTGTACAATATAAATACATTTAAATTACTTTGGAAATACACAGGTGCACAAATAAAACAAAACACAAATAAAACAAAATTGATTTGGATCAGAATCAATTTGTAGAAGAATGATAAGAGAAGTCTTGTTGCTACAGACCACCAGACTAACATGTGGAAAGTTGAGTTTATTGCTTGGGAACAATCAACATGCTAAACTACCTGCAGAGACATTTTCGTACCTATGTTCTGCTTCCCACACTCAAACTGCAGTGCTAGCACACACCGAGCAAGCTCATGTGCTTCTGTATTCAGGACGCAGAATGCTGCTTCATATCAGCAGCACGGCAACAATTTATGAGTAGACAACAATATATTTATAGCAAAGCCAATTGTAAATATGCTTATAATGGCTCCATAGTTCTACTGTTAGCATGACATTGCTAATGCCATGGAGACTTGGGTAAGATAAAAGGATCTACAGTTACATAATTAGAAAGAGAATAAAGAAAGAGAAAATGAGTTGCCATATAGGAAGCCTGTGATTAAGGATAATATAGGTATAATTAAGCACCTAACTGAACATTTGCCTTTGTTTTCGGGAAGGGTATAATGTCAAAATGGAAACACAGACTGAATAGCTAAATGGAGAGAGCGTGACTGTATCCGAAGTGGAAACTTCCAAGATTTTACTTGTTTTGATTAAAGATTCAATTGCCATCCCAGAACAGTGAAAGAGATTTTGCATGAAACTATAAGTCTATTAGCAATGTTTTTAATTAAAAGARGTGTTATTATTTGATCAGAGAACAGAAATCACAGTACTTGAATTYAAGAGTAGTAATGGGATAGTAATCCAGACAAATTTTGGCAATTATAACCAAATAACAAATGCTTCAACAYCTTTTGAAAAAAAGAATTAAAATACAAAGTAAACAAAAAAGGGCTAGACTGTTTACCAGGTTACTAGACTAGGTTTACTGATAACAAATTGTGCCATTACTTGAAGACTGATTTCCTAGATATGGGAAAAGTAATAGATCTGCCTGGTCTTTAGCAATATGGTACTGTGCCATGCAGATTTTATGCATGCATGCACATGTTTAAGAGATAGAGTTACTACAAGAGCTGCAAAGAATATAAAGTTGCATTGGAAAAGAAGCTATTTGGCTGGAAGGAGATCACCATGGAGTTCTTTACAGAATGTTGAATTGATAAGCAAATGATGAAGAAGAGCTGGCATATTTCCAGAAGAGACTAAAGAAAGAAAATAATAGCTTAAGYATATTCCTGTACATCGTAAGGAGGAAAAAAAAAATGGGCTTCTCATGGGATACTTCAAACTGACTAGTACACACAAATTTTTATACTAAATCTCTTTAGAATTCCTTAAAAAACATTGCAACTGTTGTGTGCTGTTAGAAGCTGTTAAATATACCACAGAAGAAGTCCTAGTCCAGTTTATCCAGTATATTCTATTCTACATTCAACTTCTTAATGAATAGAGAAGCTTGTTTACATAATTAAAAGCTTTGCCTGTTTGAGGCAAGTGATCATGATTTGAATACATTTATTAAAAGTAAACAGAACACATTGGCTGAGAGTAAAAACAGTGGAAGTAACTGTTGAAACAATTCACAAGATGGCCTGTGAGTTTTGCTCAAAAAGTTTTAGGGTCCACAAATTTCAAAACATTAAGAGGTACTAGTTTAAAAGTGCGCTTTGGCAAAGTTTGTTGAAAACCTTTAAACTGGGCATTAACAGTGCAGAAGAAACAGAAGTACTYAATATAGTACTTTTGTATGTTTTGGGCAAAGGCTGGATGATTTATTCGTACATAACAATGGGAACTGTTTTCCAGCAACTGAAAGAAGAGTATGGTCAATAAGTCACTGAACTAACGTATTTATAAAAATTTGCTGACCAGCAAAAGGGAATTTTAAAGGCCTGGCCTCACCGAAAATTTACAGCAACATTCATGACTCACAAAACATCAGAGAAAGTCCAGAGGACAGAAGAGATAATATTAAGCTTTTGGTATAAATTATGCAGGGTGTCAGACTGGGTTATTACAATTTTATCCTGCAATTCTTACTTCAGAATCTTTTGACTTTTTCTTTTTGGTACTTGGAATCCAGAGGTTCCAAATCTCATAAAGGTTCATCTGTTTTTATAGATAAATGTAATTATCTCATTCTGCTCAAATTGAGTATTATTAATTCTCCTCAGTCAATCCAGGATGTGGATCTGAGCATCATAACGATGCATTTTAGAAAACACTCAAAACACCCCCAGATGAAATTGAGGACTATCTAGTGCATGTTTGTGATCTGTTACTTTTGAACTTTTAAGGATACCATATCTTGTTTTCCTTGTTTTCAAAACAAGCTAAATAAGCAAAACAAAAACATTATGCTCACCACTGGTCTCATTCATCTAGTTATCTAGTCTTTTCTGTAATATTTCCCTCCCTARTATCTTGCATTAAGATAAGAGTACCTACATGGTCTTATATTCTAAGATACAGACTGCCTGATCAGGAAGAAGTAAATGAGACCTTCTTCAGACAGCTGGAAGAAGCAAGCTCTAGTCCTCATGGGGGACTTCAACCACRTCAACATAGCCCAGACAGGAAATCTTGACACAGTCTAAATTGTGTCTGCGACCATATTTGTGCACAACTGCTTTATTTACCAATCCTGCTCTGGAACCATCGTGCTAAAATCAGGCACGCAAAACACACAAAGTTTGAGCATGAGTCTGTGACCACAGCATCCGTAACATTTTCAATCTCTTAGATGCAATTGAAGGATCRTTAACTTTTTAAAAGAGGTATCTTAAACAGTAATGCCACACAATTTCTGAATTTGCATACATGAACTATATTTTCCTCTCATTTCATCAGCTTTTTTTTTTTTAATGTGAATGGGAGTGTGTGCAAGATCTTGTGATTTACTTTATAGTGGCTTCCTGAATCGGATTCCGGGATAYCACAGATTAGACCCTTATTCAGTATAACATTGCACTTAATATTTARCACCTTAACAGTTATAAAATAAAATATTATATTTTAAGCAACTCTTACCAGGAAATAATAAATCAGTCTTATTTTCCTATTTTTAATGATAAAAGGGAAACAGTTGCTACAGTTAAAAAAAGAGAAAAATTAGAATAAGATCAAATTGAAATAACTATTTCTTGAGAGCTATTTCTTTTTAATTAAATGACAACATTTATGAAGTAGTGGAAACCTTGCAAACAGAACAAACAAGCATGCTCACAGGTGGCCTAAACAACATAGCTTATTTTTAGATTTTCTACTTACGGCAGTTGGCTTCATCATAGTTATTTGAACAGTCAGGTGTAAAATCACAAAATTTGTCAGATGAAATACATTCTCCATTCCCACATGAAAGAAGTCCCAGTGGACAGTAGAAAGATGAAGAATTAGTATCTGCAAACTCTGTTTCCCCTTAAAAAATAGAAAAGAAAATGCATGTAAAAACATATGTATAAAATTGTAAGATGTACGTTTTAGCATCTTTGAATATAACAATGTACAAAGCCTATGGAATCACCTATAAAGTGAGCTGGACTACATCATAATTGCTAGAAAACACAGTTGATACTAAGTTCTGGGGCTCTTAACCAATATATTATTCTTGAAAATATTAAAATATTTGAATGAAAATATATTAAAAACATCTTAGAGGTCTGTGGCCAAGCTCCAGTTCGGAGGAGGGGCTCTGTGTAAAGTCTCTCTCTCAGCCTGCTTTTGATTATGAGGAAAAAAGGCAAGTCTTAAACAAAAATTTTGTGCTATAACTGATTTCAGAAACAATTTCTCCAAGGAAATAAGGGTTTCAGTTCACAGTAAAAATTCCATGAAGCTGAAGTTCTTTTTACACCACTGCTAGCTTGCAACCTTAAACTGTGCATAAGAAAGCACCGCCAATTTTGATGAAGGAAGAAAAAAAAAAAAAAAAAAAAAAAAAAGTTGGATTGTATATGGAGATCAGGGAAACATTAAAAAAGTAAGACTGCAATTTTCTATTATACCTTTAAATTTTCTAATCAAGAAGGAATTCAGTTTTCTGCTGGGTACACCCTATCAGTATTACTGCTAACTTCGTGTATGTCCACCCCATTTCAGAGAAGTAGCCCAGATGCAGCACAAGTCTGACAGAAGGTTGTAGTTACATGTTTTATCCTTCTGCACTTCAAGATTACAGAGGATGGGCACACAGGCAAATTTATTGAGACTGTAACTGCTTAACTGTGTGTTAGGTATTTGACAGCGATGATGAGTGCACGCACTCCTTTGCCCTAAGGAAAATTCAGTGGAATTTGCCCCTCAGTGGAAGACATAAGATAATGAGCTTTTATCTCAGCATCCAAATGTGAATAATGGCAGATGCCACATAGTAAATGCATCTGGAACTTCTCATCACAGCTTACTTCACAGAAGTTCAACTACTTATAGCAGCTAATGTGTAACACAGGATGATAATCTTCATCGTAGGGAATGGGCTTTTTTCTGAGGTCACTGTACTTTCTCGCAGATACTTTGAAGTGGTCAGGTGAGTCCCAGTTTAATAAAACGGATATTTTGAAATATACTTTTCACACTATCAGAATAAAAGGAATTTAAATAATGTTATATAGGATCATATCCTTGGTAGATATGAGCTGGTATAGCTACCAWAGATAAATAAATAAATAAATAAAGTATTAACACTATTAACTTTAATGAGGCAATATAAAGTCCTTTAATTTTGTGTTGGGATTTTACAATCTGCATTGTTGTAGAGTCTAAATAAAATTATGCAGAAACTAGGCTGCCCATCAAACTTTTAAATATTTGTGAACAGAGCTACTCATTCATTGGATTACCACTTTTGAAGAAGCCACAAAGTATCTACGTAGCTAGAAAAATTTCCTGAAAATACATTTCAACAAAACAAAAGAAATTTTCACCACAGTGTTTTGTCCTGCAGGTCTACTGAATGCTACAGTGCTTGCCTTTGCTTTCTTGGCTGATGCTTGAAAGTGGTTTATTCGTAACTTCACATTCCTCTGTTACACTGATATCATCAACAGCAACAGTAGCATTTTTTGATAGAATTGTAGCTTGTAAAATGATCTGTAAATATAAAGAAATAAATAAGCTCATTAAAAATGAAATTATGAAAAGATATATATATATATATATATATATATATTTCTTTATAATTTACTACATCTGTACAGGAAATAAATACTGCCTACAACTAACTCTGATTATCATTAGCCAGCAGAAACTGGTTGAAATTTGAATGCTAAGGCAAAAGTCAGAAATTTACTGCTTAGCTCTCAAAGTCATAATTTCCTTTACAGAAAGTTAGGCAACCCAAATCATCCAGTTTCAGCCAAAAGTGGTAACAACCATCACTACCTGAATGAACTGTTTTCCTGGTGGAACCCTTGGAAATCATACACCTTTCTAAATAAGCTCCTCAGGGTATCCAAATGTGGGAATTTACAACTGCATTTAATTGAGGCATGAGTTGATCCCTGCTATGTCTGCTGAAGTCACAAAGGCATTTGTTGAATTTGTTGAAATCCATGCGGTGTGGTGCATGCATTAAGATTTATTTTGAAACAATATGGAAGATTTTCTGCCAGCTATTAAATTCACTATTGATTTTTCTCATTTCCAGTTTTCTACCTATGAATAAAGCTAAAGATACAACGATATAACAATTTATTTATTTATTTATTTTTACATGTGGTGCTGTTAGTATGAGATCATAAGGATGCATTTGTAAGCAGAAAGAAATATTCTGCAGATCACAAATGGAAGTAAAGTTCAGTCATAACTTACCAGTGACTGAGCTGCTTTCTTTTAGACCGCACAAAATGAAAGGCAAAAATTGGAAWTTTGATTTGCTAAATATTAATGTTTGAAATGCTGATTCCCCCAACAGTTGCAGTCTAAATTTTAGTTAAGTATGGTTTTCTGAGATTATGTAGAAATGAAATTAAACTCAACAGCCGCTAATTGTTTCAGTGATCAATGCTGCAAGTTGAAGTCTAAGGATCTGCACTTATCCTGCCTTTAGTCAACACAATTAGGCCTCCACTTTGATCATAATTTTTTATAGCAAGTCCATTTTTAAATCTAMTGCACAACTCTTGCTTTATTTTTATTATGAAAAGGTAATTCTAATGCGTACAATGCTGAAACAATATTTTTCTTCCTTAATAGGTACATCTGTAGAAAGAACTRAATGAATTCCATTTTATATGAACATTAAAGAATACAAAATTCTCATTTTGTTTTTCATTTATAAAACAAGTTAATTCTAAAGAAGAAATTAGACTAATTGTTTGAAAGTAACAAGAATGTAATTTCTAAATACCTGAAAAGGTAAGTCCTCAGCTACAGTTTCTACAGGTATACTGGCTTTTGTCCACTGCAGCTCAGGCAATCCTGAAATGTCACATAGTTTTTCCAAACTTCCATCCAGGGCAGGTCTCTTAAAGACAGAAAGCTGGGAGTCCTGAGATAACTGATACCAAAATCTCACCTATTGAAAGAATTTTTGATTCATAATTAATAATTTAATTTCCCCACTGCCAAAACTGCAGAATATTCAATACTGACTCACATACTTATTTTGTAAGACAGAACGAGGCACACACCCACAGGCCTAAACACAGCCCTGGCATAGAAGAAACAAATCTATAAAGCTATGGCATKCTGAGGAGCAGTATTATGTCCAAAAGTAAAACCATAATAAAAATAAAAAATATTTTTAAAATCTACTTTCAATTTGTATCTATCAACTGATACATATTGACTGATATGGCCTCTCTTAACTCATTTTTAACTTCATAAGGCCCTAAGAGCATCTCAGAAATAAATTTTATTTGCAAGTACAGAGTACCAGGACAGCTTCAAAAGCATGTTACCCTCAGAACTGTGCCAATTGAGGTATTTGCATCAAAGAAACCTTAAGATCTTCTGTTCCATGAGATCAACCCAAATGACAAATGTTTAAAATAACCTACTGATCTCCTAGAACAAACAGATCCATCAATGTATGGGAAGAAAAAACAATGAGTGTAGGTAGATGAGAGTACACAAACTAGTTTGTCAAGTAGAAAAGGTGGAAAAACAAAAGGACTGACTCTACTATAGCTCGCCTGCAAGGGAGGGATCCCTCCTCCCTACAGGGGGAACAATACAGAGCATACCTGATGCATTAAATTTGTAAAATATTACCTGAGNAAAAAAAAAAAAAAAACAGAACAGCTAATAGAACTGCAGGGAATAAATCTGATTTTCAAAGACTGATTTTTTTTTTTTCCTTCTGGGCCCTTTCCTGCTTTTTTACATAGTAAGAGACTAAAATTTCTTCAGCTGAAAACTCTTCACTTTCCTGCAGAGTCTTGAATTAAAATAGCTGAATTAAAAAGTAAAAAGAGGCCTTTAAACCAGCCTTCCCACCCTCCTATCCTGATTTTCTGTCTTTATATATATACTGAGTATCACACTATATATACACTGTATCTTGAATCCTCACAGCACAGACAAGATGTTTTCTTTATTTTTTTCAGATTACACTGGCTTTTAAACAACAGAGCTGAAGAATGCAGACCATTTTAGGATAACAGCCAAATGAAACTATTGCGTTGTTTTGCAGGGTGACAACAAATACCAGAAAATCTGTCTTCAACCTCAGGACAACCACAGACCTCAGTGAAGCAGATACATGTGTTATCCAACTTTCAGTTAGACAGAATATGTAATCAAGCTCTTCTGTTAGAGTAAGATAGCTAACACAGAGCTAACAGCTCTACAGATCCTGGAAAATAATTATATTAGAGACTAGAACAGTCAAAATAGTCTTGACTCAAGTAATTTTTGCTTAATTTAATCTGTTGTTACACAATAACACAAACTTTCAATCACTAATTCAGGCATAAATGGACACTCATCACCTTTTTTCCCCTTCCACCAGGATTAATTTAAAACAAACATCTGTTATGCCCCACTGCTGCCACCCCCTGGGGATGTCCCTGCCCCGGCATGGAGTGCCTCCTTCCAAAAGCACGTTCCTAGCACAGTCCTAGCCATGTCCTCAGCAGTCTCTTTCCATGTGTCTCCTTCCTGCATCTTGCCAAGAGCATCTCCTCACATTTCTACAAATATATTTCTTCACATATCTCATCCCTTTGAGGCTGTTGTGCTTTCTTAAGCCTGTTTGGGCAGGGGCACTGTGCCCTCCTCTGGACCAGCTCTGTTTTGGCATGGAGTGGGTTGTTTAGGCTGATTTTGGAGCCCTCTGGAAGCGGTTGTGACCAACACAGGAGGGTTAATGGTCTCTTCCCCACACAGATAACCCCTGCAAGCCCTGCTACCCAAACCCTGCCCTTTACCTCCAATAGAGGGACAGAAAAGTATTCCTGAAAAAGTGTCACAGAGAAAGCTGRAGTATTTTTATTTTGCATGCCAAATGTGTTTGTATTTACATACCTAACAGATAAGCCCAAATTGCATGCATCTTCGAAAAGCTGTTTGAATATAATCCTCACTTTCCATAGTCTGCTTGATCCTTAACTAGCACAGTTTAAGTGGAAAGTGAATCCACTTAACATACGTGTACTGKTGTGGAGTACTTTGAACATAGCTGCAGTCTTCCAGGACCCTCCTTCTGAGTGCTACAATACTTTGTGAAATGAGTAACTGTGCTGGAGAGCAATGCTGAGTAACTTAGCCGGAAGGGCTTTTTATTGCACTTTGAGTTAACAGAATAGTTTGACAAAAGGCAAACCCAACCTTCAAAGCAGAACTTGAAAGTAAACGAGCCCATTTCCAGAACAATAAATCCATGTAAAACCATAAGCACTAACTCAAGAATATGCGATGGTCAAATTAACTTCTTTTTCTTTTCTAACACGACACAGAAGTAGCAGTTATGAGTGCCCAGATTCTGAAAGTCTTTTCTTCGACAAATTGTTGCATTAAAGCTAAAGACTTTTTTCTATCTAGCAAGTTGAAGAGCAGGACTGATGAATTTGAGAACTGCTTAAGTTCAAAACATTAACTACTAGCCTGAAGATCAGTATGCATAAAGATTCACTGYTACTGATGTGAACATCAAGCCTTGAATTTAATTTAGCCATAAAATTGTCAAATACACCAAATATATTACATACACTTTTGCTATGTGTGAATTTCCTTCTATTTATGTTCTATTGGACAAGGTAGAACAGCAATTAATGAAGGAAACACTCCTTGTTGCAACACACGTTATTTTTTAAGATCTGCTGCCTTCATGGTTGGTGGACTTGGCCTTTCTGTTCCCCATAGTGCTTCTTTTTCTCCTACTCTTGAAAATTTTGTATTGTACCAGATAATCTCAGAGTCTATTAGTAAATTGAAATAYGTTCATGCGTTTTCTTTTCTTCATCAGGCAGCCTAAGGGACACAAATGAGCAGGTATACAAACATTTCTGTTTGAAGAACTCTACTGTAAACAAACCAGAACCAAGTAAGGTTTGCGTTTATCAAATAGCTTTTCAAACATAAATTATTTGTGCTGTGTTTTCATTTCATAAGGAATAGAATAAAATTATCCTTACTCTCTATGGCTACATCATCCACATTAGGGAGATTACTCTGTCCATTAATCAGCCTTAAAGAGAGAGCTGAGACTAGAAATTTGTTTCTACAATTCTAAAACCTGAGCTAAATGTAGATGTTTATTAGCTGACAGCTGCAGAAAGACTCAACTACAAAAAGGCTCAGAAAGAAATCACTTCTGAGGTTCAATCACCAGTAAGGCACAATATAAAATTGTTATCCTTCAACTCTATTTTTTTTCTTTTGAAGAACTAGAGCCAAAGAAGTTGTAAAGCCAATAATAAGCATAGATCTCTTTATGTAGATCCCTTTATCCTCTCAGTGGGACATCCAACAGAGGGCAACATCACACATTTTTACGCAGCCTAATGCACCAACACGTCCTAATGAGCAACCCGTACTGCTCCCTCTCAGAACTAAAGCTCTGCCGTGAAAACGTGGCAGAAAGCCAACCTTCCACTCTCCAGAAACAGACTTGCATGGCTGAAAAAGGACTCGCACTCATTTTTACTGAGTCTGAGAACTGTAAATAGCACAATATGTGCATAATAAATTTTTTTTTAAAAAGAGATTATAGTTAACTTTGAACTGGGTAAATGTATACATATGATCATCACATTTATTCTTATTTTGTATACAGATCAACCTTTGCAAAAGATCTAACCAGAAGGACTCATTGATTCACATACCAGTTGTGCCCAGCTCACCTTAAAGTTCTAAGATCAAGTTCATCTAACCTCAAGAGCTGCTTGTCTACTCAGGATTCAAGTTTATAAAAGAGAAATGAAACTGCCTGAGCCTTCAGGCAATCTTTGTTCTCAAATTTTTAAATCAGTATTCTCTGCTAACTATTCCACATTAATTCTCTACTGTAAATTAAACCACATCCCAAACTTCTTGTTGTGAAGCCCTCAGAGTTTTAATAATACAGCAACTTGGAAACTGCCTAAAAATCTCTTTTGTCAAAGTGTCACTCACTACATTACTGGAGAAAAGTCACTTTAAAGTTAGACTATTTGTTAATGATAGAGCAGATCTGAAAGGATTAGAATTTACATTTTTATGGTAGGTTAGAATGTTAGCAGACTGCTATTCAGCTTATTTCGAACTGGCTGAAAACAGTAAGGAGCCCAAATGCTCCAAAGAACCGCTGAACCCAGGGCAGCGCAGCTGGCGGCAGCCAGGCTGAGCGGTGCTAGCAGGAATGCCATGCTGCCAGCAGGCACGCCGCGCGACGTGTGTGCCGCAGGTGCAAGAGCCAGAAGGAATCACGTAAGCCTCAAGGTTCAGAGCTCGTTAGGGTATTCCTGATATTCAAAGCCCAAATTATCACCCCAGCGAGCAAGAAGTGATGAAGAGAGCATGCTAGAGCCTTCCCGAACATCAGCAAACGCTGGTCTGGCGTAGCTCTGAATGGGACCRTGCAATGCCTTCTGCGTTCCCTGCAGTAGCAATCTTTCCTGAAATTTGCAGAGCTTCTATTTTACTCTCAGTGGGAAAAAAGGCCATGGTGTGGGTATTATTTTGTTTCTGATTCTTACAATGCTATGATGAAATGCAAAGATTAAGCACTAAGAATGACAGCAAGYGGTTGCCTTTCAGTTGCTCAAAAGGCTTCCACTGCTCGGCTGGAAGTTACAGCCATTCAGCTGCGAGAGCTAGTAATTCATTGGCATGCACAGTCCTAGTCAGGTAYAACTTCAAATAAAATTGATTAATTTAAGCCAACACTTGCTTCAGGTCTAATACCAATTCACTGATAAGGACCTAAGAAGCCCGTGTCCCGCTAGAAAAAGATTCTACTACTGGTTGTGTGTCTTACATGCTGACTTTGTTTTCTGATATTTTTATTTTTAAACAAGATTTTCCTAGGTGAGATCACAGTTTCTAGCTTATACTGATTTTCAAAAATTAGGCAACCAGTCTAAAGTCTAAATACATATCTTAGGTTCTCCCTAGCAAAACTAGTAAGTTTTGAGAAGTTACAGAATAGAAAAATAAAAAAGATTCAGGAAAAGGAAAAGAGTGTACTAAAATTGTACAGTAGCCATTTTATTCAGCTGGAAAAAAAAAGATAAAAATTCAGTTAAAAATGTTGTGTTGTAGTGCRTGTGTGGCTGTGTGTCTGTGCRTATATATGTGTGTGTGTGTGTGYGTGTGCGTGCGCATGTATCACGCTAGGGGAGATTTATTTAAGCTGTATTTTAAATCTACGAATTTTACTGAAATTTCCAACATTAGCCAAACAATAGTATTGCTGTTTTTCATCTAAGGCTTTTCTACTGCTTAGCACTCCTTGATCTGCTTCTCTCTGGTAGCTTTCTAGTTTGTTAGGTCAACCACCATCCTGCTACTCTTGCGTTCCTCTGCAGAGCCCACATTTCACAGAAAAACACTTCGAGGTAAACTCTTGAGCACCGCATTGATCAGATTTTTTAAAAAAGAACAACCTCCACAAACCATCGATTAAAACTTACTATGTGTTAGGAGCATGCTAGGTAATTCTCTCCAGTCACTAGAGCATGGCTAATCTGTGTAATAACTTCAAACAACAGACCTACTGTTACAGATGTTTGAGGCAAAAGTATTTCCTGCTTACAGACGACAGAGTGGTTCTTTGCCCGCTCTTGCTCGTAAGTCAGGCTGATTTGACTGCAAGTGCACGTGGCCCTAATATTGTTCAGCCATGTTTTTCCCAGCATACAAAAAAATAAGTATAGTCTTAAATGCTGAGTTACTTTGGGATGATTTAAATTGAATAATAATTAGATACAAACATAATGCAGTAAAAAGCCTGCTGCACTTCCCTCCTCCCAGAGTCAGTCTGTAATTCTTTCCACCATTACGGAAACAGATCCAGTTTTTCTGTAAACAACTCTTATAGCAAGAAGAACACCATATATGGACCTCAGGTGACTGGTAAATTACAAAAATAAGGACAGTTAGTATCAAACAGTTACCTGGCAGCAGGAAAGTCCAGGGGACAGTTTGACGAGGAAAGGGCTCCCCAGGCGAGACAAGGCCACCTCGGTGTTCCTCTGCTGTGATCCATCAAAGTAAATGTATGCTCCTGTAAACAAATTCAGAGAAATATGTCCAACGGCAAACAGCCACCTGAGAAAATTAACTCTCCCTTTAAGGCTGCCGCGGGCACATGGACCTCATTCACACACCTAAACGTATGGAGCTGCAYCCCTTTCAATGCAGCCTCAGTAGGTTCAGTTCATCCTCTCTAGGCAGATGCTGTAATAGACAGTGACAACCAGTATCTAGATAGATAAAAGACGAAACAAGAGCTGCTAAATGCTCCTGCTGTTCCTCCCCACTAAAATTAACATGCTCCACACAGGAGCAGACACGAGTCCACAGAAAAGAAAGAAGGGGAAGGAAAAAACAGTAGCTCAGCAACTTGGATAATGAGGGTATCCTCTCATGGTGCCTGTGAGCACTTAAAGTTGAGGAAATGAATASAGACCACTGAAAAACAAGTTCAAATACTGCTTCTACAAGGGCTTCACTGTGAAGAATGCATTCCACTGGATGCATTCTTTCATCCGCCCTCTTTAGGTAAAAGCCTTAAGACCTCAGTCCTCCATCCCCTCCACGTTCCCTGCCTCTCCGCTCCCAGTGCAGTCATGGTTGGAGCTGGAACACAGAGTGCCCAGGTCAAACAACACAGACCTCAGTTGGTATTCCTAATAGATACACTCTAATTGGCTTAAACAACATTACAAGTAGAATTTGGAATTAAAATTAATTTCCTTTAAGGTACAGTATTCACTCTTAGCATAGCACAATTGATTTTAAGCATGCCAACAATGTTGCAAATAATGGGAGGCAGTAGAAAAAGCTGTATTTTCTCATGAGGTCGGCGGACTTGACATTGTTGTCTGTGCTAGTGGAGATGAAAGCTTAATTAAAGATCTAATCTGAACTCTGGCAAACAAACTGCCTTTGGATTTGAACTACAGCAGATGTGCTTCAGACAAAGGTAGGAAAGGATAAGCATCTTCAAGGGGCCATAAAGCAGCATATTTTGAATACCGTCAGTGCTGTCTTCACTGAATACWGAGATTTTTTCATGAAACTCTATGCAAAATAACACTAAAGGCTCAGTCTTATTTGCACATTGATATTACGCTTATTGCCTCACATCTTGGAAAATCAGCTATTGTGCTGCCACAGCCATACTCCTTAGTCATTTATTTCCCATAGACAGATAATGAAGCAGAAGATTAGGTCCAGCCCTGAGTGAATAATTACACAGATTTTCCAAGACTGGCAGAAAGAGGTGACCATTACAGCTTCTTGTACAAACAGGCATGCTGCACTCTGCAATGCAAGGGCAGCTCCTGTCGTTGGCATACAAGGGTACTTCAAAGGAGGCACTCTTGATTTGCAGTCGAAGCTCTACAACAGCTTTGTTAAGATCTTCATTATTCAGATTTTGCAGCTGTCCTCTCCAGGAGAGAAGAGATATGAACACTCTGCAGTATTACAAGCAACTACTGCAATCTAAAGAACAGTATCCCTGATTTAATGTTAGCAAAAACTTGCTAAAAGAACCTCATTCCCATTCTGTAAAGAGAATAACTAGCATGTACAGGATTTAAAAGCTGTGATGTGGTTTACACAGAGCACAGTAACAGATGTTACTCAAAGACTTTTGAACCAAATTATGTGGGGAGGCTTCATTACTAGGACTGGGAGGGCTGCATTGTACAGTAGTTTACAGATCTGCTTGAGGCAGATGCTTCAACCTGCAGCCTACAACTTTGTATGTACAGAGATATGAATCTAATTCAAAATTAGCTGCTTCAGGTACCAAAGCAACTTAAGTGCAGAAGCATATAGGTCAGCCTGTGCTAAGTTAACACGCTTTTTAGTAAGCATAGCAAGTGATTCTTCAGGTAGCCTTTAGGACTTCTTTAGGACCTAGAATAATCAATGTGGGAAAGATGTATCGTAGGGCCCTTCTCCAGAGCTGTAAGTATTTGAAAGTTGTTACTTCTCTACTAAGGGAACGTAGTTGGAAAGGAATGCAGTTTGAAGAGGATACAGTAAGGCAGACCCATGCCTTTCACTCTAGAGTGACAATAAAATGAAATATCAAATAAGTACTCAGAGCAGCATCTCTTTGGTGTACTTCGCTGCTTCGAGACCAGTGGATAAGGGGGTGTATGATCATGCAGTTRTATTTAAGATATAGCATGTGTACACATGCTCAAACTCCTCTATGTTTGCTCAGGCAAATTTTAGTCTTGGAATTCCTTTACCTTTGAATGTTTGTGGTGAAATGGTTATATTTCACCTTCCYTGAATGCGAGCATATGAGTTCTGTTTGTGACATAATATATTAAAATTTTTAAAATTCTTGTTCCGATCCTTGTCCTACTCAAAGGGATATCGGACTGTAACTCAAATTTTAAAACAATCTTCTGCTCTTGAAGCATAATAAATACATTTTAATAAATTAAACTCATAGAATATTTGCCAATATTATTTGGCAATGATAAACATGCTAGGCAGTTTCAGTGTTATGTAGCACACCATAATATCATTTTCCTTTTGAAAAAAACTTTAAACCAGTCATCTGTTGGGATCATCTTTTTTCAGTTGAATGTATTTTATAGCAATTATGAACTCATGGTGAAATAACTGTTTAAAGGATATTACACTTGCTCTATTTGTCCTGGACAGAACTGAAAAATTTATTTGCACTCTACAAAAACCTGCAGTGAAAATTTCATCCAGTTATATTTTCAAGAATGGCTTACGAGTGATACAAAGATGTTTATTGTATACGCAAATCTGGCTATGTCAGTTCAATGGGTAGTATCTGAAAAAACTGAAAGCAGCATCAAATCTCAAACCTCACTGATGTCCTAACAAAAAGTGATGGYTGCTAAGACACAGTAACCAAATAACAAAGATGAAATCTAAGAAATAGCAAGGCTGAAAGACAAGCTCTCTATATTATGGTAATTATGTTATATATTATGTAGTATGTATTTTTAATCTAAATTCATCAGTGTGATATCTTTCTACAAGTATGAACACTCATCATAGAAGGAGAAAAATAATCAAAAAAAAAAATCTCACCATGTTCAGCATTAGTTGTATGATCTCTGTCAGGGAGTCCTGTGTCAAGGGGAGCCTCTGCTTTCGTTATATTCCACTGAGCATCAGCCGTACTTAGTGGCTTCCATCCACAGAAGTCAGTCTCAAAATTGCACATAGTATAATTAGCTATTGTGAGAAAAACAACAATAAGAGATCATTATGTTGAGTTTGATGCAACAATTTAATGCCAAAACTATTGACATCTTATATTTGGATGTAAAAGGAGTTTTATCGAAGAATCACTGATATTTTTTACTGAAATCTATATTGTTCAGCTAGGAAAAAAGTTTTAAAATATACATAATAGATCAGGAAGGTCTTTCCATTCTTAATCATTGAATTCAGAACAGTAAAAGAATCCACCTGTAAAATAACTAGCTATAGTCTAAATAAAGATGAGACGTATAGATAGCCTCCCAATAAATTATGAATTTGAAGTTATATACTTTTAAAAGATGAACTTTACTGGGAAGTTGATCACAAAGGTAGAGTAAAAATTCAAATGTATCTAGTACTTTAAACACCTTGAAAATAAAGATGAAATAAGCTTATGGTTAAGTTATTTTGAAAATGGGATTTAAATTTATTATTTACTTAGGTCTGCTGGAAATTTTTGTTGCCATGTAAAATGCTACTCTACTGCAAACAAATTTTCTCAGTTGATATAGATTAGATCCACATAAATTGTATAACACGTTCACGTTCTATTTCATTTCTAGAATTAAAWTAACTATTTTGATAATAAAATATTACAAACTGCAAGAGTTTCATTCCCTAGTCCAGAACAGCTTCAAAATATTCTGTACTTAATTCTTTGGGTCACTTACTACAATTGTAAAAATTACTCTGGAACTGTGCATGGCAGTCTCTAGACTTCATGGCACATTTATCCCATTATATCAGCCTCAGACGTGCTTATATTTATTACTGCAATTTTCAGATTTTACAAATACAAAATGAAATACAGCTTTGCTGAAGAACCACGGTAGTTATGTCCTGAAACAATGTTCTTCCTGTTATAAAGAGGTTATTCGAGCCATTAAATCCCAAGGTATGAAATAAATTACTATATCAGTATCTCTTAACTAGATTCACTACATAACATTAAAATCCGATGGAGTATGCTTTTTCCTATTTAGTGCAGTATATTAGTTAAACATTAMATTTATTTAACTTATTTAATTACAGAATGCTGTGGCTTTTGGCAAGATATCTTGTTAAGCAGACTTCAATTGATAATATGTTAAGGTAGAATATGCAAACTGACATCTAAGTCTAAGCTGTTGTGCTGTATGCTAATTAAATACAATCTCTGGGCACTGTGCTTGGCTAAGCAGTCTTTATATGACCAGTGTGACTCAAAAAAGCAAACATTCTTTGCTTAAACACCTCTTTCCTCTGGCCTCCTCAAACCCTGCCAAAGATCTTCTACCTAAGAAGCTAACTGAAGAGACTACATGGTAATATCCAAAAAGACATCAATAAGTGACAACACAGATATAAGGAACTTACACACTAAGGCATCAAAAGCCAGTTCTTAGGAGGAAAACTCAGACCAAAATAAATATAACTGTTTAAATCTGAAAGAGAAATCAAGATGGCACTAACCGTTAGTTCATATTTTATAGACTGATAATATACCTTACAGTGGGTTTCTCTCTCTCTCTCTCTCTCTCTTTTCAATGCATATACTTAGAACCTACAGAAAAGTCATTATGATCATATGAATAACAGCACGTTTCACATGCCGATGACATCAGATCTGTTGTCATTTAATCTGGCTCAGTGCCACATTAACAGTTTTGCACTAGATCATAGTGAACAGCTGACCAATTTAACTGTATTTAATAATATTATGTACTAACAAAGTGGGCAAAGCAGCAAGGATGTGCTAAAAACCAACGCACATCACTGTTCTTGCCAGTCAACGGGAAAGGGGAAGTGTGATAGAACATCCATCTTTCACATTGACAGCCAATAGTATGATTTTTCGTTGTTATTATTTTGCCGGGAGATGGCTCCCGATTTTTTTTTTTACATAAAAGCACTAGGTTAACATCATCCCTACTTTTGTCACCTAACAATGAAAACTAGCTCATTTGAATGATATCATGCGTAGATATGAATACTTTATGATCATATACAGGCACTGACATCCTATGCTCACGTAACAGAGTCCAAAGAACATAAAGATGGAGAACTTTGTCCTCAGCACATTGAGACAATGACTCCCACAACACTGGCTTACTGCAAAAAGTCTTGTGCAAGGCTCCCTTCGTCTCTGTGGAGATGATGACAACTGAAAATATGGTTCCAATTTGATATATAGAATTTCTTACTCTGAAGAGTAGTTAGTTTTTGAGAACATGCCTAAGCTGTGGGTTGGTTCTCAAGTGAACTGTGAAGTATTTGTTCCATGCTGCTGAAGCCTGAAATTATAATGAAAATATCCCACTATAATTGAGACTATCAAAATTTTTGTTACTGAAACCACCAAAGAGCTTTGCAGGAAAACTGCTCTGGATTAACAATAAGGGTGAAACCTGAGAATCACGTACCATGAATGGACTTCATTCATGATCTTAGCTATCTGTGCCCTTCACTGATCTAAAATATTCATTGAACCTCTAGTCTTTAGAGATACACATTATGGCTTCCTTGTCAGATTACTGAAAGGTGCAAGATGAAGCCTAAAGATTCACTTTACTTTTATCTAATTCAAGGGTGAGGGAGAGAAAGGCTTGAAACATGTCTGCACTAAYATTTATAATTATATTATGTTAGGGATAGTAAATTAGGTAACTCCTGAATAAAATACATAGATATACTTAGAATTTGCTATAGTGGGAGCTTTTTAATGATACTGTTCTTCATTTCTTTCCAAAACATCAAAAGATCTATTGTTGTCAAGTATCTTTGATTTTAGCCTTGCACATTATTTTCTCTCCAATAAAAGGTACTCCCTGGTTGTCAAATGGCAAGCAATTGCCCCACAACACTCAAAAAAGACAGAACAGAATAGGAACAGAATACCAAAAAAGATACATTATGCTGATAGAGTGCGTAGCCATTATTATAAACTGTAGACAGAGCTAGCAATTTCTTATGAACTCTCATGTTTTCATTTGAGTTTAAACATCACTTAAAATTGAAATATTCAGCTGCAAGTTCATTTTGTAGGTAACTTTCTCAAGCTTTATATATATATGTGTATGTATATGTATATATGTACATATGTACGTATGTACAAAGTTCCTTGGATCCATTGTTTCAGATTAAAAGCTAGAAGGAAAATCAACATGAAGATTTTACTGACATCAGACTGTAAAAAGGTATTCCACGTTTTATAGCAAAAATTACAACTTTAATGGCTAAATTGTAAAGAGTTCATGCTTTGCACAGAAAACTTCAAATTTGCCTGCAGCTGGCTTTTGTATAAGTCTTTGGAAATCTTAACAAAAATTCACTTTCAGTTGAAATCATAAGTATCAGTGAAGTTATAGTATCTTGCTTTTGTAAAATTAATGCTTTTCAAAACTATAAAAATACTTTTAAATGTTTTTATTCTTCCCCTTTTCACTGAGCAGATATCCAGACTTTGAAACCTGCTGTTTGTTAAGGCAATAAAGCTTTAATATACATTGGTATATTCTTGGGATAATTCTTCATTTAAAACAAAAATGTTAATATGCATTCTTTTTGCTTTGCTCCTCAACTCAGTAGGAAAGAAGACAGTAAGTTCCTGTCATGTCATCAAATGCGGGGTTCTTCATCCAACAAATCCTGCTCCTTTTCTTCTTCCTGGGATAATACTAAGCCAGATTTTTCTAACGCTTCAGATTTAGAAGGAAATGTATAAACATGGTCTATTTGTTTGAAGACACATGCATTGGATAATGCACACACAAAAAGACACAATCTTAAATCAAATTATTTAACTCAATCACTTTTTATATCCCTAATCAAGCCTAAATACAACTATAAAGGCACAAAAAACACTCATGGTGTTGTTTTCTGAAGAAAACAAATTCCAGCTCTAGTTAAGTATATGCAATCATGCCAACAACAAATTTTAGATGGTACTTTTTTTTTTCTTTTTCACTGCACTTGCATTTTTAAAATGACAAATTCTATAGAAACATACAATCATCATGCAGAAAAACTGAGCAAAGACATTTACCAGTTCCATCTGCTCTACCGTAAGCAGTTTATGGAAATGTATATGGAAATGAAATACTTCATGTTAATAAACAAAAATTTAATAAAATATTAATGTTAGGAAACAGCTAGACTGTAAATGCAAGTGAAACCCAATTGCCTGAGTTAATAGCTTCACTTTAATTTTATCCTTTCTTGATCCTAAAAGCTAAGAGGTACTTGCAAATGCTTAATCAAGATTAAAAAAAAAAAAAAATCTACACTTAATTTGACACTCAAATCCAAGTGAGACAATTTCTCAGCATATCTTTTCACTGCCTAAACATTAATAAACTCCTTTCCTGTCATAACACTGCATAATTTTCATTATAAATAGCCCTTTGCAATATTTTTATTTGGGCCTTCAGGAAATTATAGGGAATGCATCATCGACAATTGCTGGAAAATAAGTGATAATTTATATTTTCTGAGGAGCTGTACTTCAGTTATGTAAGTTAAACAGATGGGAAAGTATATTCTGGGTATATTATGTTCCTTCCAATTGAATCCCTTACCATCACAGTTTATGTTATTTCCTTTCTGCGACAATTTCACACGATTCAAACTGCAGAAAGATGTTCCACGTTCTGAAAGCAAAACTAGTGAATCCTCATGCATTTTGACATGCACCTATTTGCATTTCAGCAAAAGAGAAAGGAAATTAAAAGACAGACAACCACTTGCTTTCCTTTTAGTAACAAACCTAATTTGAAATATAACCTGKTTTTTTTTTGTAGGTGTATTAACATTTCTCAGCTAGTCAAGCATTAAATTATTATACCAGTTCTGCAAACAATGACAGTGGGATCTAACCAGGAGAAAAACATTCTCCAAACTCTTCCACTTTAATTTCAAGAAATAAGTGTTCGATAAAACCATAAATCATCAATGTGAACCAATTTGCCACATTTTCTTAAATAACTAGCAAACAAAGCATATACTCCAAGAGCACTTGGAGGTTAGCAGGAAATGCTTTCTTTCTACCTCATTCTACCTATACAGCTCCCCTTGCTCCTTATGCAGAAAAACAGAGCAGTACTGTCAGCTCAGCTGAGTTACCAGCCAATTAACGTTGCTTCAACTTTGCTAACATGATGCTTTTTAGTTCTACTCTGACAGCTTGATCAAGTGAACACAACTGAAGACACATAGCTCTTTTCTCCATCAGGTTTGTGCTTCTCTGAGTCCTGGAACTGAATTAATTGGGATGCTGCCCTTGTGATGGAAGCACCCAAGTTCTCGTGAAATTTTGAGTACAAAACATTAGTGATCATCAAAGCACTACAATGTGATTACTTTGTTGTTAATATTTCAGCATTTCCAGCTGAAGCTTAATATTCTGAGAAATGGAAGTGTTATATGTATACCTTTATACTCACTATTGCTACACATTCCCTCACAGTTTGTTAAGATTAATTTTTTCATTAATAGATTATTATTTACCTTAAAGTAATGGATTTATGCAGAAAGATGGCCCCAGGCCAGCAAGCCTGAATTTCTTTATGTCACAAGACACTAGACAGATATCTCATAGGACCCTGATGTCTTAGGTGAGCTAACCTCATCCCCTTCTGGAACGACTCACTTGCATTCCCTAGGGTTGAGAGACTTAGTTTTAAGAAAATCTCATGTCAGCACCGGATCTGCAGAGAATAACCATACGTGAATCAACAGGTCCTCCAGAAAACCTCCAAGATGTTGTTTCATTCCATCAAAATAAAATTGACTCCTTAAGAGAGAGACTGGAATTCCGTACCTGAAAGTTTTCTGTATTATGAAACTGATAATCTTCTACCTTTCGAACAACTAAGCTATGGTTGAATTAACAAAACATAGTTTAAGATCTTTTAAAGTGCATGTATTTTAGTAAATGTTTCACGAAACCTAAAGGAAGTTGATATCTTGCTGACCTGCTCTTACTCTCTGAAGAAATCCACCTTAGTATTACTATGCTGGCTG
Source organism: Rhea americana (assembly GCF_003343005.1). Classification (NCBI taxonomy): domain Eukaryota; kingdom Metazoa; phylum Chordata; class Aves; order Rheiformes; family Rheidae; genus Rhea; species Rhea americana. The sequence continues at coordinate 4,928,452 of NW_028186679.1, forward strand.
TGAGCAAATATTGAAAAAGAAAAAAGCAACCTTTGCTAAAACCATGAGAGTAAAACACAAAGGTGCTGCTACACCATGTTGAGCAGCAATGAAGAAGCCCATTACAATAATATAGATGTTAGTTTCTTTTTCTCCATGTGTACATACAAGACTGATGGACGGATACTGGCAATCCCAGAAATTTAGTGTGTACTTCACAGCAAATTTGTAAGCATGTACTAAAACAAATGACTCAGCCTAAGAAAAATGTAACTTAAACTTGAATGATAACAAAATGATCTATATATTTGTTCATGTATTGCAGAAACTTTCAAGAATTTATAATTGCAAATCACTATACAGCAGTAAAAAAAACATATTTTTAAAGTTATTCAAATTTCCTTGGTTCAACATACTTTCTATTCAATAATACAAACCTTAGGTAGGCCTAAAAATATCTGATCTATTATTGGAGGTAAAGAAGCAGAACAGAAGAGTTAAACTGAACATTGGTGTTTTAAGGAAGCTTTTAATTAGACTTAATAAGAGGAAGATGATGTTCTTTCAGAAACAGCTGTAAGATGCCACACCCCAAAATCATTTTGCACCTCCATGAATGCTGATGAGCAGGTAATTTCCAGAAAAACTACTACAAGTATGATATCACTTGAAAACAGCAAGTGCTTCCTAGATTCCTTGCCAAGTGGCTAGAAATCCTAGATAGTGATTCATTTGAAATGCTTATATGTATTATGCGTGTTACATATAAATAATAATAAGCATAAAGCTTGATATTTTCATCATTTGGCATGCCATTTAGTGAAAAAGTTCCTTTATGTTACGTGGGAAAAAAGAAACATCAGCATGAAAGAGTTTCTTTATCCCTCAAATGATCTAGGAACTATATAACATTTTCTCCATTTTGAATAAAGTAACTAGGATTTGATCATTTATTAGCCTTCATTGTGAACTAAGAAATTTAGAAGTGATCTCGGATAAGTGATGTCAAATAAGATGTAATGAAAACAGAATTTAATAGTAAAAACATTAATTTAACAATCTACTCACTTCATTAGATCCATTGATTTCAATGGAACTTCTCAAGTAAGCAATTATGCACATGTGTGAGTATTTCCGAGAAAAGTTCCTTATTTTTCAAAGACTTTTAATTCTTATATGCTAAATTTATATATRTATATACACACATAAKTGTGGAGAGAATAAACAGAAAGTTAGAGAAGCATTCTGAAACATACCCATTTGTTCTTGTAATAAATTGCATTTTTATAGGACCATTTCTGTCAAGTTAACATGAATGAAGAAAAACATTATTTTTCCCTCCTGTTTTAATGAGGCAAAGAAAATCCTCAAAGACCAGGAGGATCCTTCACATTGCTAGGTAACAGCTGCCTGCCTGTGCTTTCATTCAGTATGGAGATCTGCCAGCTCTGTATCATGAGAGTACTTCATCAAAGGAAACTACTGAGGATATGTCCAAAGATAGATGCCAAAACACATTCAAGAATATAGGCAAAAATATGCACTAYTGTACCAGACAGGAATTTTTACTTGAAATTAATGTGAAAAAGAACTCAAAATATCATGGAGGAAAATTTCAAGTTCATGAGGAAAATGTACATAGCGGGAGGAAAGCTTGAACAAATGACACAAATAAAGAACAGTTTGTACTTCAGGTCTCTTGTTCTGCTTGCAGAAACTGTCAGAAAGATGAATTTTCTAAGCAGACCAAACTGCTGAAGAGCCAGTTCCACCCTTAGGATAATCTTTTCAGGAAAGGAGTCTACGAGGTATCCAAAACAGTATCAGCCATTAAAATGGACCAATTTTTAAAACAATCACTATTATTTTAAATATAGTTATTTCCCCCCCTTTTTTTTTATCTCAGCCAGCAGTCATCGTAGTAGTATATGTACTTCTATGAGTCACTTACATTTTAGAAAAGCAAGTTTTCACCCTGTTTTGAGTTGACTGGCATACCTCTGTTCTCTGATCTAACAAGGTGCTGCATCTTTAGTCTGAGAGTCCTCCAACACAGTGAAGCACGTAATCCCTGTGTGTCAGGTGTGGGATTTTTTTTACATTAAAATATACTAGGAATCAGTTGAGAATCAGCGACACACAGTAAACCAAAGTCAGTCATAGAGGCAGCAGCAGAGAGTGGAATGCTAAGCAGCAAAATTGAAGAGAGTTTTGCACACACTGGGACTCTTGCCACAACACCCTAATTTTGATGGTGCCATAAAACACAGCTCTGGGACCTTCAGGCTATTCTAACTCTTCCTTTGCAATCTTTCTTCTGCCTACTTTCCATTTTTTTTTGACTCTTCCACATGAGCTTGAAGGAAGTAGTGTTCTCAAGAGTGAGTTCCCCCTAGTTCTTGTTTTTGCGCTATAATTCCGAGTACACGTCTGGGCTACTCACTTCTCTTTCAGTTGCATTATGTCAATGTTCTGTGCCTCAATGTCTGAGGTACAGAAATGAAAATTAAATGAAAAAGTGTAATAGATTGTGTGCAAAATATAATAGCAAAAAAATTACTTGTAGGTGTTTAGGATTATTTTTATTTTCACTTTGTGTAGCAACAGTTACTCCTTGACTAGGACAACTAATTTTCATCACTTTTTAAAATCCCAAGATTATTCTTCTAGATTCTTGGTCAATATTCATCACTATTTTTTCAGCTGGAACTCTAAATCACTAAAAAATAAAATCCAATGTATAAAATACTGTTCGCTTTCTCTCCATTCCTCTTCCTAAAACATATAAGAGAGCTCTCCATATGCCTGTCAGCAAACACACAGTTAGCAGCATAGAATCAAGTCCTGTGAAAATGAAAAACACATCTCAAACAGGAAAAACCTACAGATGTTAAAATTGGTTTAGATCCCACCCAGAGCTAAAACAGGATAAATCTTTCTATTTAAAATGGTGTTTAAATGTTTGCTCATATTACCTGTTTCAGTGATGGCTCCTGCATAATTGTTTAAGTTATTGAGAAGATTAAAGGTTCAGACTGCAAGGTTAAAAAAAAAAAAAAAAAAAAAAAAAAAAAAAAAAAAAAAAAAGAAAAAAAAAAAAAGAAACCTCATAGTCACAGAGAGTTCCTAAAGTTTTCTCAAGGAATTTTTTTAAAAAATTATCAGCATCCTCCATGCATTGAGAGCATGTAGAATTTTAATTTGTATCTCCCAGCAGCAATGCATATCATTGCCAGTATCTGAAGTATGTGCACGTCTTTTATCTGCAACGTACATTTAAGGCTCAGAGTGCTGCTGCCACAGGCAAATGCACATACAAATATATGTCATATAATATTCATTTTAGAACTACAGCAGCTCTAAAATGACTTTCATGTGGAGCTCTAAAATACTTTAGAAGTATCGCAGACATCTTCCAGTAATTTAATTATTTTTTTTCTGTTCATTGCACAGTTGAAGACATGGCTTCTGAGCAACCTTCAAATAAAAATAACATGAGAAAGATACAGCTCCTGAACTATAGCTGCCACTACATTAACATTACTTTAAAACAAGTTTATGAGGAAAATATATCATACAAATATTCAAACAACAAATCCCAAGGCAGATTTCAGTCTCTCTCAAAATTAGGGAAGTATAGGTTATGAACATTATATGTAATGAATATATTTAGCCAAAAATATTCAAAACTGTGTGTTTCTACAGACACTTAAAAATCCATATTTGGATCCAAAACATGTTGCCAAGGCTAGAAACATTGCAAGAAGTGGAAAGACGAAAAATGCATGAGAGTAGAATGTACTATAAACACGAATCTGTACATCATTAAAGCGCAGGCACAAGGCTGCCTGAATAATCTGTAAATTTTCAAGCCATTTCTTGGATACATCTGGTTAACTTTCACAACACCCTTCAGCACCATGTCTTCCTAAAGCAATGTGATTTACTTACAGCAAGCTGCTGGGGCCTCATCACTTCCATCGGGACAGTCTGGGTGGGAGTCGCAGGCTGATCCTCTTTCGATAGCCTGGCCGTCAGCGCAGCTGAATTTGTCTGAGGAGCAGAAATCTGGTAACTCTGGTGGCTCAGTGTCCATGAGCTGGATGTTATGGAGACAGATAAAACCTGCTCTGCTCTGAACTGCTCCTTTAAACGTAAGCTGTGGATTGTTACAGTTAAAATATTTGCATTAACAAACACAAAGAAATCAATCTTTTGTTCCACAAAATAGTAAAGCTCTGGGAATGCACTGGGAGTTTTCTATTATGAAGTTCTTAAAATAATTCCAAATTTAAAATTGGAAGCTAAAATTTTGTATGCCTACCTCAGGTTCAATTTATTGAAAATTTTCTACTAAAATGGTTCAACAAGTTCTAAGAGTGAAGCTGAGCAAACAACTGTCATAAAAAACCCCACCAAATCTCATAACCATTTGACTGAAAAGCTACAATGGCTCTATGCTTTGGAGGAAGGACCTGAAATTTAGCAGCATAAATAACCTGTGAAGATTTTCTTGAATCTACTTCAAAGTCTCTATCTCATTTTGCAGAAATTGACAGAAAAATTTTAGGTTACGCTCATACAGGTGAATAAAATGGTCTGAGGACTCTCCCTGGGCACCCACTGGCACAACATAGCTCAGCAACTAATCACTGTTATCTCACAAGGTAAGGTGGCTGCATCCAGACTACCAGCTGGGAATGGTCCCTGCCTGCTGTTACCCCTTGAACTGCTCCAGGCACTCTCTGGGAAACGGCCAGTTTCCTCAAGTCAAAACCGAGGGACCGCGCCAGCACTTTAATCATATGGGTTATCCCATGCAGTCCTTGGGCCTGTGCCCTGACCCTGCTTATTTGGCCACTGTTGACATAGGCKTAGAGATTCAAGGAGCATTTCCCTTTCCCACGCTGTTCCCTTCCACTGACTCCACTTTCCGTGAGTAGTTTTAAAGCAGTGGGGTTTTGGAGGAACACATCTTGCTCCCTGCCATTGTGGATCCCTGCATTTCTGGGTCTGAAAGCAAGGACGTTATCCCACTTGCACGCTCCGGGTTTCTTTTGTCTGAGCTAAAGTAGCGAAGACGAGGAAGCAGGCTTAGATTCACGGGGAAGAGGAAGATGGGAATGGTAGTGAGGACTGAGAGACAAGAGCAGGATTTAGAGGCAGAAATCAAAAACAGAGCTGTAGTATTTGACAGAAGGGATAAGGTCAGGGGAGGAGACAGGAATTTCAGAAAATAATTGTGCAAGAGAGAAAAGATATAGCTAAAGGAAAGGGGAACCGGACAAGAGTTTCAGACAAAATAGAAGGAAACTAGAACAGACACGGTTCAAGGCAAAAGCAGAAGGCACTAACACACTCCCCAAAGCCTGCAAATTAGGTTGGAGTGAAATCTTGAGAGATGTTCCCTCTCTAAGAAATAAGAATGATCTATGTCACTGTCTTCCACTAGTGACAATTTCTTCAAAATGACAAATGTTATCAGTTCTCTACTAGCTCAAATGGGAGAATGCTGCAGTGAAAATATTGCATAGCTAGGTAAATTAAAGACAGCATCCTTCCCTCCTTAAACCCAAATGATCCGTATGGTCTTTGTACAAGAAASCTCAATTTTGATATTTTTAACGGAACCTTCAGTACCCTTTTGTTTATTTATTTTTAGTTACTCTAGATAACATTACACACATCTGGTTCTTTATTTACCCTTTTGCTTATGGGCAATCAGAGAGATGGGCTATAATAGGTACTCGTAATCTACTGCCTTGCTGAAATGTATTCATTCTAATATATCAGAAATGTCAATGTATGTAATAAGCTTAATTTTTGTCTTTTCACAGAGGTTATTTTTTCAATTGACAGTTGAGACAGTCAAATATCTAGCTTATTTATGGAATTATGAAAAAATATAAAGTTACTTAAAATAGAACTTTATAAATTAAAGGACTAAATAGTTACAAATTTGCATTCTTCCCTCCACCTGAAAATTCAAGGAGAAGACTCTTTCCCACAATTACTGGTTAACGTCATTCCAGTGAAATCACATGTACTTCATTCACACCCTCCCACTTAATGGTATTTGTATTACAATGTGCTGAGATGGACCCAGAAGACTGTAACTAAAGTATGGGGAGACACATACACATTTTCCTGTTTGTTGTTAAAGCTAGTAGCTCCAGGATGTAAACAGGCAGACTGTTTTTGTTGAGCTATAACCAGAGCTTTGCTCACATTGAAATAATTTAAACTGGCAAGCCTTTCAGAATACATATTATTTTAATAAGTTGCTAAGTTCCCTAGGAGCTTTATAAACTATAAGGTGAATTGTGTTAAAAAATCAAGCACTTGCCTTTTTCATTCATACCTTCAATTTTTCTAGCCCTTCTGGTAATTGTACATCCACTTTGATCCATTCATTGTTAGTCGTTATGTTGGTTTCCCACAAGATATGTTCTTCCTGTAGCATGTAAAACATGGCGTTATGAAGTTAATTTTTGTCTGCCTGTAAATTATCAACACCACTGTTTATCCTTGGTCTTTTCATTCCTAGCCAGATCACTGCCGTATACCTGGTCTCTCTACAAGAGAAWATACAACCTCACATGCTCATTTGCAAACTTTGCTTTGGACTCTACAGGAAAGAGGAGAAAACAAAACATATTTACTATGATTAACCAAGTTWATCATATAATTATCAGGAGGCACCTTGGAAGAACTAGAGGTTCAGTGTATTACTCTGTAAATTAAGCCTTGTTTCTGCCAGACTTAGCAACATATTTCCCAAAATACATGGAGTTTCATTGAAACTGAGGGCAAAAATTCCAGAGGCGTTAATGAAACAGCCATGGCTCTCTCAATATTAATTTATTTTTTATAGCTAATGAAGTACATTAAGATTTTTTTATCAGTAGATTTAGTTTTCTTACTTCAAATTGAATTTTGGGTCTGTCAGAATTACCCAATAAACTGTGCTGAAATTTTTTTGTTAATCTGTAAAACAAACAAACAGACTATTACTGAACAAGCCCTAGCCGTGTTCTGAACTACTTCAATCCCCATTTTCGCTCCAGCTCCTGAGAATAAGTAAGAGTGCTGAACACACCAGAGCATGCTTTATGCAGGCACTCTGCGCCCTTTTGACTCAATAATCTGATGAAAACAAGCTCATGCTCATTCTGCTTCTGGTCGTAAGTAGACAGTGCAGAGGTCAGTTTAAAGAAAAGAATGTAGCAATATGAATTTCTCTTCTCTAAATAAAACCCTTTCAAGAGTCAGCTCCAGTATCGAGTAAAACCAACAAAACCGGGGGGGAGGGGGGAAAAGGAATAAACTTTAATACAAGAAATATCTACAGACAGACTTAGTATTGCAGGAATTAACAGTGAGACCTCTTTTATGACACTATACAAAGTATTAGTCAAATCTTTTCACACAGGATATTACAGAATTAGAGGCGATTTAAAAAAAGATATGAAGCAGGATAACAGAAACAGAAAGTTTCTTATGTGGAAAGAAATTGACAGAATTGAGATATTTACCTTACAGGAGATGAATAAAAGGAGGATACGATAAGTAAATGAAATGTTATCGATGCAACAGACAAGGACAGCTTTGTTTCTTTTTCCTATCGTGCAACAGAAAAAAAGATGATGCCATCCACTATTTTATGGGCCAAGAGGTCTGAATAAAAGGAGTAATACTGATATGCCTAGTGACTAATAGCTGATCACTTACCCTCCTTTTCTATCTAGGCTTCAACTATCACAACACATTTGCAAAGCTAAAAGACTAAGTTTCTATTGAGCAAATGTTGAAAGATTTGGAAAACYGCAAGACAGGGCCAAGCCAATGCTTCAATTCCAAGCACTAAATGATGTAAATGATCAGAGTTGGATAAGCCACATGGCAATACATGACTGCAGAAATGAGTCAACTGTGAGCTTCCTCATCCGTATAAAATGCATTTCTCTACTTGTTCACGTGAKAGTTATTCAGCAGAAGTCTTTCAATGTCAAGAATGCTTTGTTTTGCACAAAACTTGCTTCATTCTACTGAACAGTTCAGCTTCCAAAGCAAATCTATTAGTGATATTAGCCAACAATAGCCAGGTATAAGACACAGAAAAGGATTATATACTAGCAATTAGACTAAAGAAAATAGCCTGTGGTGAGCTCTCAAATAATACTTTAAATATGCTTTGGTTAATATGACCAGGCACACACGCATTCCCCCCAACACATACATACATTCTCCAAACATATTTGCATATCTTGTATGGATAGTGTACATTTACTGTTTGTTTGATTGGATGTATCTGGATACTATATAATTCTGTCAGCATGCAATTATCTTCTTTAGGTGCCCATCCCCGATGCAATCGTTTACCCTAACTTATTTTAATAAAAACAGCTTACAAGGTTAAACTGAATTTTCTGTACACTTGCCAGTATCTACACTTTCTAGGGCTCGCTCTTACATTGAAGGCAGTAAATGTCTCAGCTGCAGCAACTTTTTAAATTGGCTATYGTACCCTCTGATTTTATACAGCTCCCATGAGCCAATAATACAATTTTCCCCTTTCTAGCAACATTTCTCTGTAGCATTCATCCTGTTTGTTGGTTTCTTTCATTGCTGTGATACAAATGGGTTAATCCCTCTTGTTCCTTTAACACATTCCTGACTTCTCTGGTCCTTTAGAAGGCTCAATATATTGCYGTTTTCAGTACTTTCTCCTGAAATTTACTTGAATGATGCAGGATAGGATGATATTATTAAAATATCACAACTCTATTCTGTTTATTGCAATATAATGCCAACTAAGAATAAACTTTATGAGAAAAGTCTTTTTTGCAAGAATTGAGAAATGCGTTTTTGCTCCTTGCAATGTTTAACACAATAATGCTTCTCTAATCTAAAGGGTGGAAGAGACAACCACAACCTTTTCTCAGCTCCATTTATAAAACAGAAAAATTATTATCTGACATTTCTCTACAGGTACATTCGCATACTGTTGTGCAGCTGCACTCATAATTTTGTCCCTGCTTCCTTCATTTCAGCAACTAATTGGGAACAAATGCTGATTTCTTCCCCCGCAGTGAGTAATGGATCACCTTTCACTTTTTCTGAAGAGGAGTGCACTTGCATAGTTTTGGCAACTTTGCTGAACATTTACAGAAATTTTAGTGCATTAGGGTACAAATATGCTTGCATATATAAACATAGGTTGAAATKATCTTTTATTCTGTATTTTAGTCTTTTGCAACCCATACGAAACGTAGAGATTAAAGAGAAGATAGAAGGAAGAAGTATAAGCCCATTACTTAATGGGAGGAATGAGCAAATAATAAATGGCACGTGACTGAGGTCAAAAAAAACTTCTTTAGTTCAGTTTTCACAGAAAAGTTTAACAGTAATCAGATGTTCAGGACTGTTAATACTACCAACTGKGAATGCAAACACAGGCCAGAACAGAAGAACAATTTAACAAATGCGTAGGCCAGAACTTCTGAAACTTGAAGAGACTCAGGAAATTTTAAGTTAAGGGTTCATAACTGAAAGAATATTTTTTAATTATTAACTTTGAGAATTTGAGGAGAAYGTGTGGGAAACTAGAGAACTGACAGAACAAATAAGGATGTACATCATGGTTAAAGGAAAAATATAGATTATGCAATTATAGCCCAATCAGCTGAAAGCTGGCAGCTCATAAGACACTGGAACAAATTTCTAATAATAATCTTGTAAGCAGCTAGAGAATTAGAAAGCAAGAAACCAATTTTAACTGCTTCTGACCAGGAGCAAGTCACATTCAGCCAGTGTAATCTGTTTCTTTCTGACATAGTAAATAGCTTTGAAAAAGTAGAAGTGATTTGACTTTCTTAAGGCTTTTAATGTAATCTCACRGGGCATTCTTTGAGCAAACTGAAGAAATTTGGCATAGATTAAATTACTGTAAAAGGGGCATACAAATRGATATAGAAATAAGTATACAACTATTTAAAGAATGGCTGTGAATATTTTTCTACAAAACTCAAAGAACATATTAAATAAGGCTCTGGATAGGTCTGTTCCAGAATTTAATATAATTCATTGTGGTCATTAACTATTTGGATGGTGAAATGGAAAATATTTTTTTTAAAAAAAAATCTGGATAACATTAAGTTGGGAGGAATCACAACTGTTTTTAATTAGAATTTAAAATTATCTTGATGGATATAAACCAGTTTGAAACCAATAAGTTCAAAGACTTACAGAGTATCATAAATAGGAAAGAAAAATTCAATGCAAAAATATGAAATGAATAGCAGCTTGGCTAGACCAGCAGTAACACAGAAAAAAATATGCAGACTATCATGGACTGCAAGTTAAATACAACAACATAATACCATTAACAAAAATCGTGCATTTTTTTTCTACCCCACTGTGTACACAAGAGCAATTTAAATTTTCTGCATCATCCTCCAACTGACGTCATAATGTGTAGGTTAGAAAATATATTCACTTATCTCTGGCTTCTGTGCTAAAAGGGTAAGCCAAGCTAAGGACATGTGTGCAACGTCTCTAGTGCTTGTCCTCCAAGACCTGTACTGAGCAAGACTGTTGAACGCAACCTAGTTTCCGTCTGYGTCGGGCTTTTCAGTACTGGTCCATAACACAAATTATTTGGAGATAAGAGGTTCTATTAACCATTTTGAAAAGCAAAAGGGCAGAGGAGGRGTGCATAGTAACAGCTGATGCAATTGACAGGTTATTTTGACCGACAGCCTTCAGGATGATGGCTCCCTCGTCCTCCAGGTCAGAACCATTAATGTTTCCTCTTGCCTCTGCTGCTCAGTACGTGGCCGGTTTTGAAGAGTCACGTGATTTTCGTAAATAAGCATTTTCTTCAGTAACAAAATGTGARTATGTAAGATTCTCCTTCATTTAGGTTGCAGAAATTAACAAGCCTGGGAGCTTTTAGTTTTGAAGCTTGCAGCATAGATTTATGTTTTTGAAGGGTTTTCTAACATATTTTACAGTATGATGCAGGCTCATAGTAGATCCAAAAAAAGCCTACATGCAATAAATACTCTTGTGACTGAAGGAGAAATTCAATAACTAAAACAAAGGGATTAGACAACCAGTGGAAACAGTGCAGACTGACCTGATACTGCCAGAAAAGTACTTCTATTGCATATCTATGAAGTTATTTATCAATTAATTCAATTTATCCCCCCAATATTGCAGTAATTCAAATATCAGTCTTCTCACCTTTAAGGGTTGTATCTTTTGTGCTATTTTCAGACCAGAAAGATGACCACTAAATAGTATCCGCTGATCCTATTTAGGGAAGCCATTGAAATACATATTTTCACTCTGTCTCAAGATTGCCGTAGGTGTCATACGGGGGAAGTGATTGGCAAGCACTAAGGCACAGATCTCCCCACGTCTGACCAGAATGCTGATCAGGTTACAGCTTCCTGACCCAGTAATGTGGCACAGAAGAACAGAGCTATTCYGCTTCTGTAAAATGAAAAGTGAGCACAAGCCTTTTTTCATGAATCCTTGAAGAGGCAGTGGAAAAGAAGTACGGTGTTCCTATTACCTGTTCCTATATTTAGGTCTCTTTATAGCATTCTATCTCAGTCTTGTTTGTATCTCAGTTCTGAGAATAAAGTATGAAGTTGATTTGTCTTTTTAAATACTTGTGCTGTTGAGTGACAAGAATTTAATTCCRACATCAAAATATAAGAGCCATTAACTTAATGAGACCAGCTGTACTGCTCGTGCTTTCATTAAGTAACTGTACAAGAGCATCAATATTAAGCTATTAAACAAGACTTTCAAAGCACGCATTTGAACAGTAGAAAGTCTCCATAGAGCAAGTGAGGTAAGTGAAATGGAAAGGGTTATCATTGCTGAACTAACATTTATGTTAGCTTGACATGTTCATTTTATCTGCTAATAGGTAGAAGAACAAGAAAATTAATATTCTAAAGCAGTGGACAGGGCAAGTCAGGTGACCAAGCAAGAGCTTTCCAGATGTACTGAGCCAGCTGTTTTCTTTTATTCTGTGTCTCCGTGAAGGACAAACAGTCTAAGCCTTCCTGCCGTTGGTTTTCCTGTTCCTAGCACAGGAGGAGGCTGGAAGAGCTACTGTTACAGATTCTTCCCCTGAAATCACCAAACCACTTAATCCTGTAGTAGCCACAGTTTCTCTCTGGACYTTTATTGTAGAACATCCACTCACTGAAACCATTTGTGGCTGACATGGCACACACCCAGGTTTTGCAATTGCATGCGTTAGTGGAGCTACGCAAAGTTACAGGATACGATACTCRCAGTCTCCTAACCCAGGGGCCACGCAGGTGCTACCAGGCATATTTCCTTACAGTCCAGCTGGTAAGAGCTGGGCTGCCATATCTTCACAGTTTGGAGACGAAAACGTGTTCTGCCTTACCTGCCTAGTATACAGCACTGCCTTGAGGATGCTGCCTTCCGCCGCGGAGTAATGAAATTGAAAACGGCAGCTCTTGCCGAAGCAATGACATGTAGAGCTGTTAAGATAAGCACTTTTGTATAACGTATTGTTGTTAGCTTCTACCCATGCAAAATGGCCTGAAAAAGAGAAAAGTACACTTTTTCAGAAAAATACATCTTTTGTATCTCAGTCCTTAAAAATAATGACTACTGYTTTGCTGTAATAAAACTATTGCCCTATTCCCYGAAACGTGAATTTGATTGTCATGCTCAAGACACGACTTAAGCATCCTCTATGCGTTTCCTATTTAAAAAGGAAAGAGATATCTATCTTTATTTTCCTCACGAAGTAACCTTAGCAACCAAGAATTACATCAGTTGATAGCATCTTGAAGTTGTTACTGGGCGTGTTAAAAGCTGTCAATGGTCCCACATTCCATTCAGCCACCTTACATTTTCAACCATTCAATTCCTAATCTTACGTTTATTTGAAAATTGGGCTTTCTTCTTTCCTATTTTAGTTTCTAGGAAATATCTTTTTACAGTAATACTTCTGTAGACTCTTCAAAATGAAAAAAAGGGAGGGAGAGCATTTTGCCTTACTGCTACAGGAAATAGTAGCATCTCTACCATGTAATGAAGTTCCTTAGTGCTGAGCCAGAATTTCTGCAGYGAAGCATTTGGAGCATATTGCCTTTCCATATGAAGCAGGAAACCACTTTGGGCTATTCTTGACCTTCTACCCCTTATAAAAGCATTTCTACAGAAATCTAAAAGAATACAACATCCCCTCAACAGCTTCTTATATCTGTCAGAAATAAGAAGGCTGGATACTTTTTATCAAACACAYGGAARATATTTGATTTTGTACGGTACCACRTGCTTTTCCTTTTGTGGCTACTTCATTGTTCATCTTGTGCAGTCTTTTACACTGAAATGTGTGCTTATAATTTCATCTAAATTAAGTTTTAATTTCATGCCACAGAAACTAACCTTGATATARAGGAAATATTACACAAGTAACTTGGCATTCTATTTTAAAGATTTTTAGATTGAAACTGGGAAATATTCCAATACTCTGCAATACATTTTTTCTAATGATAACTATAAATATTTAAGAKAAATATTTTAAACATTGTTTCAAATAACTTCCATAAATTCTGAAAAATTTTTCCATGGTTACTTTTTATATACTGAGAGCTGCCTCAGATGARATCAATGTGATACTCACACAGTGTAAATCAAACATTTGTCTAAGTGATATCAGAACTTAAATATCTCTCTGGAGTTAAATGGTTGCATTGCTAGATTTTCCTTTGAGTCCAATACTAATATTTTTTTCATCTTTCAGTTTAAGTGTCTGAATCTTTAGAATTAATGGAATTGACAGACATTTTAGATAGGAAAGCAAACAAATAGACAAATGAAGATTCTATGAGACATCCAGAATAATCACGTGACCATCAGGGATACTTTATTGTTCCTCGGGGAATAAACTTTGGGCAAGTATTAGGAAAATCTTTSAACATAAATGGAAGCTTATCTTTTAGAAATAAAGACTCTAAAAACTCTTGTCTTGCAAATATAGGCCTTCTTTTTTCCTGGATATAGCCTGTATAAATAGAAACATGTCAGTGTAACAAGCAATTKTATACTGACAAGCAATCAAATATGCTAACATTTACCTCTTTCAGGAAAAGAAATTTGTTACCTTTAGCCAACATCTATTGAGTAGCTAAGGTGCTGGGAATGTTTTTTCTTTCCTTTGTTAAAAATTTTGCAGCTAACTCTTCTCTAAGGTCTAAATTTCCCTCAGTTCAAGACACTGTATAGTGTATTACTCTATTTATGATCTGAACTTCTCTATGCCTTGTCTTGTGAATTTTCAAGGCTTTCTTTCTGAAGTGCCAAACTTGACCATTCTTTCAGAAGTACAAGAGTCCTAGGAAGGTCATTTCATTCCTGCCAACATGGTAGTAGGGTATCCAGCGGCAGAGCTGTATATGCTTCTGCCAAGATTCATTCTTCCTTCCTTCATTTGTATTTACAGAAGTCAACTAGCAGAGGCTGGGATTGCTGCCAGAGCAAAGAGCTTTAATAGCATTCCATAAAGCCTTCCTCCCCCCCACCCTCCAACTGGCTGCTTAATCCAGCTTCTGGATGGATAGTCTTGTTTCTTTCAGCTTTAAAGAAAAAAAAAAACTGTTATAAGCAAAATCTTTGAGTCTTCCAGAAAGATCAGCCCTGACTGTAATGGAGCACAACTGAAATACTAGAATTTCTTTCTGAGATGGTCCTGTGTCTTTTGAAACCTGGGATGGTCTGGCAGTCCTGCCTGCAGCCTGCTACTCTGTAAGTTTAAAACTCTAAACGTTTAACTGCTAGCCCATTTTCAGCCATTTTCTGATTTAAATACCTGGTTGCTCCTTCTGGCTTAATCCATGTTCTTTTAGTCCACAAGTTTCATAACTTTCAGTCTATGTTACTAGTTTCACAGTAATAACTAAGCCTTAAATTAAAACTGAGCCACAAAACAAAATCTTTTCTTTTATGGCAAGTTCTCTTCCTCAGCAGGCCAATAGTCTCTGAACCAGTCTCCCACAACCTTCCCACTTAGCTCTTCTTAAGGAAAAGCAGGTCAAATACAAAAACGTCATTATTTTGACTCTTTGGAAATGAGTTTTCATGAATTCAAAAGTCATAGATGAAATCTTTAAAAGTGTAATTTAATAGGAGGATTAAATATTCTGATCTGGCTATTTTCTTTATGTTTAGAATTGAGGAGATTTCATCATTAGGTATCTGCAAAATGTTGGGTTTAAAAGGCAAGAAAAGATACAAAAAAAAGTATCTTCTAAGAATTATTTTTTTTTTATGTAGGAAATTGGTTTCATTAGTTTCCTATATCACGCGTAACATTTATGCAAACTGCATTAATCCAATATAAAAAGAATGAACCATGGAAACTGCATAAATAAAAATTATGTATACTCTGCACAGTATTAAGGGAGAATATAAAACCTCTGTAAGAACTTCTGACAGTAGAGAAACTAAGAGGAAAAGTTACAAAGAAAGCRTCTACAAGAAAACACTGGAGAAAAGTAATAAAAGAACAAAAAAGTCACCCAAAGATAGAAAGTATTTTATTAAGTTTAAGAGCACCACAAAAGGAGGATTATTTGAAACATATAAGCAATCCTTTCTTTGTAAATATAGTTGTCTAGACCTCTGCTTCATAACTTAGTTTCTTAGAATCATAGAATCAGTAAGGCTGGAAGGGACCTCTGGAGATCATCTAAGTCCGACCTCCCCACTCAGCACAGTCACCTAGAGCAGGTTAGACAGGGTTGCATCCAGGCGGGCCTTGAAGATCTCCAGAGAAGGAGACTCCACAACCTCTCTGGGCAACCTGCTCCAGTGCTCTGTCACTCTCACAGTGAAGAAATTCCCCCTCACGGTCAGGCGGAACTTCCTGTGCTTCAATTTCTGCCCATTGCCTCTTGTCCTGTCACACGGGACAACTGAAAAGAGTTTGTCCCCRTCCGCTTGATACCCTCCCTTCAGGTGCTTGTACACGTTGATATAGTTGCTCCTCAGTCTTCTCCTCCCCAGGCTGAAGAGGCCCAGCTCTCGCAGCCGTTCCTCGTAGGGCAGGTGCTCCAGCCCTCTGATCATCTTCGTAGCCCTATGTTGAACTCTCTCAAGTAGCTCCATGGACACAGTACTTGAGATGAGGCCTCCCCAGGGCTGAGCAGAGGGGCAGGATCACCTCCCTCCACCTGMTGGCAACACTCCTCCTAGTGCAGCCCAGSASACCATTGGCCTTCCTGGCCACAAGGGCACATTGCTGGCTCATGGTCAACTTGTCATCCACCAGCACTCCCAGGTCCTTCTCTACAGAGCTGTTCTCCAGAAGGTCAGCCCCCAGCCTGTYCTGGGGCCTGGGGTTATTCCTCCCTAGGTGCAGGACTCTGCCCTTGCCCTTGTTGAACCTCATGAGGTTCCTCTCYGCCCAGCTCTCCAGTCTGTCCAGGTCTCTCTGAATGGCAGCACAGCCCTCAGGTGTATCAGCCACTCCTCTCACCTTGGTATCGTCAGCAAACTTGCTGAGGAGGCACTCTGTCCCCTCATCCAGGTCACTGATGAAAAAGTTGAACAGGATGGGACCCAGTACGGAGCCCTGGGGGACGCCACTAGCCACAGGCCTCCAACCAGACTCCACACCACTGATGACGACCCTCTGAGCTCCGCCTTTCAKSCAGTTCTCAAKCCMCCTCACTGTCCACTCGTCTAACCCACACTTCCTGAGCTTCTCTAGGAGGATGTTATGGGAGACAGTGTCAAAAGCCTTGCTGAAGTCAAGGCACACAACATCTACTGCTCTCCCCTCACCTACTCAGCCAGTCATTCCATCYGAGAAGGCTATCAGATTGGTTAAGCAGGATTTCCCCTTGGTGAATCCATGCTGGCTGCTCCTGATCACCTTCTTTTCTTCTGTATGCCTGGAGACAACATCCAGAATGAGCTGTTCCATCACCTTTCCAGGGATGGAGGTGAGGCTGACCAGCCTATAGTTGCCTGGATCCTCCTTCTGGCCCTTCTTGAAGACTGGAGTGACGCTGGCTTTCTTCCAGTCCTCAGGCACCTCTGCAGTTCTCCAGGACCTTTCAAAGATGATGGAGAGCGGCTTGGCAACAACATCCGCCAGCTCCCTCAGTACCTGTGGCTGCATCCCAACCGGGCCCATGGATTTGTGCATGTCCTGCCTGCCCAGAAGGTCTCTAATCCTTTTCCTCCTCAACCAAAGGAAAGTCTTCCCTTCTCCAGACTTTCTCCCTCATGACCAGGTTCTGGGATTCGTGAGGGCTGCCCTTAGCAGTGAAGACTGAAGCAAAGAWGGCATTCAGTAATTYTGCCTTCTCTGTATCCCTTGTCACCAGGGCCCCCACCCCAGTCAGTAGGGGGTCCAYATTTTCCCCAGTCCTCCTCTTGCTGCTGATGTATTTGAAGAAGCCCTTCCTGTTGTCCTTGACATTCCTTGCCAAACTCAATACCAGCTGGGCCTTAGCCTTCCTCACAGCATCTCTACATACTCTGACTGCATTCCTATAATATATATATGTAGTTCTCCCAAGTAGCCTGTCCCCTCTTCCACATTCTGTGTACTTTCTTCTTCTGTCTGAATTTGGCCAAGAGCTCCTTGCTCACCCATGCAGGTCTCCTGCCCTTTTTGCTGCACTTCTTACTCATAGGGATGCACYGCTATTGGGCTTCGAAGAAGTGATGTTTGAATTCTAGTCAGCTCTCCTGGACCCCCCTTCCTTCTAGGGCCTTAACCCATGAGACTCCACCGGTTAGGTCTCTGAAGAGCCCAAAGTCTGCTCTCCTGAAGTCCAGGRTTGCAATCCTGCTTGTTGCCTTACTTCTTTCCTGCAGGATCCTGAACTCCACCATCTCATGGTAACTGCAGCCAATGCTGCCCCCAACCTTCACATCTCTAACCAGTCCCTCTCTGTTGGTAAGGACAAGGTCCAGCAGGACACCCTTCCTCGTAGGCTCCTCCACCATCTGTGATGAGACGTTATCATCGACGCATTGTAGGAGCCTCCTGGACTGCTTGTGCCTTGCTGTGTAGTCCTTCCAGCATGCCCCTCTATTTATTGTATTGAAAACTTTGATCCAAATCAGAAACTAAAGCTTAGTCAATGTCTGTTTGTATAGCAAGTTTGAGCCTTCAAGCATGGCATTTTTGAGGTTTGCATATCATTTCCTTACTCTTTAGAAATTTGGTCACTATTTGACCTCTTCATTTAAGTCTTTAAAAATTTGCATTAAAAAAGCTGAACATATTGAGGAGAAAAGTGAGCTAGCATAATTCGGATTTCATTTTTTCCTCAAAATTAATGAACTAATTTATATGTGCTGTTTTGACATTTCTCATTTGCTCTCATAGGCTGTTTTTTCCTTGAATATATGGAAACACAAGGAGTATCCCCAACCAGTTGCTTTTTGTTGTGTTTCCAGCCTACTCAATCACCCATGCATCTTTGCACAATGGTGCCCAAACACCTATATTGATAAGCATTTCAAAACACATTCTGTTTCAACAGAGACTGCTTGTGATCTGCTCCTGTACAAGCTAGCTACAGATTTTCAGTATCTTTTACAGTAGCGCAATATTGCCATAAAAGGGAAGCTCTTTACAATTGCTATAAGCCCTTGAGATATCATGTTAAGATATAGCAATGAGGCAACATGTTCCAGGGAGGTGTTAAAAATAAGTAAATAATAATAATAGTAAACTTCTTTCTTCATGAGATATCCAGGTAGAAATGAAAGGAGGCTGTGACTATTTTTTTCCCCACATCTTAAAAAAAACACATACAAACCTACTTTGCCAGTCTATAAACCCTCTTGTGTATAAGAAATATTAACTTGCAAAAAATTCATTTTAATAGCATGTCTACATTTAATCACCTTTGCTTAGTATTCCATTGTAATTTGACTTATAGTTATCAGGTATTTTGAAATACATGCTAAAAATCTAATAAAAGCATCTCTGAAAACAAAACAATACCTAATGATTTGTTCACTTAGGCTGCCATCAGTGAGGTGTACTCCATTTCTCTGGGCTCAGAGTTCAAGTGATAATCATCACGCTATCAGTTCTTGAAAGCTACAACACAAATTACACCATTACAACTAGTGCTACTTAACCTCTTTGAAGGCAGTCTCAGCAGACATGCCAAACACTTAGCCAGCATGGGGATTCCATTTCATGAGAGAATGCTTGCACATTTATATCCATTAAGCTTTCAGAAAAAACTTTCCCATAAACCTGTAGACAAACACCACATAGTACCTTTTGAAAAAAAGGAATGCTGCATTTTACTTCTGAAAATTAGTTATATCATTTTATTTTGGTTTTAAAGAATAATAATCTAATCTGTATAATAAATGTTTCTCTCCAGCTTACTTAAAGATTTAAAGTGAAATTATTGAGCATATCCTCAAACATAGAAACACTGCACAAATAGTGCTGCCAAACGTTCAAAACAAAGCAAAAAACAGGGCTATTGACTTAGATGGATTTAATTTAATTTCACCAAGGAACTGCAGCACAGACCTTATAGAAAGAATTCACTGGAGAGTAACCCAATGACTAGCTTATATGGAAACTTCTGCATCAAAATCTTTCATGATTTTTCAGTATGTGTTCACCCTTACTGAATATTCAAAGCAAAGTTTAAGTACAAAATGCATACAATTACTTTTTATGTTTTTGTTCCATTTGTACACTGGGTTACTACCTTTTCTTCAAAAGGACCGTACTCTTAAAGATAACTAATAAGTATGCTTTAACTTATGTTTCTCACCGTCACTACTGTTGCTTTGATCTTTCAGAGAGGAGAGGGAGGCAAGCTTGTGCCCTGCTTGGAGATGTGCCCAGGTTGTGGGCAGAGCTGCTGGATCCRAATTCCATTCACACATGCCAAGCTCAAAACTGGAAATCTGCTGTGCTAAAAGGCAAAGCAAAGCAATCATTCAGCTTCTTAAAAAGTCATTCTTTATGAGACTATTTCCCATTTGATATATATGCTCATTGAACYACTTGACAACTCTTCTGTCTTTTGTTACCTCTAAAACTTGCAGCCAACCATCAAGTGTATCCGATATTCAACGCTGCCATCTTTAATGATGCTATTTTGGAAAATCAGTCCCTAGAGATGGATGKTTTTTTCCAGAGTAACTTGTTGGTATTTATGTTGGCCAGTTATTACAACCTTTGTGAATTTGCTTCCATAGAGTGTGTTCTCAGGGGATATCAGAAAAGGCATGTCATGAGAAGAAATTTCTATTTGTTATATGTATATGCTATATTTGCTATATATTGCTATATGATAGCTATAGTAAAATCAGTTCTAAATGAAAGGTTAAACTCAACAGCTTTCTCATAATATTTACAATTCACCATTTTAAATCCAAAAGAATCTGAATATATCAGCACATCTTCTCAAGAATTTTTTAAGATTCTTGAAGCTTGAGATGCCAGAGCATAGCTGCAAAGTTTCATGTAATTAGTAAGTGTTATAGGAAGAAAGTCATTAAACAGGATTGCATTATTATAATGAAAGTTCCATTTCTTAATGTTATTACAGAGGAAAAGCAATATTCTGGTTAATATGGATTTTTGATTAGCAGCCAGAGTATCTCAGAAAAAACATGAAGATTCTTAACTGTATGGAAGTGATTTCATGTCAGCATACGTACACATTACTGTCTACATCTCAAAGTTATTTGTGTCACACTACTGCCAGCTCAGAGAAATATGACTTCCAGTGGATGGTACAAACCCTTCCTTTCATACATTTTTTTTTTTTTTTTTAATGCATCAGCTGAAAAGAGCTTGTTGGCAATTTATTTTCAATGGAAAATGCAAAATTCTAGAATAATCTTTCTAGAGAAGGATGGATTTTGACAAACTCACTATTTGAAAAAAAATGCTGTAAATACACTCAAGAGTCAAGCTATTCAGTAAGTGCTTCTTCAATTATTGAAACAAATATTTTGATTAACTCTGAATTTTTAATTGTAAACATTTCTGAGGGCTTTTTTTTTTTTTTTTGATAGTATCTCAGTCTTTTTGGATAAAATATTCATTCCAGTTCTAATTTCTGCAGCCTCTCAGACAGCAGTAAGATCAGTATTCKGGACTGTCTGACTCTCATCCCTGTAGCAGTTCGCCTGAAAACCCGGCATCCGCTACTGCACCTTTGATATTAAGGACTACATCTTTGCATGAGTAGAATTAACAAGGTAAAGTTTAATTGAGATTTACCAGTTGAAATAATCCTACTGGACCTCTGTCAAAATTTATAAATCAAAAATAATGTATATACAGTTCCTCCAGTTTTCCAGAAGAAACCAGTTTTGCTGACAAGGTACACCATTCTCACATAACAAGCACTTCAGGAGAACAAAACAGATACCTCGCTCTCCCCTATAGTGTCCCACTTTCATGCCTAGGGGCTCTTTGCCCTTACACCTGTGGCAAGATCAGAAGGAAAAAAGTCTTTATGAAGGAGTTCTTTGTATATATAATTT
This sequence comes from Rhea americana, assembly GCF_003343005.1. Taxonomy (NCBI): domain Eukaryota; kingdom Metazoa; phylum Chordata; class Aves; order Rheiformes; family Rheidae; genus Rhea; species Rhea americana. The sequence goes on from NW_028186679.1 coordinate 4,949,992, forward strand.
CTCAGGAATCAGGAGGGAGTTCTGCAGGGTAATCATAGACACTTGGATAAGAATATAAAACTTTTGAATAGAAGGTCTGCTAAAGGAATAGTAATAAAGAGTTTTGCAGCAAATATGCTCTAGAACATCACATTTTCTATTTGACAGCTAAAATAGGGTTTTTTTTTGGCAGTACACTGGTCCATACAACAAAAATCTGTATCTCTAAGTCACTAACAAAAATCCATAAACTGTTAGGAAAACTACAAACTGCAGAATGTGTTAAACTGTTACTTTATTGCAATAAAATAATTAAAGGTAGTTTTGTTAAATATGCATAAAATTTACTGTTTAGCAGAACTGGACAAGCGGCTAAAGGTTTTTAAGTGTTTGTTTGTTTGGAGTCAGAGGGGAGGAGAAGGGAAGGAAGAAGCTGAAGGCGATATCAACGGAGAGTTTTTCTACAAAAACAGTTTAGATCCGTATCCTCCTAAAGTAATCCAAACAACTTTAAAGTCAGGAAATATTAATTTGATTATCTGAAAACAAATAAGGGGCATTAGGAAGAATTTATCATTTTTGCACTTAAATATATCAAGATTTTTTTAATAGTGTTCTGGTACAAAAAAAGGTCATCTCAATGCAACAGTTGTATTTGTAAAAAAAAAAAAGTATTATTTTCATTTTTGTTTTAAATAAAAAAGACAAAAAACACTTTGGAAGATATTTACGTGCTACGTTCAGAACTAGTGATCACAATTCGGATTAAACAGCTCCTGAAAGTACAAATACTTGAACTGTTTTACTCATGGCCCTAAAAGCACAGTTGTACTAATGAATAGAGGCACAGGTCACTTCATACCCACATTTACACTGGGAGCAGAAATCATGAAACATTTATTTAAAAAATGCATTATTTTTTAAAAATGCAAATTTTAATGATAAATTTAATGCAATTAGAGCTGTCTTCATTTAAGTTCCTCTTATCCAGACATTCATTGAGATTATAGAAAAAATGCTCTGAAAAAAATCAAGCAGCCATTAATCTGATCTTCTATTTTAAAGGCTAAAAAATATTCAGCAGTAAAACTCCTCTTTTGAGAGAAAAATAAGATCTTTTGACCCTGGTTTTTGGCTGCTATGAGCAACTCAAATGTCACCTAATAAATTTGATTTCATCTAATAGAGAAGCATAGGATAGAGATGATAACAATTGGTTCTTATTACAGCACATTTGACATACTTAAAAATGCTGCAATAGGGTAACCTGGAATGTCACACTTTGTACTTCAAAAGCTACCATTTAAGGTAAATTTAACATCTAGATTTATCTGTTCTGCAGAGTATGAGCACTACTTCTTTTTTTCAATTTTTAAGTTCTTCCTCTCTTTGAGATATTATTTCATCKCTGTACTTGATGCTCTTCATTTTTATTTCCTTTAGAAGCACTTTGTTTATGAAAAAGCTATGTCTTTAAACAGAGAGATATATATCCACCTGCAGGAACTGGTTAAGCAAGCACATCAGTTGATAAGATCTAGCAATGCATTTTTTCTACTTCCTTTTTATCTACAGGAATCCTCTGAGAACAAAGAAGTTGGGGGAGGAATAACTCATCTGCTCTGATATTTTCACTATCAGTTTCAAATTCATTTTTCAAAAGGAATACTCTAATYTTGGCTTATAGGCAAGTGTGCTAAAATTTTAAATTAGCATCCTTACACTTTTTATTAGTACTGCTAGAAAGCCACTACAAAACAGAAAAGTAAGATTAGTCACGGAATTTAGATAAGCGTATGACTTTTGCTTCCATAATTCCCTCTTACAAGAAAGCTAATACACGGAAGCAAATTCAGTCACCTGAAGTTTAATTTCCCTAATATATATCTCCTTTGAAATAGTTGTGTATGTGTCCTTGAATTACAGCACTCTAAAATGCTAATAATCACGTGCATCTATTTTCAATAGTACTTCTCAACAAGACTTCTAAGAACATTTATTTTAGACTACAGTACACAAAATTATTTGTGGAACCTTGAATGGTCTGTGTCAATGAATTCAATATCTCATATCACTATAGCAAGTTAAATTTAAAACTTAACTCTTTTGCTACAACTCAGGAAAGCAAAGAGGGCATTTCATATCATTCTGACCTTATGTTGCAGCATAACCGCCACGGTGCRGTCTTCTTGTGTAGTTCAGAGTAATGAGAATTCTAACTAATGCTAGGAAGGTCTTTATGCTTTCCCCATGAAAATATATTGTGTTTAAAAAAGTGAAATATTTTACTAAAGAATCTTGACATGCACAGGCGGTCTGGCTGCATAGCTGACTAACCTGACACTGCAGCTGTTTGGATGTGGTGGAGTAGAACAAAGTAGATCTTCCACTACCGCTGAAGATCAGGACCTTCAAGCATTTAAAAATACACAGAAGTGCCTTGGGGATTTTCCTAAAGCCAGCTCTAAAGCTTTTCTGGAGCCAGCTGAAGACACTGATTCTTTAGTAAAGAATAGTAGATCATCTCTGCCTGCTAAGGACTTGGTGCTCTCCTAGCTTCAGGAAGCTCCTATGCATTTGTACTATAGCAGATTTCTTAAAGTACTTGCTGGTGCTCTTTCTAATTGTATTTGTATGTAACACAACAGCTAACAGTTTAGAGGAATGAAAATAAGGCACATGAAGACAATTATGAAGTTAAGAAAGCTTTTCAGTAACAACTGGTTTCCCTTTGCGTTTTCTCTACTAATCAGGGGGAAAGACAGAGTAAAAGTATTTCTCTACTGAAGAAAGGAATTCTTACCAAATTCTGGAAAACATCCTTCACCAAAAGAAATATCATCAATGGCAACAGTTTCATCTTGTTTCTGCGTCTCTACCATTCCCCAGAAAATAACCTGCAGAGTTTAACAGCAAATCAACAAGAAATGATATTTATCAGTGTCACAGAGAGGAAAAACATTCCAAGATGCTCTAGGCAAGCAAAATCTATTACATTATACATACACACACAAACGTATTTGCAGAGAGATGAGGATAGCACGTGTGCATGAGCATAGGTGCTTACACACAGTTCCCATTAGAAACACAGGAACATGAATCATGCACAACAATTTTGGAGGATAGCATCTGGGCTTTCTGCACATATATGTGACTTGTCAGCATAGATATTTAGTCTAATCTTCTGTCTGAATCAAAAACGAAATTGCATTTAACTAAAAACAGGGTCTCTTGGAAACCACAGTAAAATACATTAAAATTAAAAGAGGAATCATGATAATTAGGAAACAGAAAATTTGTGTATTATCAAGCCATTCTTCCACCAGAGACTGAAAATGTGAATCTTTTGTTACTGTTTCCAAAATTTACATACAGATATAAAGCAAAGTCAGGATAAACACACCATTTCAGTTAGAAGCCTTTCATCAACATGTTTTTAACTAAAATGGACTTTGAGAAGAACCCGATTTGAAAAACAAAACTGTGTTTTTCTRCTCCAACACTACAACAAGAATTTTTTCCTGCCAGAATATTCTATGTAATTAAAGTTAGAGTATTTTACATTTTGTATTAAGGGGTAAATTGTGATCTAGGCTATTTTGAAGACTACCCCAGTTGCTCTGCAGTGATGTGGAAGCAGACTCAATAACCACAACTCTGGGAAGAAGGGGCTATTCACACCACCTAATGTTAGTGGCAAATGTGGGTAAGGTATGACGACAGGCTACGCTTCAGAGCAGGAAACTGGTACGTATTCTTTGAATTACAGCAAATTAYCTTCTTTCTCCACTGACTATTGAAAAGAGTTTCTGAAGTCCAGCCTTCTCATCAAGTGAAATGCCTGGAAATAAGTGTACAAATAACATCCTCTATTTCCAAGCCCTGTCTTAGGATGTTGCCACCTCACTCTTACAGCATCTTGGAGGCACAATATTAGGAGTCAGACTGTATCTCTAAGTATATTTAATGTACAGTAAAATGCTAGATAATGAGATTTAAAATATTAAATTTATAGTTCAGTGGCAACTTTGCAAACAGGTATTATCAACTAGAGTATAGTATTCCACAGTGCGGGATTACACTACTCAGCCAAGATGACTGTTACGTTTCTGCCTTACTACAGAAAAAGAATAGTTAACTGACTCCTGAAAACTTGAACAAGAGTTTCCTCTTGGTTTTAGTGGTCTCTTCTTTTTTAGGGGGGGAGGGAGCATGTTTTTTCCTGTTTGTTTTTTAAACTAGACATGTTCAAGAAGCGTTATAGCTTGTAAAGTCAAATGATCCTGGCATTATACAACCAGTGGAAAGTGGGATTGTTCTGCCACATCACCAATGGGAAATCAGTGTCTCATTTGAACCTTTTTTTCAGTACAGCAAACAATGGCCAGGAACCACTTTCTCTAACAAACATTCCCAAAGAGCAGTGTTAGCAGGTACGTGAAACAACTGTATTTTCTAACATAAACAACTGTATTTTCTAACATAGTGTTGTTAAGAAACAATGACATCTTGTGAAATTATGCATCGTCTGATTCAAGAAATTCAATGGAAAAATGAAGTTCTTTGAATCTCAATAAGTATGAGGGAACAGGGGCAATCCTGATACCAATTTTTGTTTGAAAAGGCTGAAAATCTTTTGCTATAATGTTTGTGTCATTTCATGTTACTGTCTAATTGGAAAAAATAACTACGCTGTACAAAATATTAATGTCAGCATATCACAGTCAATTAGATGTTTATAGGGTGAAATGCAGTAGCTTGGAAATTTGCACATTTGATTAGTTCCATAATAGTAATATTTTGAAATGTTGAAAGTTGCTGCAACAACACGTGTGGATAATATATACTTCAGTGACAGCACCGGTAGAATGGCAATTAATATATTTCTATTTCCCATTTTTATTATTATATGGTTTCAGATAAGTTTCTAAACAATATTGTGTATGGCTTTAAAGTATAAAATAGAAAACTAGTATTTGGCAAGCATTTGATATTGAGTAATACATTTTTGACCTTTTCACAATGAGTCTTCATTGTGAAGTTGAAATCCAGTTAACTGCATTTAAAAAAAAACATACGTAGCTTGCAGTTGCAGCTTCATGGTTGGAACTTATTTTTTAAGAGAGGTGAGATACGTAATACTGAAGAGGTGTTATCTCATTTTGATAGTGCGAAAATCGGAGGTGTCTCTAAGTCCGTATTCTATAGGAACATGCAAAATACTCAATAATATGATGCATTATGTACCTGTATGGTATGTATGCAAGGTGAAGACAATAAAAATCACAAATTTAAAAGACAAGATTTAAAAGTATACACTATGTATGTCTCTGCCAAGAGCTCGCTGCTGACCAATGGCAAGCACTCAAAGCTCAGAAACTTGTGTCACATCCAGCATYGTATTTTGACTGGTTTGATTAGCAAAATGGGGAAGATATAAACTATAGTTCCCAGGTCAGTGAATTTGGATTCAGAGCTGCTTCACTTTACTGGAGTTTCACAGAAAAACTGAATTATGCTGGTTAATCTCTCTTTAGATTTTAATCTTAATTTAACTGTAACGATGCAGTAAAGACAGAAAATCTCCACAGAACAGAAGGACATTCTAGAAGCAAAATGAGACTAGTACAAAAGTTACTTAAAGAAAAATCATTCTCAGAAAAAGAAAATATTGGTCAGAGTGTATGTGAAGTATAAAGACGTACCTCAAAATTCATTTATGATATAGATCTCAATTATTTCAGATTAAAAACAGCACTGCAAGCATAGCTCTTTCTGCAACCTAATCAGCCAACAACAATTAATGGAACACTAATATTCACTGCAAAGTGTTATAGATAATTTCGGCTCTTAGGACTTACATGATTCAAGAGTGGGAAGAGTAGAAGGAAAGAAGAGGTACTAGTAAAAGTGATTATTTTTGAACATTTATAATATTTTGAGCAAATTGTTGCATAGAAGAAATCAGAGATGGCAAAAGCAGATAAAGAACAACTGAAAACTAATCCGGGATTTTAAGTTAACTGCTAAAATTTGTGGACTTTCATTACAAAGGATTAGACAAGTTCAGCTTCTGCGTATTTTTACTCTTTTTCTTTCTCAACTGTTCTGAAATGGGAGTTGTATATGTTCAACATACCCTAGTGGTCTGAGCATGTAGGGAAATTCCTCTGATAAAAGTATTTCAATACAATGTTGAAGTACAGGATTGAGGCAGGTGCCCTGAAATCTGTGAGAGTTTTACCACAGACTAAACTGGCCATAGAGGCAATGCTGTAACTCTGAACTCAACTCCAGAAAAGTTGGTTCTAACTCTTCTTCCTCTTAACTCCTCATCCCCACGCACCATGATGACAGAAATTCATATTAGATACCTCCAGCTGCTCAAGTCTAAAAGAAAAAAAAAATTATCCAGACTTTACCTAGCACAGATATCCAAGAGATTGCTCAATTTTCTTCTCTCACAAAGTCTAGAGTTTTTCAGTCCAAAAAAGWAAAATTTAACAGAAATGTCTACTTATGACAGCCTTGACTTGCCATAACAATCAACAAATGTTACTTAATGCACATTATCTATAGCCAGCAAAACAAATTAATGCTGCAGTTCCATTTGTGGCAAATATGCAGCTTCAGCACGGCTATTAGGGTAGGTCAAAAGCAGTATTGGGCTTCCTCTGCAAGTAGCCCCATRTGTACAGAATCCAGTTGCAGCAGCAAAAGGTCAAAATAGGCAAAGAGTAAGCAGCTATGACTRATTTCAATTAAGATATAATTTCAAAAATGTTTGGAAAGTTTTGGGGAAAATTTCTCAAACATCCTTTTCCAAGGAATTACATGAAAAATTTTATTTTTCCCATCTCAAAATTTGTTAGAAACTTAACTAAAAAGGTTTATCTAATTATAAGAACTTATCATCAAAATTCAATGAACATGACAATTTCTTGAGGAGAGTCTTGATGAATGTCCACAATAAGGTTAGAAATTATTATTTTGCCATGGTTTGAAGCAGAAAAGAGTTAATGTTAACAGTTTTGTTGCAATAGAAATTTTCTACTATGCTCAATAAACTAGTACTTCACTATATTTTTCCTAYTCTCTTTTCACACAACTTTACCGCTCTTGAAAAAGTGCCACAGACATCCCTATAGGCTGAAGACCTTGTTTCAAAGGAACAGATTCAGAAGGTCAACTGAATTGTGTTCATTCACATGACCAACATCTTGCAAGATGTCACTGGAGGGAAAACTTGCCACAGAAGAGGACAATTTAGGACAATTTAGCTAGGCTCAGCTTCAGCCTAGGTGTTTGGTAAGGTGCCTGGCTACATTCCTTCAGTCATTGGAAAGAATTATTCCTGCAATAAGTGTGACATCTGCAACTCTGAAGCTAGACTGTGCCCATCAGTTTTCTTTACAGAAGYCAAAGGATAACAATGTTTGCCAGCCCTAGCCACCATCTAAAATTTGATTCAACRATTTAGTTTTTATGATATGGAGTCTTCTGCCTCTATCTCCAGACCCAGTCAGTTTTCTGAACAACAGAGATGGAAAAGTATTATAGAGGTAAATCTTGCCAATAAAATMTCATTCTTGTATGTCAGCTCAGACAGAGGCAAGATACCAATAGGTAAACACATAACTACTTGTGCTGAATTAGATACAYTTATTTCATAATATATATTATCAATGTGGAGCAGACAAATATTACCTTGAAAATCTCCAATCTTTTGTCCTTAAGCACAATGTTACATATRCAAGTCAGATAATTATGTTACTCTTACAGTTTATTGCAATGAGGTTGTGCTTACCCTGARAGTGCCTTTGGGTCGGCACGCTAACCAGCTCTTCACAGTAACTGCTGTAGGAGGAAATATCTGCAGCTTGCTTCTGTACTCCCTCATTCCCCTCCAGTATTTTGTATAATAATGAGCATACATTATCCATGATACTATCACCCCAACTCACATTTTTTGTGCTAATGTTTTGTGTAAACGAATACACAAAAATATTGAAATAATCCATGAGACTTGCATTATTTTTCAGCAATTCTGAGCMAGATAGAACTACATGCATGTGTTCTGTGACAAATGCTCAAAGCCACATTGGATAGTAAATCCATAATGAATAGTTACATTGAAAGTTTGTCRCCAGGAATATGCCTGTAAAAATTGWCAGAAAATATTTTTAAATTGAGCTTCCAGTTTAGCAGTGCAGTTGGCTAGAGCCTAAGAGAAAACAGTAATCAAAGTTAAGCTCCTAATGCATCTTCTCTATGGTCAGGCACAAATTTATGATTCAGTGAGAATGATTGCTTTATTTTAAATATATGCACAGTTTAAATGAGATTTGCTGTTAGTTTTAACACCGCTGAGATATGAACAAGTCATATTTGTTAGTGTCATTTATGAGCTTCCAAATGGCTTCTCTCCTCTACCTTATGATAATGCTTTCCATATACAAGATAAATATCTTCCTCGAGTTTGCCTTATTAGAAAACACAGTTTATTTACCAACCTCAAACTTTTCAGTGCTATTGATTGTGATCGTATTTGCTTTCCACCGATTTTCCCRTTCTGCTGAATATTGCCAGATGTTTCTAATAGTATCCTCAGAATGCTTTTGAAGCCCCACCATCAATGTTGCATTCATTTGATTGATCCAATAATAAAACTTAATCTAGGACAAAAAAAAAGTCTGATTATTCCAGGTAAGCACTATGACAAAAGGTACAATATAAGGACTATATATATCAAAATACCTGGCAAATATGTTCCTTGTCAGTCGGAAGGAAAACATTGCTCCTTAAAATTGCAGAAGAGGTTCCCATTTCAGAAGGCAATGAGAGGAAATAAGCTATTAAGAAGAATCAAAAACGTTAGCAGCTTGTAAAATATATATATGAAAGATACCCGCAAAATAACAACATACACACAGGTACCAATTATTAATGAAAAATAATTGCCAGAAGTGTTTCCCTGSAAGAGTTTCACACCACGATTGGGCCCATTGTGTGCTGAGCTTCTGTTCATATTGACACAGCACTTCTCTTTAGGTTTCAGCTGAAGTATCAAGTAGGCTTCCAAAATATTTCATGTGTAGATAGCCTGAATACTCAATTGCTAAATGCCAAATTTCTGAACAAAGGACTAGCTAAATAAGTCTGTCAAAGAACCTGAATCAGTTATTGAACAGATTGCATATTTCATGCATAAAAAGAGAACCACCATTGTGGCCAACAAAACAGATTTATTACTACARTTCAAGTCTTTAAGGAAGCATTGCTTGAGAAGATGGAAGAGGAGACTGTGGTGTTCCTGTGTTCTGGAAAAAAAAAATTCTTCTGCATAGAACTTAAATATGGGCCTGGGTTTTGGCTGCTCAGGAAATTGCATTCTAGAGGGARGATTGTCGCCTCCTCATACAAAGCRTTGGTCAGACTTTCTACGCTATCAGTAAAGATAATATTATCTTTATAGTCACAGATCTAGTCTGAATTTATGTACCTTTATGTAAAGAAAAGYTTTAACAGCTCAACAGGAATAAGTGAAACCTGGCTGCCACCACTCTTTGACGGACTAGACAAGACTGTCTTAGGTCTCCTAATAGATGGAGGGCTACTACAAGTTTTTAGGATATCAAATATTGCTAGCTGAAATTTTGTCCTTCCTGAGCATGAAGAGTTCAAAGACGTTAAGCGAAAAGAGAGGTGGGACAAAGCAMTAATAATAATAAAAATGTAAGAATAGAGATGTCCCTACAGAAACCAAGTATTAGAGATCGTACCAGAACAYCTAAATAATTATATCAAACTATCCACACTGACCTCTCATCCTTGGGTGCAACTGGAAATGCACTGACCAGGGACACTATGACTAGCTCAAGTGCTGRAGCCAACTGAGCAATCCCTCACAGAGGAGCATTTTGCAGCCTGCTAACAGAGCAGGGGCTGTGCTCCCCGCTACCTTTTAGGCATTTCATGACTGCTCAGACAGCACTTTCAGAGCCTGCCAGCTTCAAGAATACTCTTTCCACACGCAGCAGATGGTGAYTTGGTGGCACAGGAGCCCTATCCCTAGTTCTAATCTATTTCATCAGTTTTTCCACTTCCATAAAACTTTAAACATTAACTTTTCTTTTAGTTCTCTAAAGACAAATGTATTTAAGATTCATATGCCAAATCAGGTTTCTTCTGTCACAGGATGGTCTTACACAGATGGGTCATAAACAGTAATTTTCTTAAAACTTTTTTAAAAAGGTAATTCTACATTTAAACTCTACATAGATTAAAAATTTCAATGAGTTAAAAACAGCTCTATAAAATAGTTTTCACCAGTCTGTCCAGCTACGWTATCAGTGAAACTAAGAACCATGGGGAGAGAGAAAGCTAAAGAGAAATAGTTGGGTTTTAGTAAATGATTAYGTAAATCTTCAAAGGAGTTACATCTACCTCATGAACTTTGCTCTTTTTGTTAAAGTSTGTGCAATTACTTACCACGATAGCAGGAATAGCTCCCTTTAATACTATGCAATAGGACTCGATTGTCACCACACAATGTCTTTTCTGTTTTTTARGCAGKTCTTTTTTAAAAAAGGAAAAACTTTAGTTCCTGCTAAGTCTCCAGCAGTGGATTGACTTTATGAGATACCATAAGGAGATAAGTGTTTCCTAGACAGTTGGAACCAGCACTCAGAAAATGAAAGATTAGACTTTAGCCATTCTCATTTGGTAGGAAACTGAAATAACTGGATACGCTCAGCTCTCCATAGCCATTCAGTTCTCTAGTCTGAGTGCAAACTCTCATCAAACAGAACAGCTACCAGTGTTCACGCTTTCTGTTTTTCAGAAAAATAGCATACATGAATGTGGCTGCAGTTTAATTTAGATACGGCAGACATAATGCTGAATGAGCCCACAGGACAAGTGAATAGGAATATACAGGTGATCTCTTTCCTTGCAACCAAGCAGTTTTGTCTGCCCTGTAACAAACGCTTCAAGTTTTTGGTTCAGTTTTGTGCTGGTTTTGGATGCCTGCATAAGTTAGCTCTCCACCCCACACCCACCCCCCAACATCTCATAAAAAGGGGGTTCCTATTCTCATTTCTAAAGTATGCAACTATCAGGACTGAAGTTATAATCAGGTATCTCTAAAGCAGGCAGAGCTGACTCAGAAAGAGTTCTGCATATCAGCATAAGTCTTGATGATTCATTATTTCTCAAAAGATATGACCAGAGCTGCTTTCTAGAACAATTCATTTTTTCCTGGAATTCTGAGCCATTGTAATTACAATCACCTAAAAGCCCTGACATCTCTCTATTTTATCTCAAAAAAGTAAGTGGCTGAAACCAACTGAACTATCAAGAAAACAGTRATTTTAAGTAAATAGAGACATACATAATGTGTAAAAGCCTGTGGTTCCTTCAAAGGACATGAAGATTCTTACCAGTGTCATTCCCAGTATGGTCAGAGTAAGGTGATCCCATACCAGATCGGCCATTTCTTCTAATCCATCCAGATTGTAAATTCAGTTCAGGAAAGACTTTGCACAGATCAGTTTCAAAGTCACACTTTTCACAGAGTGAACCTAAAGATAATAATAAYAACAATAATCCAGAAGTTCTATGCAAAGAATGCTTTGACTTATTGGGCACATGTATAATTCAAAGTAAATTCAGAAACTTCAGAAACAGAAGTAATGCATTCTTAACCACTATTTGTAATTAAATTAGCACCTCCAAAAATATTCTAAAAGATATCTTATAAAAAAAAAAGGGGGGGGGGAGGAAACACTACAATTTTTATATCAAGAACAGAGAGGAAAAAAACAGTGCAGTGGGAAAAGGACAGAGAATGAACGTTGTGAGAAGAACAGYCCGTTTACTTTATATCACTTTAGTTATACCATACGCCTTTTTCTCCGCAAAGGTATGTAGCTTGTAGGAAGCTGTAAAACCTTGTATAGCTTATACACATACCAGTTCTTTAAATATACCGTGGTTGTTAGCTGAAAAATTTCAGTACCTCTTCATTCCTACCCAGGGTTCTTACATAGAGAAATAAAAACTTAACACAAGGAAATAACCAGATGGTAAAAATGTTTTTATTCCATTATTGTTTATTTAATCATATCAAAACTTGCATTTTGTKGACTTCAGAGCACAAGCCCAGTCCCAGAAACGCCACTGGGCCTAAGGGCATAAAGGTGAGGTTCTTGCCATCTGCTGCATTCCAAGGTTCACCAGTGCTCATTTTGCTTACTAAGCTACTGCATTAACGCATATAACACTTAAGAGAAGATCTGAAGTCCTCAGAGTGAGCCTGCAGAAGAACACTTATTTTCCTCCCTCTCTGTCTTCCCACTGACCTTTTCTCACATTCTAATGTGATGGGGAAGGACCGCTTCTCCCACCCTTTCACATTCCCATGTCCTTCTGGTGCTGGATCCAGTCTGGTGGACAAGTTCTTCCAGGGAATTTGAGATGGGGATGCTACCAGATAAATAATTCCCTACAGGGAGGGAGGCTGAGATGAAGAAGAGGTGGAGGGAAGGAGAGAGAGACRGTAGGTTTATTGCAACTTCACCCTGAACAGCAGGGCATTATACGAGATTGTCTTCAGATTTCACACACTGTGGGGCATCTTTCAGTCCATCTGTTTTTCGCCTGATGTAGAGAAGAGCAGGCTGAGGCTCTGCTTTCTAATCAGGATTTCTGTTTTGAATGCAAGAACTACAGAGCCTTTGTTCTCCCTCTCAGATTAACGCTCTCTTCAGGCCCACTGAGGACACTTTTAGACTATTCTATATTCTAGGTTGCCACAGTTCACTAGTCATTTTAAATAAAGTTGCAACTGCTGCATTTATAGTCACACTACGATGTCCAATTTCATGGCTTTCATATTCACAACAGCTTACTGCAACAGTTAATTATAAGGCGAGAAAGAGGAAAAACATAATTCATGCAAGCACTTAAGACTCAAGTTAATGTGCAGATTGGCTGATTCATCAGCCAACTTTTTATTGCTTTTTTATTCTCCAGCTCTTTAAGTGACAGAAAAGCACATCAATGTTTCATCAAAAGCAAGTACTGCTGGAGCATATCCACTTCATGTTACATAAAATGCCCAAAAGATGCACAATAATTTTACACGAATTTTCTCATGGTTGAAAAAATTTAAATTCAACAAGTACAAACTAATAAGCCCAGTCTCCTTTTAAATTAATCATGAGTGATCAAGGTTTAAGTTTTAAAAAGATATATTCATTTTGACAGAACATCTAACCTGAAAGCAATCCAACATCATTTTTACTTCTGTAAATCTTTATTTCAGAAAAAAGTTATTGCTTTGAAAGGAAGAGGCCAGAAGAAAGAAGTGTGAGGGATGTTCTAGATACTTTTGCAGAATTTCTTGTAAAGAAAGCAAACACAAAGTAATCAACAAGCAGTAAGTAAAACTTAACTATAGCATAAGGTTCTATTCCAGGCATGAAATGTTCCTTTCAAAGTATTGGAAATGCGAACATTTCAGGCACARAAAAGTATCACCTAACCATTAGATACCACCAGGGAGCAAAACATTTTTAAGAGTAGTTATTTATCATTCGTCCTCAAGTGCACGTTTCGCAAGAGTAGTTCAAARTCCAAAATGACAATAAGTCATCTGAAATTCCAACCCTGAGAAATTTTCAGTGCAGAAAGAGCTTTCAACCTGAGTGGAACCCAATGAAAACAGCAGAGATCTATCATGAACACTGGATTGCAGAGCTGAAGTGGAAAACAATAACTTGGTAAAAGTGTTCAAATCAACATTAGTTCTTTGTGATCAAGAACTAARTTCTTTAGTGGTGTAATCCAGACTGTGATCCAAGCAGCTCTAGAATCCATAACTTGCAATTCAGAGCCCAGTTCTGCACCTATTAAATATAACATTATTTGGTATTTATATTTGTTACATAGCCCATAGGCTACATTTTCTGGAAACCAGACATTTACCCTTAATTTCACTATTAGTCTATAGCAGTATGCTGCTTAACAAGTGTAAAAAGCTTCTGCAAAAATTATTGGAAAAACATGCATTGCATCTTGCTGCTTATTCTGTAACCCTTGTAGAAACTGCTGGAGGAAGTGTAATGAAATCAGGACCAAGCACAATGAGAATTTCAAGCCTATGCAGTGAAGTGTAACATATAGCCATGTCCTGTGCAAGAGATAGAAAATACACTAAATTTAGATGTGCTAGTCACACAAGAGGAGATTGAAGAKACATAGTTGTCAGCCAGTGGAACCTTCATCCATTTCTACCTTAATATATTTTAGCTGGTATAATAAAGTTATGACATGTATTATTATCCTATACAATTTTAACAATTGTCTTATCTGTAGAGAAACAAAAATCAAATATCCTAGAGCTGATTCTGRACTCCAATACCAGACATGTAGACATCATATTTGGATGAAACCAAGGGTCTTATTGGCATGAGCAAAACCCCAGACATTTTGACACACTACTGTAATATAAGGAACTCAGATTTAAGTTGTTGCTCTTTCTCCAAGATTCCAGCTGAATGCACTGATCACTAACGCACTGATGAACTAAAAATAATCACCACATCATTGCTCTAATTAGGATTTTTCAGGGTGCAGGAGAAAACCACACAGATTCATCTAAAGATTATTTGCACTTAAATTTAAAACCCAAAGAAAATTTAAACAACCAAAAAAAAAACCCACAAGGCTACCTTTGTTGCATGGTAAGTGGGAGAAGTTATCCAATTTTTTAGCTAAAACTAAGAGTTTCAGTAAATTCAAACTCATCTTTGTACTCCAGAACAAAAACACTCAAAGAGCAAGACTACCTTATGTATCCTATGAAATCACTTGCAAAATGTTTTTGTGTTACATTATTAC
>NW_028186679.1:4965009-4997234 GCF_003343005.1 Rhea americana
AAAAAAAAATTGTATTGACTTGTTGTTTGCAAGTATACCATTGCTGGTTACACTTTGATATTTTATATGAAATCTGAATTTCAGCATACAATTTTAATAGGAATTAAAATAAAGTGATATTTGTTAAATTTCCAGGGAACTGAAAGTGGATGAGGAGCTACTTTGCTACATAGTATCAGTAAGAAAATTTATGAAGGAAGTGCCATGTATAGAGGTTGAAAAATCAAACAGATCAAATCTGAGTTTTAGAAAATCAGATGGAAGAGGAGACAAAAAAAAGTTTCCTAATATTTTTCTAATACGAAAGATCAGTACTCACTGCTGCCAGGTTCAGTTATCAAACAGTTTTGCACTTACAGTGAAGCCCCCCGAGACTCACATTGCTTTTCATCACTGCTGCCTCCACACTGGTTGTTGAAAACGCACAATTCTCCAGATGGAGCAGAGGAGCCATCACCACGCTGCAACTCAGGTCCTGCAGATGACCAAATAGCCACCGGAGCAAAACAACAGGACACACAGAAGAATGTGAACTTGTTCATTGGCTATGCTACTACCCAAGTTTTCACTTGGAAAAGATTTACTTTATCCACTATTTGACATGAAGCATCCTTGAAAAAGTAACATTCACATATATCACTTTAAAATAAGTTTTTTCAGAATCACGCTTTCAGAGTCTGCAGCCTACCTAAAACATGGCTTCTGTGAAATGGCAACTTTCAACCTGGTGCATCTTTAGATAATTATTAACTGAATTTTTAGTCATGGTTTTATGACTAAAATGGTGGTGCATGCTATGCAAGTCAAGTGTATATCATTAACTTACTGACTGATTTTATGGCCTGATAGCTTGCAAATATACTTGATAAGAAAATTACAAAATAACACAGCAAAATTACTGAATGACCAACATTCATTAGAGATCTCTCTTCTCAGAGGAAATTGGTAAAATGCTTTTTTTAAAAAAAAAAAAAAAAGCATACATCAGATGTAGAAACAGTTAACAAATTCTATGCTGATTTTACAAAGAGATTGCAACTGACTGATCAAGTGAAGGAACGAGAATTTGAGGGAGAGGGAGAGGGAGATGCTGATAGTTGGATCTGATATCTACTTATTACTAGTGTGGGCTACAATTGTAAAAAAAAGATCGAGTACCTGATTTTTAATAGTAAAATTTATATCTCAAAAAAAAAAAAAACTTCCCAAATACTCACTTTTTCAGAGACAGCTAAATTCCAGTACTTTCTGTAAAATAATAATAATAATAATAATCTTTTGCCCTACTACTAAGATACCCAAGGTCAGAAAAATTTAAGAGCTACCTGGGAGCTATATTTGAATCCTTATAAACAGTGACCAATATGATCATGCAAACAAGAACAGAGTTTGTCAGAAGTGTCATTCATTCCAGGAATCCATATTTAGGGGACGCTATCCCAAGAAGTGGATCTGCATCATGTAAATACAGTTACACTTCCTTATATGGTACACTTAACAGGTGTGCATTACATAAGTATCTTCATATAACGTGATCGAAACCATGCAAGCAGATTCTATCAGTATAAGAGACAGAACTCAATGCCCTAACAGAAGCAACCACTTGACTTAAAGTTACAGGAAACCTCCAGAGGTTAGTTTACAATCAGCAAACATACCGAGAAAGGCAGATTTCAGAGAAATCACCCCTCATATTCTTTTGGAGGAAGATAAACTCAGAGTTTAGGTTTTCTAAAGACTTTAATCCAGGCTCTGGAGAACTGAGTCATCGGTGTTGACTTGGTAACTGATAGAAACCTGGCTCTCCCCCAAATTCATACTAGGCACCCATTGTAAGGTAGGTTTTATTGCTCAACTTCATCCATCTTTGAATAAAGTGATTTCTGAAGCTTTGCACTTAAATAGAATAAACTGATTTAAACCAGCTTTAAGGTCATACAAATGCAAAGAGTAGCTCTGAGAAATTCCCAGATATTTCATTTCACAGTCATCTTAAATTATGAGAATGTGTTCATGTGCATTGAGGCATACTTACAATAAGCACGTTGTTAAATCTCTGCCCCACAAAGCTAGAAGTAAATTTCAAAGAGTTGGTAATTCCAGAAGTTGGTATGCGAGAGAATTCTCATATTTACAGTTAACAGAATTTCTTCACCTTGTTCCAAGGACCACCAGCAACGGTCTTGCAGTGTTCAGCATACCACGGTTTGGTAACCTTTCTGCTTCTGGTCCTAGCTTGAAAACTAAGCCTCAGCTCAACAGTGATGTTACTGATCACTTTTCAAGGGAAAAAAAGTGACAAATAAAAAAAAAAAATTAGGTCCTGAAATCCCAACAGATTTATGCTATTTTATAGGAACCTTAATCAGTTTATTTGCCTTTTATCTAATTTCAGTTGTGAAGCTGTCAGGTGGGCTGCACTTATAGATATCTTCWGAAAATAACCAGTATAAAGTGAATTGTCTTAAGTACTCATCATTTAGGTGACTCAGTTGTACAACAGTTTTCAGCACAGTTTAGCACAATAACTTGAAATCCTAGAGTATCAAAATTGGGAGGGAGGGGATGTGTGGACTGAAGGATTTCTTATGAAATACAAAACACTTCCAAGAAAGATTCATTGCCRCACTTTACTGTGCATTTAATGAAATCCCCAAATAAACAACTTAGCTGACTAAAAGTATCTACATTTTGATTCCAAAAGCCACTAACCAGAACAAAGAGTAAGGAAGTCATGAACAAAGTCATGGAAACTGCAAAAAAAAAGTAAGTGTCCATAGAAAAGTATCATGGAAATCTGAGCCAGTGAGATATACCATCAAAAGAAATGTCATTTCAACAAGTAAATTCAGATATCCAGTTCATAGCAAAATCCAATGAATTCAAATTCCTACAGTCACCAGTCTCCAATAACTGGGGTTAAAAAATGAAATATGATTTACAAGGTACAAATAACAGCTRCTTTTGTTCTGGTACAGCCAAGAACTGGATAAATGACATAGGAACTCACAGGTAGAAGGTTTCTTTGTGAAATGAAGCCTTCAAAACAATTCATATTTCCTTACTACAGTAATTAGCTTATGCAATAGAAATCTTGCTTCATGTAGTACTACTTTCTATTAAGCTTGATTTGATTAATATTTTAAGCAAATAAGTCATTTTGAAATCAAAATGAAAGCATCTACAATTAAATATTTTGCTTAACACATTAACCAACATATGAACAAATTAAATTAAAACATTGATTTGCTGAAACCATGACTTTTTACTAAAATCAACCAGCTGTGACAGAATTTTTGTGAGGGTAAGCCTTGAACTCATGTTAGAACTCAGGTCAAAAAGAGGAGATCCCAAAAGTCTCCGAAGAACTCCTAGCCCATGGAAGTAGAAAGCCAGCTCTGTATAGAAGATTGAAATAACTTGGTTTGTTTAGTCTAGCAACACAAGAGAGCAGGGATATTAAAAAGTACCTTAGACATCAAAGCCCGAGGGAGCGGGAGAGGGAGAGTCAAAAGAGAAGGTTATTGCAAAAGGTGAACAGCAGTCTTGGCCCAAAGCAAAAGGGTGTGAAAATAGTCTCAGTTAGGCTGACAATTATGCAAAACCTTCTGGCACTCCTTTAATAGGAGAGATGGGAAGAAAGAGAGCTAACTAGTTTCGTTTAACAACAATTTTACTTAACTAAAAGTATTGAATAATTGTCAAAGTGACCGTATATAACTGATGACTGCTGCTCCAGAGATCTTTTCCATCCCCATATTTCCAAGGGCGAAAGGACAGAAYGCAGGTACCACTGAATACTTTCAAKTTGCCGGTTAGCCCCAGTGAGCAGAATTAAGACAAGGTATATTTCTGTAACTACAATATGTTGGTAAGAAAGCACAAGTGCTACGGCACTTCAAAGCAAGACTGGCAACCTGCTCTTGAGACCAGTAAATCATTACAAAGTACAGTGGCAGAATTATTTTTTTAATGTGAGAAATCTCCTGCTGAGGTGCAAAGCCTACAGGGGACACTGAAAAATACTCTAAAAGTCCAAAGTTTGTTGCAAATTCCTATTATTTCCAACACTAGAGACAGATATGCTTATTTAATAAAGGTTTCATTTATGCCTAGAAAGCATTTTCCAGTTCATCTGGTTCAAATCCATACAATTCATCACCATGCTTCCGTGACAATGGCATTTTGTGTGCTTCATTTTAAGACTTTGTCCTTAGGCCAGTAAGCCAATCAAGGTACTTCCTGAAGAAAAGTAGAACTACTAACAAATGTAGTTAGCTAAGAGTTCATTAAAATATATATTAATGAGTTCATCAAGAATGTRCATCATTGAAATGGTTGCTTCATTTGCATAACAGCAGCTTAGGTTAGAAGCTTATAGAAAAGCCTGTATAAAGTCTCATAAGTCTCATAAAATTTTTAAGCCTTTACAATCTTTTGGATGCTGTTCAGCTGCTTTGTTTTCCAAGAGCATTTTCTCCAATGTACAATATTTTAATCTCATCCCTTCTTTTCCCCTACATCATTCTCTCTAACCTGTCACTCCTTTTAAAAATCAGGAGAGATTCACATACAAAACCAGACAACTTCCCTTCAAGCACTTGTGCTTTGCGATGGCAGGACTTCAATGTTCTTCCAACATTTAATTTTTTCCACAATATTCCAAGCTGTTCTCCTCCGGTAAAGTCTGTGTACAAACTTTGTAAGTTGGAAAAACTTTTTAATGAAAAGTAGTATTCTTTTCCAATCTTGTTATACTCTAATACAGAAATAAGAATGAAAATAGTATAACCTAGTGAGTCAGAATCATCATTAATTCTCAAGCAGCACTAGAAAGAATGAAAAAAATTGTCAAATTTTGAGAAAGCATATAACACGTTAGATAATTTTCAGTGAAGAAAAATGCATTGTAGGGAAGATTAACAAAGGGAAGTTGTCTTTGGTGCAAGTATGTGGCTATATACAAGGAGTGAGGGTTTCCTGAGTATGTATCAGCCATTTCATTSGTTAAGATCAAGAGGAACACATTTTCCTATAGCTCTGAGAAACATAAAAAGCAACAAAAGACAATCAAGAAGAGAAGATTTTCAGAGAAAGTCAAAAGCAGCCCCCTGAAAGCAGAAAGAGGAATCAAGAACAAGGAAGAGGAGGAACAGACAGTTTGAAAATCTCTAAACCAGTGAAAATAAGAAAAGTGTCAGATGAGGAGGAGGACCGGCAATAAACAAAGATTTTCTGACACAACAGAAGTTTTGCAGAGAAATTAGAAGGAGAACAAGCAGAGTTCAGGCAGCGTACCTATTTTCCAAGTTCTCAAAAACAACAAAAAGTCAAATAAGAAAACCTRCATGATTTGCCTCAAAGAAGGCTTAATCTGGTTTAACCTATCTCATTTCATTTAAGCCAACTCAGAATACATTAGCTGGAAGTGAAAATAAGATTACCCTCTCAGCCTTTTCACTTGTTTAATTAAATCAGTTGGACAAATGTTTCTTAAAACTCACATTCCAAGTTAAATATCTACAACATCTTAATAAATCCAAACAGATTCTAAAATAGTGACAGAACTGTTTTATATTTTTATGTCTATTTTTCATGTCAACAGAAAGTTATCTATTTCAGTAAAAAACAGGTAGCAGTTAGCAATCCTACATTAAATTTTCTTCATTAGGTTTCTGTACTATCAATTACTACCAACAAATGAGACAGAGGAGAGAACTCAATAAAATGAAATACTAGTTTCATCATCTGAAAAAAAAAAAGTGTTAAAAATTTGCTGCTAGTACTATTTTATTTTGGGGAAAAAAGAACATACTTAATGGGAWATATGGCAACATCTTCAGAGTGGTTGAAATTTCATCAATTTTAACACAACCTTTTAAGGGTAAGACTGTAAAAGTATTACAGCAGCAATGTATATGCCTTTAGTATATTTTTCCCCTAGTATACAGTTTTAGTAAACATCATTAATTTCAACAGAAATAGTCTTCCAAGTTCCTTTATACAAAAACAATTTTGTCTTTTAATTAAGAAAAGCGCTAAAATAAAGTTGTGTCTTTGAAAGAATTCATAATTATTCTGCCAGCAGTTCATACTAAGAACTAACCTCCCAGAATATGCTATCTGTACTATTGTATGGCAGCTCTAGATTTTAATTATCAAATCGGAACTGAACCACCTCTGCTAATGAAAGACAAGCAATTACAGTAACCCCTGACAGATCAGTATTTAAGTGTTTAAGATCAGTATTTAAGAGTGAAAGGTGAAAGCAATGACGTGAAAGGCTATAATTGCATACTATCTCCTTTCAGTCAAATAATGTTCATACTGTTAATGTGGGGTGGTACAAAGTATAGCACACTAGATAAAACTGAGCTGAATCAAAGACCTAGATGGTCAGATTTAAATAAGATAACACCTCAGGAAAACTTTTGGTAGTATAAATTCTACCTTTGTAATGGCAAACCATTCAGGAATGCAGATAGAAGGAGAAGAAAAAAAAAATCAAGGAGAGGCAAAAAAAAAAAAAAAAAAAAAAAAAAAAAAAAAAAAAAAAAAAAAAAAAAAAAAAAAAAAAAAAAAAAAAAAAAAAAAAAAAAAAATCAATCTGACCCAATGCACACCACATGCTAAAATTTGTTTTCACATCTGGAATTTTAAGGGGAGAAATATATTTTAATTTTCATCTGACAAGAGTTCAGTAGAATTGTTCTTCCTCTTCCCACCTAAGAAAAGGGGGGGGGGGAAATAATAAAAATGCTTCTCATTTGTAAAGCATATGAAGACAAACTATGAACTAGAATAACTTCTGAAATGACAGAAAACATTGCTACCTCCTACCCCCTTCTGCAGGGAAGTTAGACATAGGGAAGAGAGGAAGAAGTTGTTTTTCTCTAAACGTTTTCCATTCCAACAACTTTCAATACCTGCCACCCTCATGCAGTCTTCTCAAAGTCCATAGGAAAGCCTTTCTTCCACCACATACAAGAAAGCTTCCTGTTCCTCTAAGCCCTCTTCAGCTGTAACTACTTTCAAGAGTAGCACGCTCCAACAGGAGCGGAGCCGTAGAGTGAACCCTTGGGGCTGAGGACATCTGTTCAGATTATACAAATTTCACATGGAGGTTAATTCAGAGCAGCTCTAACCTGGTCCTGTGGACTGAACACTTATACTAATAAGTATTGAGGTGCATTAGGTGACCTCCAGGAGCTCAAATCCATTTCACACACTCCTGGGCTGCTCTGCTTTGGCTCATACAGCRAGCAGGAATAGCTGTGAGATTTGCTTCGATGAGGCATCCCTCACTGGAGCTGAGATGCAAACAAGCTTAATGGCTCTTAAAACCTTCCCTTTACCTCATGAAATATAAATAGGCCTTTCTTTTCTCCAACACTTTGGAAAGAAAATAYGATTATAAAGATCAAACTGGAACCMACTTCAGCATTTTTTCTGTCCTTCACAACCATATACATTGGAGGATTCATCTAATCTACCTTTGGTTGTTCAGGTCTGAACTAGCAACCAGGGGCTCTACAGGTAACAGGGCAGTCATCTGCAATGACCCAGGACAAGTCATCTGCATGTCTCTCTCCAGGTAAGAGGACTCCTTCAGAGATGCTGAGGGTTTTCCACTGGCAATGGAACAAACTTAATACAACTAGCTCAGATTTTACTATAACTTATAGGCATTCGCACGATCCGGCTGCCTGTTTTTGTCTATTACATTTGTCACACAACATTAGCTGGGAACAGCAACAGAATCAGAAGGACAGCTGAAAGAAAGCCATCTCCCTAGGCTCACCTTGCATGCCCACAGAGCCAGGATCAGCACAGTCCAGAGCTGCAATTGCAGGAGTATTTCTGTTCAGTCCCGAGACATCYCCAAAAGCTGCTGAAGTCTAAGGAGTCTCAACAGAGCCTATGCRTTAGTAACCAGAAAATTGTACTTTTAATTTATCCATAAGGTTTTCCAGTTTTGATTTTGGCTAGAGCTTGTCTCTTGCATGACACTGTTAATTAAAGTTTCAGCACAGTTATACTTCCTAAGCACATTTCTGGAAGTCAATCCAGACAAACGATGCAGGAAGTTRGTTCTTTCTTTCTCCCAAGACTCAAGACTCCCATTTATCTCAATTTCCTCAACAAATAGAGAAACGGTCCGAGCAATTCTAAACTGCTCTGACACAAGCTGACAAAGAAGGTTARACAGAATCTAATATTAATAGGTAACTTTTCTCCATCATTGTAAGTGAAAGTTTAATATAAGGGGAGTATTTTGACAACTAAAGAAATAGTATTTCACAAAGCAAAACAACATAGCGATACTTCTCAGCTCTGAAATTGGGAGAGGTTAGCCAAAAAGGTGACACTCTTATCAGAAATTAGCTCCTTCAAAACATACAATTGCTTCCAGTGCAATTAATGCAAAGCTGAACTTCATGCTATAAAGTAATACAGGAAAAAGCATGCGCATGATTTGGGAAGAGTCCAAGGAATCACAGCACTTGGAAGATCAGTGGTAGAAGCTTAACACTTACACAAATTGTATAGAATTCAGAGTAGGTGGTTCATTTGAAAAAAAGACAAAATTAAAACAAAGAGGTCACCACATGCTATCTTAATAGAGCAGCTTTACCCCGAGTCCAAAATGCTTAGCTGCTTCTTAACACAATCCAGACAACATTAGTTATTTACAGAAAGCACTTTTCAATTCAAGCTATGTAATATTTGCATCTATTCTATATCTTGAGGAAATGTAGGAAATATATCACTGATCTTATTAACTTTTTTATTATTTTTGTATTCTACCATTATAAAAAATAAGATTTAGCTTCCAGCCATTATTATTTAAGTCTAGGGATTTAACTGCTTCTGCAGACCCCTTTAATCCTAAAATCTAACCTAAATGAATATATATCTCAGTCCAGATGCATTAGCAAGTTAATGTGAAATATAAAATATTCTCACAAATCAACAGAAGTTATTAGTAAATATCACATACCCTTCTTGTCTGGTCCCAACTTCTTATTATTGTTGCACTGTACCTAGAGTGGAAGGTCATCAATAGGATAAGAAAAGAATATTGAAAAAAAAGAAAAGGAAGAAAAACCCTCTCATGCCCTTCCTAAGTAAAGGTCCCATCAGCAAAGGAGACAGTTGAAACACACTGATCTCTCCATTCATAGGGAAAAGAATTAAGTCCAACAACTCCCAGTCTAAACATTCAAAATACTTTAGTCTAACCTGCACCTTCCAGATCTTCCTGAGTAACCACCCTTCCTTCCACAGCCCTTTCCCAACCTGCTGCTTCTCCACAGGTGATAGTCATTGGTACTGTACACAGTAACTGGGATAGTGCTGTGGTACTAACCTATTTCACCTGGGTTTAAGCAAAGAGTGTGCAGCTGCTTCATTAGAAAAGCAATCATGGGAGCAGGGGCTGCTTAGGAAAGCACTAGATTTTCCTGTAAGTCTCAGAGCAGAGATGCTAGAGAAGTTGCTATGGCAAGGGCTCACCACCACAGGAGTGCTGCACCCTTCTGCAGCAAGGGAAACTACTTTAAAGATCACTTTGTTTTGGAAGTGAATGCAGTTACAAGTGTTTCAAAAAAAGAGAAGAAAAAAAAGAGAAAGAGAAAAGATTTCTCATCCCATCCACACCTCTGTGAGATGCACTGCACGTTGTCAGGCAGCTGACAAAGGCACAACTGAGGTTTTATATCACTGATTGTTCATTTCCAAAGTTGGAGTGGCTGTTATTTTTCACATTATTTATTGCCTACCATCAGCAGCAATAGTTTTCAATTATTGTCAGACTTATTGGATGCTTCTGTTAAATTAAAAAGTTTAAAATGAATGTAATGGTTATATATAACAACAGGTTATTTCAAGTTTGACAACAGATCTTTATTGCTTTTCCTGACTGATTTAAAATGCTCAACAGCTGCTATCAGTTGGATACTTAGTACATCAGGAAGGATTACCCAAAATACATAAATCTTGTATGTATGTTTTAACTGTGTAAGCAGTAGCTTCATTAAACAACTCTAATGAAGATTTTTAGCTGAATATTATCAGAATATTTAGAAAAAAAAATAGTCTTGAGAAGTTCTAAGCCAGGCCAAATTCATAAATATTTGAGGGGTTGCCATCCTAATGAGAGGCAAAAGAATTGTTCCACTCCTCAGTGCCTSTTAAATAACCTAAATCTGACAACAGGACAACACAAGCCCAGGCAGGTCCTGAGACCCTACACTGTCAGTTGATACAAAGGCTGTGGCCTGCTACAGGTAATTGCAAAAGTCTTATTTACTGGATAGAAAAGAGTGAAGAATAATACAACAGTTCGATTCTCATGTCTTTGACCATTTCCATACAATCATCCAGAGCTATATTTTGTGGGCTCTTCTACTAAAGAGTGGGTGGCGCTTTCCAYCAGTGGCACATCATTTCGTAATCTTCAACTTTATCCAAGAACATAGGTATAAACTATCAGAAAAATGTGACAAATAACAAAAGTAACTGATACAGGTGTAATACTTAACAGTGACACTCAACATGTTTATATTCCCAGTAAAACCTAACTGATTAATGAGCCTTCCACTTGCCTTTATAAGGCCAAAAGCCTCATCGACTGCAACTAAGGAAATCTGAGGATTCCAGATATCACTGAAGTAATTTCAGCAGAGACTTCATATGAGAAAAAATCAGAAAACAGATAATTATTGATATTAGAAGATTGTTTCTTAATAGTAGTCAGAGTTCTGCCCTTAGTAGTTAATCTTCAAAGTCTAGTAAATGCATATTAATTAGTGTAATGCCTATTAAAATTATATTTTGGAAAGTAAAACCCCAAGACTCAATAAATAAATAATTGGTCATCCATCACTGCTAGAAAATTACATTTTTAGCATGAACTATGTAGAAATGATGTAGTCCATCAAAGAATACTTGAATATCTTAATACCAGGTGAAGTTACAGGTGTGGAGGAGATAGGAGCTGATTGCAACATTTCACATGCAGAGAGAAATTACTTTGCAATGAGCAGTTTATTTTCTATTTATGTGGTAAATATAGACTAGATTTTACAGCCTACTTTGAATATTCTGCTAAGGTTAGAAGAAACAATTACTAGTGGCATTTTCAATTAAAAAATCTAATGGCAAGATCAGAGAAAGCAAACTTTGTGACTTGGGATGAAACACCCAAYAAATTCAGACTGGTTTGTAAAAATATAGCTAAGTAATCTTTCTTTAAAATTAAGTTATAGTAACAAAAGTTGTTAAACAGTAAAAGAAAATTATTTTGAAAAAAGTATCACTTCCCCCCCCACACACAAAAAATCAAAACGCACCCAAGTGCCCTTCTGAACAGTTACCCTGCTGATTGCTGCTTCACATTTGGGAATTAGAAGGTCCTTGGCGGAGATTCTCAGATATTTAACATATCAGAGCTCCTTAAGATTTTTGTCAGTTTATGTCAGGCTTTACAGCTCCTCAGTTCCTTGGTTCTTCTGCTGAGGCTGTTGCCAGCAAGGTGCCAGCTTTGGCTATAGTCTTTTCTGAGGCATGGGCTATGAACAGGCTTGACATAGCTGGCTCATTTCACATAAAATAAGCAAACAGCAACCGACAGATAGTAATGAATTTCAGCCCCTGAGGCTGAATTAAATATTCACAGCAATGAGTGAAGACATATATTGCAAAAGCAAGTGGCATGAAAGCTCATAGTACAAACCTACCAGCACAGACCTGCAGAAAGGCTGACTGAAAGATCTGTAATAATATCAGGACTAAAATAAAATTAGGGATTCATTTCTACTTGGAACCTAAAGAAGTTTTGAATAAATAACTCCAGATCATAGACTGATTCATAGTCTGAAGTAGAATGGTCAWTAGGAAATGAGAAAGAATACCAGAAGAAAACTAAGTCCTGCAGCTAGCTGGAGGCAGATACAGAAAATATCAATGACACAGATTACACATCTCTTTTGGCTTGTCTCTTGCACGCTACCCTCTAGAAAGTAGATCACACACAAGATAACTTACACCATCAGTGTGTCTCATCCCACGTCCCTCTAGGATTCTGGTGCCCTGATCTTGCTCTGATCTTCTACATTTCACAATCCTAGACAGATCCTTTTCTACGAAAACTCAACTAACTCCCTCAAGCAAGAAAATTGGGCATGTACCCAATGTTTCTCTCAAGCAAGAAAATTGGAAAATTGGAACAGTACCTAGCAAGGTCTAGAAAGACAGTTTGGGTACACACAGCAAAACACATAGTTACCCAGCTGTCCTCTTAACACTGTATCTAAAGATCCTGGCCATCAGTTGTATTCGCCTACAACCCAGTATGTGCAGCACATGACCGCAATTTTATACCAGAGAAGCCTGTGCTTTTCTAGGATAAATTTGTGGGCATGCATTGAGTTTTGGCAAGTGGCAAAGAAGCCCTTTTTCATAGATTTCTTTTTTGTTGTTATGACATCTTAATGGCAAAGAGTTTCAAAGGGAAACTCAGAGAGACCATGGCATTGATTTCTACTTGCCAGGAGGCGCCTAGGTCCTTGGATACAGGTACAGGTGCATCTGGACAAATAGACATAAATTTCATAGCAGCTTGGCATTGCACTTATTCCTGCAGGGCTGACAATACCATTTTAATTGAAAACAGGATTGCTGGCAGATACGTGAAGCCTAGGGACTCTGGCTGCAGCTTGCCTAGAGCTGATTACACAGGCCTGCTCCATGYGAGCTGCTCCAGAGGTTGGAAAGAGTCCTCCTTGGAATCACTTGTGCTCTCAGACCTGCTGGCTCTGTGACCAGGGCTCCACATTAGCCCTGAGATGCCCCAGGCTTTTTTCTGACTACCTCAGGCCCTGAGTGCTAGGAGGAAAGGGGAGACCAATTTGCCAAACTGCTGGTTCATCCTTTCTGCCCAGCCAGCGTCTTGGAAAGGATGCATGGGAAGAGCAGAGCACCCCGAGGAGCTGTGCTCCGCATGGCCTGCCCAGGGGCAAGGGCTCCCCCACTGCCCTACACTGGCCTTCAGAACCTTAATAATCCCCTTAATAATCTCCAGAACATCCACAGACAAATGCACTGGGACAGATCAGCTGAGGTTTCATTTTGTCATATGTTCACCTTTTCAGATGATCTGAACTTTTTCACAGTAGAAACGGTACCAAAAATGTAATAAATAACGATAGATGAAYGCTTTATTGGGTACCTATAAAATGGCCTTTCCTCAGATACTGAAAAAAATGTAGTTAAGATGGATTTTTCTCTTGGCTTTTTAATAACAACTCCTTCACTCTGTTCGATTTTGTTGATTGCACCTGGAATATTTTTCAGCTRATAAGAAATTGATATTTCTATTTTTTAAAATTATATTAGAACACATCTCCCTCCTAAATAATTTTAGGACTTGCACAAAATGCTTATAAGCATTAGCAAAGSCTTTCACTAGTTACAGTGTATGCGACTAGTTAAAAATTTCCCACAGGAGATAAGATTTGGAAAACATCAGGCTTGTGGAGGATGGAGTGGATGGTAACTAGCAGTACTGCGACAGTACGTGTGTGTACATGGGTATGTTCACACGGTGGAATGCTGGAAATGCTGAGGTTCCCAGATTTGCTCCTGAACACACGAACTATTTGAGGTTAAAGCTGCTATTGCAACAAGTCCTGCCATGTGGGTAGGCTTTCAGATGAAAACAGGAGATTTTGATGAAATATATGTAGTTAAGAGAATGCCTCTCATGGATTCTGCAGAAAACTGAGGTCTTTCATTTCTGTATGAATGTAAGGCTGAGAAAACTAAACGAACTCCTCTCCCACCCCTAGAACTAAAATGTGATAAAATTAAGTGGAATTAAGATATACTTAATTATGACAATAAAAATTAAGCTTCAAAGTCAAAAGAAGTGTTCTTTTTATTACTGACAGCAAGTAAAATATGAATGAATGTGGCATAAATTGGAAAACCATTCACTGTGTAATGGAAGCTCCAAATAGGCTTAAAGATAGAAAGTAAATGAGCTGGAAAAGAAAGAACAAATGCATTGGGAATACTGTTTTTCATATTATACATTGTCTGGATCTGAAGAGCTCTCACTGTACTGGCTTTTTCACTTCATATTAGAGGGAAATGTATTGGCTTAATAAAGAAATAAATTTGCATTTCATTTCTTAACATTTCTAAGCATTTAAAAATATTTTTTAATTTTTTTTAAAATCTATTTTCTTGCCAGAAGTACTGAAGAATTACATATTTCATCTTCAGAATCATATATCCAGCATTATAATCATAATTTTTCCACACTTATTAATCCCTAGGTACAGAAGATCTATTTGTTTTAAATATTAAATAACTTGCTTTGTTTTACTGAGATCTGAAGTCAAAGCATAAATATGAAAAAGAAATTAAATCCTGGTTGGGTTTGACTTTAAGAATATATTAAATCTTTCTATCTTAAGACAGGCTCCGAAGCCCATTTCGGGAAGCTTTGGATGAAGCCCTTCAGAAGTCAGCAGGACTATTCACATGTAAAATATCAACGCTTAATCACATATTTAACTGCCTTACTAAGCCAGTGTACCATTCTGCTACTGACTGTAAACCCAAAGCTTGCTTTTGCAATACTGTGAAAAATGTTGATGTTCAGCTCGTGTCTCTTCAGTACAATATTTGGCTGGGACAACAGATGCTTTATTTTTCCTACTTTTCTGTCTTCATCCATCCCTCTCTTTCAGGAACCCAATTCCAATACTTTCTTCTAAATCTGTATAATTGATTCTGCTTCTTTTCCTTTGAGTATCTGTCATTGCTATTTTCTTCCTGTATCTCTGTAATGCAAACAAAATTGTGCAACTAGTGTAGAAATGCATCAGAACATGCTCCTTTCAAGCTTTCCCTCTAATGCTTTTCATTACATGAAGTTTATAATGATTTCATGTTGACATAGCTAAAATGAGATAATAAATGAGATGATAAATAATGACATGATTAATGAGATTTTTATTATTATCAATGGAGATAATTAGACTCTTCCTTCTTCCAGACCTTCAATAAGTAAATTAATACTGTGCAAAACCTTTTTTTACCATACTCATAACTACTATTCCTTTAGCTCTGTTCTCAGATTTTCTACCAAAGTGAACACTGAATGATCCTAGAACATAGGTAAAAGGCAAAAATATACAAGTTACTAAGTTACCAAGCAGTACAAAAAAAAATATACAAATTAAAGAGCCTAAATTCAGCTGTCCATTTTTTAYATTTAATTTGATTCTACTTCTTAGTATCACGCCTATTAAATAAAATTCTCATAAGTAAGTCAAATTAGTTTTTCTGGGTTGCTATACGGTGCCCAAGTGATGCCAATCAAGTGAAATTGATAACCAAGATTTTTTAATTTAATTCAACCTATATTGTTATATCAATTCTGGACATGTGCAGGAAATATAGGTGATTAGCCAATACAGATTATTTTAGATTTTTGAGGTTTTCATGAGCACATTTATTATTATAATTTTGGCAGCTATATAATGATTTGTAAAATAAAATAAATTCTTGATTGATCTAAGTTTTTTCCTTCCTTTCTTACTAGTGCTAAATTCTTAATTGCGGAAATTACTTATCTGTCTTTTAATTATTCAGACTAATACCTTATCTAGTCTGCTGCTCTTGTCAGAGAAAGATCCTTTATTACATCTCAATTTTTGATAACACCACTTATGCTAAGCACACTGAATGTATCGTATTTTCTTGGGCAGAGTGACTGCCTTTTCCTTCATGTATTATTTTCTTTATTTAAATATAAAAGATGAGAGAAACAAGTATTGTTTCTTTTTTATGGCATGAATTAGGGAGTCTGTCATTTTTTGAGCTAGAATGTTCATGTGCTTAAAACAGAATAAACATAGCAACAAATTATGGCTCCATTAGTTTATTAGTTCTTTGTTTCAATGAATGAATTTATCTTTTGCAAGCAGGTTACTGACAAAAAGCTAAGACATAGGAATAAATTTGGAGTTTGGTTCTGAAAAATCCCAGACCATCTTTCCTCTCACATTTCCTCTGGAAGGCGCTAAACAATTTTTAAGCAGAACTGGAAAATGTACGTGCTATTCAAACTTTCATACTTTTTGCTTAGTGATTTTATTAGGATCTAGTATACAAAAAATCAGCTCATGTTCACTAGATGCAATCATTATCAGGGTTCAGGAACACTTTGGCCCAAGGAGGGGGTTTATTCTGATGCCCAGTTGCAGTCTTATGCTTTATATTAACATAGAGCAAGTTATGACCAAAGAAGTTGACTTTCAAAAAAAGAAGCAGAAGCCTTGGTAAGGTAATTTTTTGAATCACTGGACATTTAATTATGTTGATAGAGGTTGTCTAAAAATTGAACACATTAAATCTGCACAATCAAAATGAAACTGTGTTCTTAAATATATCATCCTCTGAAGAGACACTTCATTAGAAGGTGTGCATAATCCAGATATGAGTCCTCTAAGAACAACAACATGTCTAAAAGGGAGGAAACCAAATTTTCGCCTTATTTACAACAAATTTAATCCTCTAGCTGCATAAGTTACAGGTTGTTTAACCAAAGGCAGGTAATATAGTGTTTCAGATTCAACAAAGCCATTTTGCAGGTTCTAAGCGCTGTAGTGCATTCTACGTCTACGAACGGACACCCTCGAAACAAGCATGAGCTTCATTTTACTATTCTTGCAACTTCCAGTTACTTATGAATTCATATAGTAACATTTTATAACTACAGTCAGTGATCAAATATTTAATGCATTCTTAAGTGCATTTTTTTATCTCTGCATCCTTCTGATGTGCCACAGAAGTCCTTTCACAGGTGTCATTAAACAAGAGCGGATGGTCCCTGAAGAGGAAGTAGATGGAAAGCAGGGAAGAACATGTTATTCCACCTCATTTCTCTGTTGGAAAAACTTCTGTACTACTTCCTTCCCACCAAGAAAACATATTTGCAGAATTGGCAGTACTGAAAGAATTAGCCGATAACAGCAGGTTCTTCACTAGTTGRACTATTAATATGACTACAGTCATGAGATAAACACTGCAGATGGTCTTGTAAATACTGTGTAACTCTACAAGCAGCTAGAAATTGTTATGAGCTTTATTGGAATACTTTTTAGAACCAATAGACTTTGCCAGTAAAAACTGAATTCCCTGCCTCTGTCTCTCTAACAATCACTTATGGGAGTGTTTGCCATTAGTCCACAACAAGCGTAAACATTGTAATGCATTAAAACCATTACAGTTCTTCTGGGGAGCTGATTGCCACTCTTTGCTGCTTTGGGTAGATATACAGTATTACAGGAAGTGCATATCTATTAGACAGGACACTGCACTTTTTCTTAGGTGCTTACTGATGATTTCCTTATGTGACTCAGACATCAACAGAAACTGTGAAAGAAAAACCTTACTTTCATGGAAGTGTCCAAGCAAAACAGCTTGTTTCTTAGACTGTAACTTAGTGTGCACCCCTACTGAAGGGCTCATGAGCTGAAATTGTACATAGAGCACAGAATCAATTTCAAATCATCGTATCTTACTTACAAAGAATTTTCATGCATTAGAAGGCTATTAAATGAAATTATGAATAAATAAAAATCTGTGGGTTATTGGTAAAAAAAAATATTACTGGCAGTATGTTTTACTGTTCAACCTGACATAGCAGGTTTGCAGTTAAATGTGTGATGAAAGAACATTTTCTCTCATCTATGAGGAAAACTAATCAATTGAAAAACACCAACAAAGATTTGGGAATAACTTAACTAACATACAACAAAGAATAAAGCAGATATGACTCTCTGTATTTTGATTGTTGTTATCTATTTGTTCCTACATACAATAATGTTCTTTTTCTGTTGTGTTATGCTACCATTCTTAAAACGGCAGGGGCTTTATAGATGATATCATCTTCAGCAGCTTAGATTCAATAGGCCAAGTTCATGAACAGGAAGAGGACTGCAAATGCCATCATGGAAAGAACAAATATATATGATCCCCAAGTCAGACATGAGTATGGAAGTAATTAACTGTGTCAGTTGGATGAGCCTTTTTCCTTTAAAAAAATAACATGTTACATATGATTTACATAGACAAGATGAAATATGATAATTTTGCTGTAAACAGAGCTGTTTTCAGCCTTGATTTAGTGGTGAGAATGAATGTGAGTACTAAAATGATGGTAGAAATTGTTCAATGACCAGGGGAAGGCTGAAGAGAGGCAGAGAAAGGAAATGGTCTTTCACTCATTGACAGAACTGTCTGTCCTATTTGATGGGGAGTAAGCAGGGAAAGAACTTAGCTTAATGCTGCAAATTAAGGAGGGAAGTTCATACAGAAAATTTTAAAAAATAATGTGGGCATGAGGACTGGAAACAAAGAAGGGCCGAAGGAGGTTGTCTGGTAACTGAGGGGAAGGCTGCAGTGGTTTCAGAAGTGACATGCAGAGCAGTCAGCTTCTTTTTCCATCTTTATTTAATATATTTTTTAATATTAAAAAATTTCAAATACTTCTACATCTAATTAATGTTGTTAGATGAGCAATGAAAATATTCTACACTCCTTATATCTTAGGTTTAGAGAGGTTTAAGGAAGAATTTTAAATCTTAGCTAACCTTTGTACCTGAATTTGTGGACACACAAGTAAATCAGAGCAGACTGACTTTCATGAATGCTGATGTTCCACATACTCATTACCATTAGGCAGAATTGGATGTGCTTATGACTCCACATTTCAAATTATTTATATTCATGTACATAAATGCATGCCTTATGTCCAAAATAAAAAAGTGAACAAATTCCACTTGACACAAAACAGAGATAATTTTGAAGAGCTGAAGTTGAGTGCATTTGTCTGGAGGTTCTTCTTAAAAATGCTTCTTCTGTTATATTATATTACTTTATGAGATTTAAGCACAATGTTTACACAYGACAGGGGCTCTCCATTTTAATGTCTTTCCTGACGTATTTTTAAATTATGTTCTGTTACAGTTGTTTGCACTGGGTAGGGCTGACTCCAAAGTTGAAGACAAATTTCCTGTAGAGTTCTCTGGAGTACAGTGTTTCACCCTTTTTTAATAAGAAAACTCTTTCTGGGAGGGAAGAGAACAAAGTGAGATTTTAAAATTATTCAGTTATAACAGTGAACAAGTGTGAGRTTTTAATATGGATTTTCTTCCTTTTCTCATAACTCTTGAAAGTTATATTTTAGTCATATAAACATGTCCATATAGTTAGCAGTGGTTATGGAAAACTTACCAATCTAAAAAAAAACAAATCTAGTCTTGAATTTTTAAAGGTATAAAGAATATAATTAATTCCAAGGAGAGTTAAGAAAAAAACTTTAGAGAAAGAACARTACTGTATTTTACATCTGACATTTCTGTATACTGTCAAAAACAATAAAATGGGATATTTCAGCAGGGTTTTGGTTTTATATCAATATAAGCTTTGGATTTGGATTAGTAATTACATCTTTTTAATTTCAGTATTGAAGACTTTATGCATCATTTGTACAAAGTAACATGTCTGTGGCATATGGCTGAAATTTGAAGAATGCAAAATTTATATCAATGCACTCAAAGATTGATTGTTCTCATTCTGCATAAGTTTAAAAACAGACATAAAGCTAAAAAGAAGATATATGTTTTTATATGTGCTGATTTAATCTTCTGAAGAAATGGCAATTCGGAAGGATCTGAACAAATCTAAGTTAATTTTTTTCACGACCAGCTTGAACTTTAGGAGACAGTTAAATACCTACTTTTCCCTGTAGCCTATGAAAATAGATTTGAAGATGCTTAACTAAGGGCTGTGAAATTCTAAGTAATGTTGATAATGTCAGCTAGGCCAACTATAAAAAGGAATTAGAAAAAAAATATAAATGGAGTTAAAACAAGTGTGAAACCTTGTAGTAAAAGAATTTTAAAGTAACTAAGGTATCTGGAGTGTCTTAAAAAATATTTTTATGCTAGATGAGTTAAACTCATCTAACCAACTGGTATGCTAAGAGTTTATGGCAATTTATACTGCATGTTTTATTTCAATTTTCTATTTTGCCAGTGTTTTATAGTGGTCAAAGCCATTTCTGCTCAGTCATGCTCATAGCCCTCCTACTCCTTCAATGGATGTACAAGAGCACAATAGACAAGACATTTTAGTGTTGTTACCCAGAAATGCAATATCACAACAGGATTGAAGAGGGAAATCTGGATAGTATCAAGACAAAATGATACAGCTCTTTTCCTTGGAAACCTAAGTGCTATTGGAAGTTGAACTTGTGCATACGCTGATTAAATACAGAGCAGACCTATCTAAAGAAAGACCTCACTAAAGAAATAAAGCATCCCTCTCATACTAACCAACTCTTACCTCAATCCCCTCAAACAAACTTATTTATCTGAGTTTTATGTAAACCACCAGAATTTATTTCTCTGAGAATGCCCAAACTTTTCCTACACAAAGAGCTTATATGCAAAGAATCTGTCTCAGGGTCTATTGCATAAGAAATAGTTTGTTTTTCATTTCTCAAGTGCAAGTAAAATTGTGATTTTCAAATCAAATATATGGATTTTTATACATTTCTGTGCCACTAAGTTTGACATTTTTCCTGTCCTTTCCCTGAAATATTTCTTTCTATTCCAAACACTCAGTTTCTACCTGCATTAATTTATATGACGTGATTATTCAAATAGACATAGGAGATCTTCTTAACTACAAACAACATTAAAAAAAATAGTATAGCATAACCAAATGAGTATAATATAACCAAAAATTCCACACATAGCAGTATATTTGGAGGATTTATGCTAACTGATTGTAAAACAAGCTTTGGAACAGGCTAGAAAGGTACTTGAGGGCATATTAAATTCAAATCTATGAAAAATAAAGTAATTTAATTTTTTTAAACTTCTACTGATTTTATGATAACAAAAACATTTTTTTCAGCTTTATGTATCTATAGGTTCAAAGGTTTTTGATTAACTATATACAAGTATTAATTAACAGTATTAATGACAATTAAACTCTTAGATGGGAATCAAAGACCTACTCAATAATTGCTGTGAGATTACAGCATATTTTGGCATTTTTCATTCCGCAAGAATCATTTTATGTATACATGTTTACCAAAAGATTGCACTAATAGTTCAAGCCCCAGCTTTGCTCTACTTTAGGATTCTACAAAAAGACACTTAACTTCTCTGTTCCATAGAGACCTGATGGAAAATTGGATTAGGTAATTTTGGATCATGCATCAGAATAGTTTTGTGAGATTCATATTTGAATTCCTGTAAAAAAAAAAACTAAAAAAACCCACTCTTCCTCAAAATAACTGTTTGTAAAATAATCAATCTTTAATTGTAATTTGAATAATCCTAACTGAATGCTTTCTTCTTGCCATTAAAATGCAATATTTGAGAACAATGCAACAAGAGCAAGTAAGGTCCATATTCAAATGACAACTGCTGTATACTGTATGCTGTATGCATACCAAGCTAAATTTTCCTTGAGTGATTTCATCAGCTCATTTTGAAGTTTCTATCTGACATTTAAGTTAGCTATTAAATATAGTTATGGGAACCATCTGCTAAGCTATCTTAGACAGAATAGCCTAATAAATGTGATCTGCCTTGATGGAATGCCTTTAGATTGTTTATCTTTTGTTTGACTGCAGTCTAAACTATCATGTCCTTTTACTAATTTAGAAAAATTCAACTTTAAGGTCTCACACATTGTTTACATATTCTATTACATACATTTGACTACAATTTTCTCTGGAGACCTGAATCTGGAACCCGAACACATTTATTGATGGGAGACTAGGAATTTAAGTTTGTATGTTTACAAAGTAAGAAATGTTTTAGTGAAGTTGTTACAGCTTGYGATTTTCACCTCATAAAATGTAAAAATGGCAGTTCAGAAGCCAAAATGCTGAGTTGAGATAAAAAGTGTGGGAAGTATTCTTGCAGATATGAAATGAAACAGTCTCTTTTGAATCAACAAAATAAATTAAGTCAGGAATTCAGGGCCAAATCGTATATGACCTACCACCTCAAAATGCACAGCATCTCGCTTTACATTAATAACAGCACAGTGAAAAAAATAAGGGACAATTCCTGTTGATTTCTTGGGCCAAGCCCAGCAAAGATTTTACAAATGCACTAAATTTGTTACACAAAACGTTCTGAGAGAATAGCAATAGTTCCATTTTCTTTCCATATCTGCCAGTTTCTCTCTTAAGCAATAAATTATACTCTCTTACTGTACCCATGTCAGTCCTGCGACCTCAGCCTTCCAGCAATTCTGTCCTCATGTTGGCTCTGATCATGCTTCTCCAGCGCCACTGCAGTCCTGCACACCAGGACTCCCACAGGCCCCCACATCTTCAGTAATGCCCGTGGAAGACCTAACAGGCTCCTCTCTCCCAAAACATGGGGGAAGGGATAAAGCAGGAACCTGACTTTCCAGTCAGTACAAAATGTGCTATTAGACTAAGTTTGCTTTACAGAAATGATGTTTCTACATCCACGACCCATTGTGACCAGGCACAGCTTACACTCCAGTTAAAACCCCATGAATTGTGGCTTAATAGTATTTAAATATCTTGGCTTCACGTTAGAATCATAGAATCATAGAATCATAAAATCAGTAAGGCTGGAAGGGACCTCTGTAGATCATCTTGTCCAACCCAGGGGGGTCACCTCAGCAGGGTCACCTAGAGCATGTTAGACAGGGTTGCATCCAGGTGGGCCTTGAAGATCTCCAGAGAAGGAGACTCCACAACCTCTCTGGGCAACCTGGTCCAGTGCTCTGTCACTCTCACAGGGAAGAAATTCCCCCTCACGYTCAGGCAGAACTTCCTGTGCTTCAATTTCTGCCCATTGCCTCTTGTCCTGTCACACGGGACAACTGAAAAGAGTTTGTCCCTGTCCTCCTGACACCCTCCCTTCAGGTACTTCTACACATTGATAAGATCCCCCAGCCTCAGCCTTCTCTTCCCTAGGCTAAACAGACTCAGCTCTCRCAGCCGTTCCTCATAGGGCAGGTGCTCCAGAAGGCTCTCAGATTGGTTAAGCAGGATTTCCCCTTGGTGAATCCATGCTGGCTACTCCTGATCACCTTCTTTTCCTCCATATGCCTGGAGATGACATCCAGAATGAGCTGTTCCATCACCTTTTCAGGGATGGAGGTGAGGCTGACCAACCTATAGTAGCCTGGTCCTCCTTCTGGCCCTTCTTGAAGACTGGAGTGACACTGGCTTTCTTCCAGTCCTCAGGCACCTCTCCAGTTCTCCAGGACCTTTCAAAGATGATGCAGAGAGGTATGGAATGGTAAGGTCGGAAGGGACCTCTGGAGATCATCTAGTCCAACCCTCAGCATAGCCCATATGGGGATTGAACCCGCAACCTTAGCATCAGCAGCACCATGCTCTGTTAGTTGGTTAAACTGAGCTAAACCTGTCCCCATTTCTAGGGTTATTTTTTTTTTATTTTATTTAACATATCAGCAGAAGTTATTGCAAACAGTGCTATTTTCACTTAGCTGTGCATGTGGGGTTTGATCTTGCAATGTGCAGAGAATAATGGCCCTTACCCAACAAGAAAACTGAGGAAATCAAAGCTTCTGTCTGAGCATATTACAGATTTCAGCTGATAGCTAGCAGTTCACTAGCCTTAGATTATTTCATAATATTTCATTAGATTTAGAACTTCAGAATAATTTAGCTGTCTTTGGTTTATGAATCATCAGACATATTCTTGGCATTTCAAAGGAAATGATACATACTTACCAGCAAGACCAGCTGGGAACTCTTAAGTTGGTATGCAGTCACCAACTCATTTTAACTCAGGTAATATGAAAATAAAAGGGTTGATTGCTTACTTTGCTTTACCTCTGAAATCCATTCTAATTTGTGTTTAGTTTTTCAGAAAGCATTTGAAATGCTCATCTTTTACATAAAAGAATATCACTGCTGCATCATTGCTAGATATTCTTTGACCACACACTTGCTTTCTTTCTTCCAAAAGTCCTGAAGGAACAAAATCATGCATACTAAAAGGAAGAAGAAACTGTAACCCAGAAAGCCATAATATACTGTAGTCTTTTCAATTAAYAATGTCACAGGCAGTTAAGCACCATGGAATTAGAATCTTCACAATGTGCTTCTCCACATTTCACAAGSAAAAAAAAGTATGACATATAGAGTCTTATTACTTAGAAGTACGGTGAAGCTTGAAGCACATGCATTAAGTTTCAGCAGTCTTGGTGAAATGAGATCTGGTTCCCTCATTATGCAATCCGACATTCTTCATCTAAAACCAAATGAGATAATAAAGTAAGAGAGACGAGATGTATTTTCTGCATAAAGAACCATATAATCCTTTGTCTCATTTAAATAATAGATTCATAAAATCTTTTTTTRAACATCCAACTAAATGATGTACTGAAATATTAATAAATCTGCATATTTAATAAAACTAATACCACATGCTAAATGATATCCAGATTAATTGATATCCCTAGGGATAGCCTGAATAACACCAACATGCTTATTATGTGGCATGTTGGATTTGGATTTGGATATTTCTGTTGGATCTGACAGAAGTTTGCAAAGGGACATATAGAGCAAAAGATCTTAAAATTGTGAGAATTCTGCCAGGTGCTATCCACCAGTATAGCAATGAATACAGACTTTATTTTATGCTTGTGTTTATTTCCATTGCATTGTTGCTAGAAGCTGTGTACCTGCTTACATGCTTTSCTGAAATACATAGTGCTTTACAGGGCAATTTCCTAACTTCTTATAAAAAGGCAAGAAGTGGTTGCTGARGATCAGTGGGATGGGGTGTTGTCAGGTATATGGGAGTAATTTGCCTCTGACTTTTACAGGGAGCGAGGCCTCATTATGCCCTCTTCTCTTCTCTGACTGCTTTTTGGCTATGTCAGGGATAAATGAGAGTGCAGCTAGCAGAGGCACCCAGCAGACGCAGCAGYTGGCACAGCAGTTCATGCAGAATGGCACAAAGAAAGGGTCCTCACCTCCCCCCAGAGCAGCATACATATTCTTGGTTACGGATGGGACGCCACAAGGCGCGTTTCCCAGCAGCAGCCAGAGCTGTCGTCCCTGCCACGCCAGAGGCTTCGATCCAGACCTCCCTGTGAAGAATGCAGTTCCACCAGTCACGGGCTGCAGGRCGTGCTTGGGGCCTCACTTTGGGGCTGGAGCTGACAGCCCTTTTTCCTGCAGAAGGCATGCTGTTGTTAAGAGCTGTGTCACCAGGTAAAGCAGTTACAGGAGGAAGTTGGCAGGCTGTGTAGCATCAGCAAGGATGACTGAGAGAGAGACAGGATCTTCTCAGAGACGCCACAGCTTCAAAAGCCCCAACCCTCAATTGCAGTGGAGATACAAGTGGGTCTGTGCCTTGCAGGACAGAAAGTGGTAACTCCAGTGAAGGAGAATACTGGAAGCTAATAGCTTCTCATACCAGGAGGAAGATTTCTACTTCTCCTGAAGGCTTGAGGGTTCACTGCCTTCAAAGCTGATGAGGATTTGAGTGTGCTTACACATACGAGCACCTGGAGGAAGTGGCAAATGATAGTCCTGGGTGACTCCCTGCTGCAAGGGACATAGGCAMCCATCTTCCAACCTGACCTGCGATCTAGAGGTTTACTGCTTGCCAGAGGCTCAGATGTGGGATGTTGTGGAGACACTGTGAATGCTTGTCTGTCCCTATGATTATTGCTCCCTGCTGCTATCCCATGTGGACACCAAGGACACTGTCAAGGGCAACTTGGAAAGTATCAGACGTGACAACAGAGCTCTAGGGGTGGTACTCAGGAATATGTGGCCCAGGTCATGGAGTTTCCAGTATCATTGGAGATATTTAAACATCTTCTGGACAGGGTCCTGGGCAGCCTGCTCTAGGTAACTCTGCTTGAACAGCAGGGTTGGTCTGGATGACCTTTAAAGGTCCCTTCCAACTTCAGCCATTCTGTGATTCTGTGAAACTTTTGGGAAGAAATAGGATGTCAGATAAGAATCTCGATTAGGAAGCAATTAACCATTAAAGGCAAATCAAAATTTTTGTGACACTGCTTGGCAAATGTCTGAAAGAGTGTTCAGAAGCAACACGGTCATTAGGAAGAAAGCATTTGCTGTCTGGTTCTGGCAATGTGCTGCACATCTCTCTATCACTTCGAATACCACATAGGCA
The DNA here is from genome assembly GCF_003343005.1 of Rhea americana. Taxonomy (NCBI): domain Eukaryota; kingdom Metazoa; phylum Chordata; class Aves; order Rheiformes; family Rheidae; genus Rhea; species Rhea americana. Next base: position 4,991,280 of record NW_028186679.1, read on the forward strand.
GAAAATAATGCATCTCCATAACAACTCTGCTGTGCAAGGGAGGTTTTTGAGGCTTTTATGATTGGAAAATTGAGGCATAGAGAATAAGACTTGGATCCAAAATAGGATATATCAAACATCTATAATGAATTTTAGGCAGACTGTAAGCATGTAATTTCAAGTTTGAAATCCTTAAAACTCTGTCTATCCATTACATATTTCTGGAGACCCTTGAAGCTTTAATGTCTCATCACCATTCGTGGCCCCAATAAGGCCAGGTCTACAGGTCTTGTTTTGCAATCTCTCAGAAATCCCTTAGAGCTAACAKGACAAAGTGATCTGATTAGGTTGTTCCTAATCCCAGTCATGGCCCTTAAAATAGGCTTTCCTCCTATTTCCTGGGAGTGGCAAGGAGAGTGTCATCTAACAAGAGATCTAACGCTTTAGACTTTCTACAAAATCTAACATCAGATACCTTTGTTAAAGGCAGTAAGTAAGAGAGGAAGATATGGATAAAATATATAAACAGTCTTCAGAAGGATTCAACCTAACAATTTGGGTTAACTCCTAGGGTAATGCCCTGGCAAAATGTATTTTACTGTCCCATTCCAGAAAAAAAAAATGYTAGAGGCTATGAAAAGTGGTATTAGAATAAGATAATAAAAAATATAGATTTTTATAATATAATAGTGCAGAGGACAGGGTCATGTGACTATCAATGATGTCTGTTATATAAGCCTAACGGAGATGACGGAGGAGGAGAAAGACTCGTCAGCTATGAGCTAACAACGTCACGTAGCCATGAAAGAGGTAAACCTGGTCCTAGGATACACCAAACTAGGTATGGTGGACAGAATCTAGGAAATATAACTCAGTTGTCTAAAGCACTGGTGAAGCTGCCTCATGAATAATATGCACAGTATTAGTCATTGATATATAAATAGTTTAATTACTGMGATATCAACAGTTTAATTACTGAGATAAGCATAAGCATAAAAAAAACTAGACTGAGTAGAGGCATGAAGAGATAACCTTACAAAAAGAAGCTAAAATAAACTCAAGGCTGCAAGTCTAACAAACCAAGGCAAGACGAGATATCCTCACTTTCCTTAAGTACATCAGTAGAAAGGAGGCAAATCCCTCATCAAAAGAAGAAACTTCAGATAAGAGAGTGTYGGGAGAAAAAGAAACAAGCATGAATTATCTACTTTTAATAAAGGAGAATAATCTTCAGAGAAGTGAATTTCTTAAATGCAAGTGGGGATGGAATTTGGARTTTGATCAATTAAGAAAACATTTTATTGTGAATGGTTATCTGAAAAAGCAGGGGCCTGGACCTCAGCATCCCAGCAGGTCATTTTTCATCCTGTTTTCCAAGACATTAAATCAAGAACAGGGGAAAAATTCCTGGCTAATGCTGGTGAATGACACACCCGAATAGAACAATTTGCATATTGTGATTTTTTACCATTAACAGTATAAGAAATATGAATCAAAATACTGACTATATACAGAATGCTCTCCAAATGAATTATTTTACATTCCTAATGTCTATAAATATGCTAAAACTAGTGAATACATATTATTCTGACACTGCTGATATTTCTATGCTATATACTTTATAATCTATTTCCAATTTCAAAAAAAATGTATATTTGAATGATTAATCTAAAAAAAACCTGTGGTTAGAAACTAATTTGATTATCCAAGAGGAGAAGGCAAATGATGAAGTAATATCCACTCACTACTCATGTTGTCTGATTTATACCAGCCACAGCTGGAGATCTTTGTCTCATAAATTTACACACTCTCTAGATCATGTTGCCAAACAGCGGACAGTTCTCCCTGCAAGTCAGGGCTACCATTTTTATTCTCACTCTTGCCATTGATTCAAAGTGGAATCTGGTCCTGTCACTTGACTGATAAAAAGTACCAAAGTAGCCTAACAGACTAACRTTGGGTTAGCACTCTTTATAGCATCTTGAAAAAAGATATTGTATAATCCTATTGTAGCTATTATTATCTTCAATATTGTTATTACTGYTCTAGAAAGAAAATTCAGCTGTCTCGTAGGACATCTGCAATCTTAGAAAATCTCCTAAGATTTCTCAATATGTGCCTTATAAGAGGCTTATTTATCTGTTCAAGAAGATAAAAACAGAAAAAGCAATCACTTTAAATATGAGTAGGCCATAACGGTAACGAAAAGAATGAAATAAACGTGTGGTTGAAATATACCCTGGAATTTAACTGTAGGGATACTTCCAGTGGTTATCTTTAAATCTTTCCTTTTTGCTTCCTGATATCTTTWAAAAAAATACACATTTGTAGTTATCTGAGTTAAAACTGGAGCATTTTTAATGAGACATCAGTCTGATATGTCTTAATTGGGTTTGTTATCTGCGCAGGAAGATAAATGATTTGATTTTAGTGCCTAAGGTGAGTTTACAGGTGTGGCAGTTCTAAAGACTTCCTTTTAATGGGGAAACGAGGTGATTTATTATGGTATCAAGGAAAAAACAGGAGCTTCCAAGTGTCAGCATTACAATCTCTTTTTCAAAATCTAACTAGTCTTCAACCTGAATGAGGGGTTCCTCTTTACAGTCTCATAAAACACAGATATGCTTTATTAATGTATATTTTAATTATTTAATGGATCTTMTTCTCTCTAGTAGTATATTTTTTCRAAAGTGTGTTCCGAATTGCAAATGGCATGCCTAGCGTAGCCAAACCAGATTTTTGATCAGGAGGAATTACTTCTCCTGTGATTAAAGATGGTACAGGTCCACGTATACAGCTGTTGATTGCATTCTATGGTATATAACCATTTATATGGCAATGATAGTCACATTTGAGAGCATTAACTAAAGTAGTATTGTTGAACATAGGGTCAACAATGACTAAAGCACTAATCATTCTTGATTTGCCTCCTTATCCTTTGCTAACATTCACTGTGTCTTATACGGTGAAAATGCTAAGATTTTTGTCTGCACTCAAAATGAAATTCTGTGCCATTATAGTCATGTCCTACAACCCAAATATATGTGTGTGTGTATGTACACAGATATATATGATCTAAATATCTGTGTATCTTTTTGTGTATATATGTATTCTTCTTAGAGAATATTCGTAAAATAATCATATTCTTGCATGTGCATATAATTCATATATACAATAGCACATATAGGAAGTATGCAAAAATGTCTATCCAGTTGTATAAAGAAARCAGCCCGAACTTTGAGCTTATTAAATGTTAAGAACAAAATTGTAAAACAACACTTTCTGGGGATCAGAATTCAATACAACTCAAGTAGCTAGAATTTTTAATTGTTTATCATGAGCTGTTAATGAATCCATCACATTTTTCCTTATGAAAAAATCATATTTTAAACAAAGCTAAAAAGTTTCAAACATTAGCTAACTGATTCACAGAGGTAATTATCAGGCAACATAAAAAACAAGGCTTGTCTTTATATAAAAATGGTAGATTAGAAACAGTAAATGTCTACCTACCAAGAACTGTTCCTWCAGTCATTTGTAGCATCTAGTCAAAACATTTTTATTCAGGCTAGACACAAACAAATACAATAGTACATTTTTATTGGAATGGATGTGGAATACATTGGTATGTGGAATGATTCTAAAATGATATATCCACGGTTTACTTGCAAGCTCATAGCTAGCTAGCAARGTACATAATTTTTCTATAGAATATTTCTCATGAACAAAAATCAACGTACCTTCTAAAAGAGGTTGTGATTAGCTTATTTTCATTCCTTCACATGCTTCAACCAAAACAATATCACTTGCTTTCCTCACATAATATCATTATGAAGATTTATCTTCATATTTTCAAATCAAATAGTCACCTTAATAACAACTTGATTGCATGAAGGATAGCGCCTTTCAGGAAACATTATAATACTACAATGTGCACCTAAAATGAGATGAATTTAAAGCAATGTTCTACAATTTCATTATCATGAAAAATGAAGACAGAGACATTTTACACTGACATTCTCTCATCTAACTTCTAAAAGGTCTCAAAATGTACAGCAATTATTACCACTTTAAAAAGATTCTTTCCTCAGTAGTGCATTATGTTTGGAAACAGCTTGAGGAAAGAGTTACCTGTCTGAATTTCAGTGTTTTTGATTACATTTTATGAGTAGTATATCTTCATTTTTAGTAGATTGAATTACATGACATGGAGACTAATAATACATATGCTGGCTGTATTAACATTGCTTGACTTTTATTTTTAATACAGAGATGCACTAATATAATGACATTGTTTTTGTCTTCATGATTAGTAAATCATGCTTTTCAGCACAATTAAGGAAGGATGCAATTTTAAATATACTGCACTCTAAAACTAGAAATTGATCTGAGATATGACAAAATGTTTCTATCATAAAGAATAAGAAATAATAAATCAATTTACAGAGCTATATCTTATCGACATGTCCTGATGTAAGAGGCTTAGTAAATACTTGAATATTTCAGCCTTATTAAGAAACATATATTTGGACCTGAGCAGATGGCTGAGATGATACTAGCCCCATTAGTCATTTTTGCATCACTGGCTACAAGAATTGTCAGCCATCCTGTTCAAGAGATCTTGGCCCTTTTTTCAAGCTACTCAAAGTGCTTTTGTATAGATGACTGTCCTGACTTTAACTTAGTCATCCCAGGTTTACTTTGAGTTTCTAAACTGCCATATTTTTTTCACKGCTTGTAAAAACAATACATCTTCAGACATTTTGGGGCTAAAAGCTCATTCTTCTTTCAATGGAAAACTTAAGGCAGCAATTGAAAATAAGATAATGAGGGAAAAGAGAAAACAGAAACTAAAATAAATTGGAAGTTATGAGGCATATAGTGAAGTGACAAGGAATAATGAATACATCTGGGAAAGCCAATTGTTAGAAGAGCAAACAAGAAAAAAAGATAAATTTTAAAGCACATTGGAAAGAAAAGAATTACYGGGTGAAGATGGTAATGATAATAATAACAAAAGTAACAATAATAAATAAAAAATAGATTGAAGTGTTCAGTAAATATTTTTTTATAAAATATTTTGTTTTATATTTGGAAAGAAGCAGGATACATATTGATATGAAATGCAGATGACTTCATAACTGTCAATAACAGGCTGTTAATCAACAAGTGTCAATTCATAATGATGGATACTTTCAAATCAGTGGGAAATCTCCGCTCTGAGTATATGCCTTTGAATAATCACTGATTCCAAGAAAGGACAAAATACTTTTAGAAAATAATATTGGATTAAAGTAAAAAAAAAAAAATAAGACAAGGAGGATGATGAGAATAAATACTAACATCAAATTAGGCAAAATCTTGGAAAACCTGTTGCAGGAATCAAGTAAGTACATATTAAATTGTTTTACAGAAAGTCAATCTTGTCAAGCAAAACTGGTTTAGTTTTTGATAAGATGGCAAGTTTATTCAAGTATACTTACTGTAGAAGTATAAGATTCTAGGAGTAATACAGGCACCTGAATTAGCACTGCAAGTACATAATGAAAAGATTACAAATTGGCCAATCAGTCAAGCTTARAAGGAGTATCTGTAGGACTTGTAACCAAATGGGAATTTTCTAATACTATCTATTTGATAGTGTTTAATTCTCAGTGATCAGACAGGAATATAAAGTTATTGGTAATAAAATGATGTATAAAATGTTGATAGGCTACTTGGGRGAATTATAGGAATGCAGTCAGAGTATGTAGAGATGCTGCGAGGAAGGCTAAGGCCCAGCTGGAATTGAGTCTGGCAAGGAATGTCAAGGACAACAGGAAGGGCTTCTTCAAACACATCAGCAGCAACAGGAGGACTGGGGAAAGTGTGGACCCCCTACTGACTGGGGTGGGGGCCCTGGTGACAAGGGATACAGAGAAGGCAAAATTACTGAATGCCTTCTTTGCTTCAGTCTTCACTGCTAAGGGCAGCCCT
>NW_028186679.1:4998727-5017769 GCF_003343005.1 Rhea americana
CCTGGATGCAACCCTGTCTACCATGCTCTAGGTGACCSTGCTGAGCAGGGAGGTTGGACTAGATGATCTCCAGAGGTCCCTTCCAACCTTACTGATTCTAAGACTCTGATTCTATGAAAATAGGACAGAAATTAGTTTAAGAGGTTTTTACAAAACCTGTGTTTTAATATAGCTAAATGTAAACGTTTACAGCAAGAAACAAGGAATGTGACTGTTATTTGGAAACAAAAACTACAGAAATTATGTAGAAGTTATAATAAATAGTCAATACTCAAGTAACGAATGCCTTTAGAATACAAAATAAGTTTAATACAATTGTTACATCTGCAAACAAGGAGCAGTAAATAGGGAACAGAGATTATTTCACTTTTGTTCAACACATACAAACCTAAAAACAAGCTTCATAAAAAGGAATTTCTGGATTAGTCTGTCTCACAGAGCAGAAAACAAAGCAAAATAAAAACATAGCAAAAGTCCTTCTCACTTGAGATCTTATGATAGTCACAAGAATCTAATACTACAAGTCAGCAGTCTAACAGCTGTCATTTTATGAGTAACWGGGACAGTTACTTTTCATGTTGTCCGCAGTTTCCTAGGGTTTCCCCAGACTGTGTGCCATATCTATTCACTGTATTCTGTTCCCATCAGCTGGAATAGATCAAGTACAGAGAGCTCAGGTCCTAAAGGAGGAGGTGTCCAACAGGAATCAAGTGTCAGCAGCTCTGCTCCACTCTCATGCGCTGCGGAGTGAGATTATGCAAATAGATTGGTCACCCAGTGCAGCATCGTTTCTAGACAGCAATTGCTCACAGCAGCTTAGAGCAGATAGTGAGAAAAGAATCTCATRTTCAGCTGAAATGGCACAGGGAATTTTGGAAGGCAGAATGTAATTAYTGAGGATAGAATTTCATCAGAATGCTAGGGCTGTTATATGGGAACATCAATGATTGCTTTAGTGCCTCCTTTGAAGTAGATAAGACAGAAGTCAGGTATAACAAATATACACAATGAATCCAGGATGTAGGACACAGAGAGGTTTCAGTTTCCCTACATCCCTGAGACAGCACACTGGAATACGGCTTGCCTTTTGCTTTTAAGGTGTGTGGTTTTTTGTTTGAGCAGTCATAACTATGATATTGAAAGGTCTGATCTAAAAGAGGATGTAAGCACCAGAAGAGGGACGTTCTGGGAGATTCATGTTGYTGAGTATAGGTTGCTCTCCTGTGTGGACCTGACCTTGCAATAGATGATATTATGCAATCGTTTCAGGTCTCCTTGTGCCTCTTCATTCCTCCACAATACTGAACAGCCACAAAAGAGTCAGGTGCCACACAGCACCAAGAACTTGAGGGTGTCTTAAATTATAACATAGTTTTGAAAACCTATCATAAAGGTAATATGACTATGTTTACAATTACTGATTATTTATATCATGAAAGTTTAATCTAATGTCTTGTCAGATGTAATAAAAAGAAAGATACAGCAGAGCACATCACAATCTCTGTAAGGTGTATAGAAGCATGTAAACTATTTAGATAAATTATTGCCTTGACATCTCAGATTGCAATATTATTTTTTCTTGGCATTTTTAGGAACTGGAACATAATGAAGTTTTAATGAACTGYGGTATGGGCTGTAGCTTCTAACAAATCTCTGTGACCAAACCTGCCTTCATTAGAAGACTATTTTTTATACAAAGGACAAACAGAGCCCAAATTCAATCTGAATTTTTTAATCACCCCAAATAAATTTGATCATAAGACTACTACATTAAAATAAACATAGTCTTAGTTTTCAGAAGGAATAGCATAAAAGCTTGTTCTTTAAAGGTTAAATTCCACTAAATTCCACTAAAGTTGAAAATAGCTTGCCACACAATACACTCTCTGCATCCTCCAGAAACAAAACTATCAATCTTTCTTAGTCAATAATAAAGCACCAAATTATCTCTGCTAATTTTGATTCTTACTATAATCCCAGAAGAAATTCATGTGTTTCAGGAATTTTGCRTATCCCTTTTATCCTCTGCTCAGTGGGATCATTTCTCTTTTTATTGGATTTGTCAATGATTCTAATAATACTTTTTGGATCATAGACAAGATTAATTTCCATACACCTATTCAAATTAACCCCAGGTTGAGTACATGTTGCATATGCRTATTGAATCAGAGCAGTGCTGATCTTAAATGGGTTTAAGAGTGATGGGTACTTAATTTACTCGCTCAAAGTAATGACAAAGAAAGCCTTCAGAAAACTGTAAGCTTAGGGTGATATGTCCTTAAGAGCATATTTCATTTATTCTTCATCTATGCAGTTGCTTATGATCTATTTCTTTTAGGATTCAGTGTATTGGTTCTAATCTATAAAGGTCTATACATTTAGGACCAACTCTTTTCCAGTATATACAATGCAGTGTTAAATATAGACATCTTCTTTGGACAACTTGCTATTTCAAGGCTCATTCACATTCCTATTTTTGATTTTAATATAAAACACTGCTTTGGTCAAAATTCTGGACCAACAGTGTATCATGTGAAACTGGCCTACTTAAGATAAAACTGCTGCTATTATGCAACTCAAAGTTTTTGCTGAATGAAGATAAGGAAGAGTTGTGTCTGGATACTGATCTATAAACTCTTCAACAGAGGCAAATATTGGCAGTAAACTGCCAACTCTATAAACTGAGGCAAAGACTGGCAGTAGCTGGCCAGGCACTCCCTGCATTTATGGCAGGATAGAAACATAAAAGGACTAAAGCAGATACGGTTTTGTATGGTGGATTATATCATCTTCCAAACAGTCTTTCTCCGCAATGACTGCTTTTGGATAATATATGGCACATTTTACAAGTTCTAATTTGGAGAATAGAAACAGTTAATCTATTCCTCAGTGGCAGATTTATCTTACTGACAGTAGTATAAGAAATCAATCTGAATTCACATAGTACGATATCTATATTCCACATGAAACTAAAATTAAACAAAATGTACTCCTTTAAATTCAGACAGCATCCCACAGAAATTAACATCCCCATCTTTGAACCATTGAAAAACATACACCAGTGTTTGTGAGCAGATAAACTTCTGGCAAGCACTATCCACTTTTTGAATTACATTTTTAGGGGAATATTCTGTAAATATGCTTTGGTAAATAGTCTATTTATTCAGCACCCACAGAAATTAATTTATTAATGCCAAAAAGTTCTGCAGCCAAGTCATTTTACACTCTACCTGTAGGCATGGTTCTTTTTTTTCCAGTTTGGCCCCATACTGACTAAAAGTGGATTGTCTTTCATTATTTCATATTTTCTTACTCCTTTCTTGGTCACTGTATTAAAGAGGCGGAAGATGTTTAATTTTGATATAGTCATGTTGTAATGGTTGCAATAAGTAAGGTCTATAAGTACATAAATATAAACGTATCCAATAATCCAATAAACATATGCACAACAAATGTGCATGCATACAGAAAGCAAATGTATTTTTCAAAGAATGGAAGTAATAACATGGAACCACTAATAAAAATAACAGTATGCACAAAGAAGTCATAATGATCTAAAGAAGATAAAGCAGATATTACTTGGACCATAATTCATAGCCATAAGCTATGATTAGTTACAGGCATCATCCCACAGGCACCATCCCGCAGTTACAGACTTATTCATTAAAATTACTTATCCATTAAAAGCAGTCACTGAACTGCTGTCTAGCTATCTCCTTAAAATCCTTACCTTTATCCCCTAAAGACCTTTTGGAAATTTAACTTCTTGACCCCATACTGTCTTCTCCAGGCATATGCATCATTCTGGTTACCTATTACTTGAAAAGGTCCTGATGAGGTCAAAGTCATTATCTATAAATTCTGAACACTATAAAAAGAAGAAATGATACAACTTTTTCATATCCCCAAAACATAGTTTTGGATAAAGAGTAWTTTTTTTTAAGTATGAATAAATATGAGGCATGGTTCATGTATACTTTTAAATACAAAGCAGCATATATGAGCTTTAGTACCTAAAGAAATATATAAGAGCTAACGACCTAATAGCAAAGGGTAAATGCTTTTCTAAGTATTTCAAAAACAGAGATGATGCGAAAGAGTTTGTGGGGCCAAAAGAAAATGAAAATATAAAAGAAGTTCTTAAAGAAGAGAGATCTTCAAAGCATTTATAGCGGTAGTTACTGTAGAGATATTAGGAAAGTCCTCATGGTGGAAACTTTCTTTACTTGGAATAGACAGAAAGATCTCTCTAAAGTAAAATACAAAAGGCATTAGAATAAATCCAGAAAATGAGAAGACATATTTCTATTATTAAAAAAAGAAATCCTGCTGGTTGGCCTCCAGCATGTTCTGGTGCATGGGTTATTCCTCCCTAGCTGCAAGTCTTGAAATTCTTGAGATTTTCTACTGGGCCATTTCCCCAGCCTGTTGATGTCCCCCTAAATGGCAGCACAACCATCTGATGTATCAAATGTTCCTCTCGTTTTTTTATTGTCTACAAACTTGCTGAAGGGGCACTCTGTTCTGTCATCCAGGTCATTACTGAGGATGTTAGAAAGTATTTGTCCCAGTACTGACCCCTTGTGTACACCACTAGCGACCGGCCTCTAGCTGGACTTTGTGCCATTAATCCTTTGCCCTCGGAAGTTCAGCCAGATTTCAGTCTAACTCACTGTCCACTTCTCTAGTCTGAACTTCATCAGTTTATCTATGAGGACATGTTATGGGAGACAGTTTCAAAAGCCTTGTCAAGATAAACAGTCATCTCATCATAGAAGGCTACCAGGTTAGTTAAGCATGATATCCCCTTGATAAATCCATACCCAATCACCTCCTTGTCCTTTGTGTGTTTGGAAACAATTTTCAGAATTATTTCCCTATCGCCTTTCCAGTGATCAAGGTTAGGCTGACTCAATCTGTAGTTCCCCAGATCTTCACCTCAAAAATGGAAGTGACATTTGCTTCCTTCCAGTCCTCAAGGACTTCCCTCAATCACCATGACCTTTCAAAGATAATCAAGAGTGGCCTTGCAACGACAAGGACAAGCTCCCTCAGTACTCATGTGCCTATCCCRTCAGGTCTCATGGACGGGTATACATCCAATTTGCTTAAAGTTCACTAACCTGATCCTCCTTCCTATGGATTTTGCCACTGGTCTCAGAGACCTGGGATTCCTGAAGGTCAGTCCTATCTTTAAAGATTGAGGCAAAGAAGGCATTGAGTACCTCAGCTTTTTCCATGTCCTTTGTCACCAGGTCCCCTGCTTCATTCAGCAGAGGGCCCASTTTTTCCCTAGTCTTCCTTTTGCTGCTGTATGCCTGAAGAACACCTCCCTCATCAGATTCAACTTCAGGTGGTCTCTGGCTTTCCTAACACCATCCCTAGATTCTCAGACAGTSTCTCTCTATTTCTCCTGGGTCATATGTCCTTTCATTCACCTCTTGCATGTTTCCCTTTTATGTCTTGTCATCTGTACAGCCCTCCTGCCACCTTTATTTGACTTTCTTCACATTGGGCTGGACTATTCTTGAGCTTAGAGGAAGTGATTCTTGAAAACCAAGACCCCTCTTCTCTCCATGGCTATATTTCATGGGATTCTTCCAAGCAGGTCCCTGAGCAGACCAAAGCCTGCTCTCCTTAAGCCTAAGGTTGTGATTCTATTTTTTCCTCTTGTTTCTTCCTCTCATGATCCCAAGCTCTAACATCTCACCATCACTACAGATAAGACTGCTCACAACTTTCACATCCTCAACTAATTCTTTCTTGCGTGTAAGTAGCAGGTCCAGCAAAGCATCCCTCCTCATCTAGTCCTCAGTTACCTGTGTGAGTAAGTTGTGATCAGCTTGCTCCAAAAACCTCCCTGCTGTGCTGTCCCCCCAGCAGATATCAGGGTTGTTAAAGTCCCSTATGAGCAACAAAGCCTCCCACCCCTTACACCAAGCAGGTAAATGTGAGGTTTCTTCCAGAAGGTCTCACCAACTTCTTCCTGATCAGGCAGTCGGCAGCAGGCACCCACCGTAAGATTGCCCATGTTGGTCTCCCCACTAATCCTGACCCTATAGGAAACTGAATCAAAAAACAYATAAACAAATAAGGTGTCTTGAGGAAGAATAAGTGCAGATTCTGTATGGGGGGGTTATGACCTCATGATCAGTTGGAGTTCTTAGAAGAAAACCAAATGAGTCTGGAGCCTAGAGTGGTTCAGTTAATACATTATTTCCTTGAATCTCTGGAGTTTTTCACAAAGTCCACACAGACATGCTAGAATATAAGAGTAATGAGGTAAAAAAGGAAGTCCTCCTGTGGACTGTTAGGTGTGAAATAGGTAGCAGAATAGGAATAAATGGTAATAATTTAAAAGGCAAGAGATTACCCACTTGAATTCTAGAGGAATCTTATCTGGGTGAGATACTATTCAATATACTCATATATGGTAACCTATGGCAAGTTTACATAATTTTATRAAGGTAGTAAAGTAAACGATGACAACGTTTTGTCATGATTATAAATTCAGGACAGTAGATGCAAAAGCCAGAAGCAAAGGATCATAGAAGGATCTCCCAGCCATAAGTCACGGAGTAATAATCGGCAGATAAATATAGTATTGATAAACATAACGTAATGCACATAGGGAAAAGAATCCTGACTGCGTATATAGAAACTGAACATTCTGAATGCATATAAACTGAACTTAGCATTCAGAATTAGCTAGTATCCATCATGGACAAGATAATAGAATTAAATAACAGGTTAAATATGACATTTTCAAAAAAAGTAAATAGAATATTAGGAATTGTTAAGAAAGGAATACCAAACATAGCAAAAAAATGCCACTATGCCTTTGCATAAATCCATAGTATATCTTGAATATGATTTTTTTGTTCTGCTTTTGTCTCTGAAAGGCCAGTGCAGAGCTAGAATAACTGCAAAGAAGGGTGACAGGAARCATCAAAAATATAGAATAGGTCATGTAAAAAGTGTAACTCAATAAATTTGGACTCTGTAGCCTAGAAGAGAAATGTCTGCTGGGAAGTATGATAAAACTATATAAAATCATGACTGAAAGCAAATAGGGAGCTGTGATTCATCATTTCTCATTATGCAAAGAACAGAAGACATCAAATGAAAGTAGCAGGTGGCAATTCAGAATAAAAAAAAAATTCCACATAAATCGGAGTAACTAAGTAAACTAAGCAAGCAACTTGTTGTCCCAAGATGCTGTGAATGATAAAAGTTTTGTCTAACTTCAAGAGTGATTTGACCCATTCATGGAACTTAAGAGTATGCCAAATATTTTTTGAAGCCCTATCATTTTCATTTTCCATACCCTAAATTTTCAGAGAGCTGTTAGACAAGCATGTTTGTCCTGTCTATTCAGGAAACATTATTGTCAATTTTCAACAGTTCCAATACCTTAAAAAGGAGAGAACTGTATATTAATATTCAATATGTTCAGAGCATCTCTCAGTTGAGGAAAACTATCAGTTCTTCTGAAACATTTTTCTGTAAACTTTGTTAAGGTGAAGAATTTATATTCTGTATTGAAGAAAATAGCACAATGTAAGCCAATTCACTCACWTATTTGTAGTCTGGCCTAGCGAAATACAGTGCTTCCTAACTTTGAATAGTTCTATGGTAAACAACAGGGCATCCTGTGTGCATCCTGCTTAGCAGCATTAATCCCCTAATTCATGGCAAATCTAGCTTAAATCACTTCAAGGCACGTTCACATTGCCTAACTTTAGACACCTAATTTAGACATTTTGATAAGGAAGCTAGTCACTATGAAGTCATGGGGTAGGTGAGCTCCTTCAGAGGGCAATTAAAACACTCATATTTTCCCTAGTGGTTTTAGAGGAGCCGTAGAAAAACAGCTCTCCTTAAATTAGAAGCCTCAAGCTAGGTGGGATGAACAGAGCCTTGCAATGACAGGTGTGGGTTCAGCTGGTTGAATATGTGTCTTGCCTGCAGCTTCTGAAAGGAAAACAATGTCTCCATATGRCGCCTTTGTGATTTCTACCTGTCATATCGTGAAAACAAAGAGCAAATATTCCTGCCTAAGCAGCATAGGCAGGGATCAGCCACTGACAGTCACCATACCCCAGCCTCCAAACCTGAAGGTGCTATCATCATCCTAACACTCTGCCTACACAGAAAATAGCTCAAATGAGGACAATGAGATTTTGTTCATCCAGCTTTCTAAGCTTTGAAACAATTCCCTATTATGGTGTCTCACTTATTTTTCCGTGAAGAAAAAGCAGAACACTTATTTCCCCCAAATGACAGGCTTGGTGTAATGAGTTTCAAACCAGCAAATTTTTCAGAGACAAATCTTGAAACAAAACGGTTTCAGCTGAGCTCAGAAAGGCTRTGTGGAAAGGGGCAGTAGCACTGCTGAAAGAACGCAACGTCCAGGGCGCTGTATTCTGCGCATTACCGAGCACCTCGCGCACCCGGGGGAGCTGCAGAGATACGGGGAGAAGTAAAGAGACAGGGCTAAAGGACAGGCATAAGGAACGGCATTGTGTTAGAGGCTAGTGCGTGCCCTGTTGTTTGACCCGGAAGGGGGTATTGAGCTGTAACGCCATGATGGGACGAACAGAGAGAAGAAGGAGAAAGGCCACTTTCTGTAGGGRTGATATATCTTGAAAAATGAGTATTGAAGACATAGATATGAAGTAAAGCTGTGGTAGATACTATTATAGATATTTTACAAGTTTTTTTTTTCTTCAAAAGAATACTGATACCTTTTTTTTGCTTTTTACATTGTTCGATTTACTTTTGATGTTCCATGAGTTCGTCTGGTCTCTGATCTCCCTCTTCCCACTAAGTCTGAAGGGATCTTTTGAGAAAGTCTGTGATGCCCTCAAATGCAGTGAACAACAGCAGTATGCATCTTCTCTTTTTCTCTTTCTCTTATCTTCAACTCTGAGGATTAGACTACTTGTTCATCTCCATCAGTTGGTAAATGAAACTCACGTATTTCTTTGTCTTATAAAAGATGGCATAATCTTTGCCTTTTGCACTCTTCTGCCAGCATGAACTGTTCCATAGTCGAGGGAGAAACTTTCTTCCTCACAGCAGTATCTCAGAAAGGCAGGAAAAGCTGAGCAGCTTAACAAAGCTATTTAAAACATGTRTTTCATGAGCAATGCACATTCCATTGTGGAACATGGGAGAGTGCTGTAATTCACAGGATACTGTGAACTCCCAAGAACTAGATATTTTGACAGATCTAGCTGAACCCAAGAAATGTGGCTCTTGTAGTTATTGACATTGTTTCAAAATTTCACATAATACTTAAGTTTCAGTTCATTGGTGGCTTATCCTCCTTAGGCAGTGCATCCTGCAGATGGCATGCTCTGAGCACAGGCAAACAAACCAAGATGTCCTTCAGTGCTTCAGGCGCAAGCTTATCAGCAGAGCTAAAGACAYTGTACCTCATCTTCTCAATAGCTTGGGCCATACAGACACAATTGTACTACTGCCCCTTTCAGTTGCAGCTGCTGAGAGATTCAGCTCTTCAACTGCTCCAGTGCAGAATGGTCATACAGATAGTACAGAAGTGTTTCAGCTGAAGCCACAGATACCATCGTTAAATAACAAATCAAAGCGGAAAAGAGAAACTATAAAGCAAGTGACACAAATAGTCTCTTTGTTACTCACATCTTCTTGATTTACAAAGTCTAAATGCAGTTAGAACAAGCTTTTCTGAWTCCTCTCTATCATTTATTTTCCTCCTTCAAACTAGAGGAAGTTGTTTGTTGTTTTCCATGGCTTAGAGCTCTCTCAGCTGTATCACATATGCATAAACAGCAACTAGAAAATGAAGCAAAGAAAAAGCATTATTTTCCTTGCTTGGTTACAGTTATTTCACTRTATTTTTTGTTGAGCAGAATTGGCTAATTTTGCTTAGCCACCTCCTAATTCACACACGTACTTTGGTGCTGCCGTTGTAGCTGCTGCCGTCAGTCATGGCAGAGCTGCCGCAGGAGCAGGGCTCCGTAGCGCCCGCTTGCTCGTTTCCTGCCTGATGGCCTGTTCCAGCCTCAGCGGCGCTAAATCATACACAGTACGAAAAATATGTTCTGGCTCTATAAAGCTGAGACGTGCCTGGCCTTGAAATGAGCAGTTCTTGCTATTGCTTGGGCTTTTTCTTCTCTTGATTAGAATTGTACAGATTTTTTTTTTTTTTTTAAGAAATATTTTCAGTCAGGATGACACTGTCTCATTCTGTGATGCTGAAAATTTACAGTCTTGGTGTAGCAAGCACATGTTTAACTCAAAGCRTATGAGTAATGCCACTGACTTCTCAAACGCTATACTGAGACCATTATAGTCCACTTTTCCCCTGCTATATAATTCTGTATAAGCAGCAAATGCAAGATACAGTAGTAGTAATACAGTCAGGGCATAACTTCAAAGAACTAAATCCTGCTTATCTTATACTTCGAAGCASTGTCTCTGAAGTCAGTGAAAAGCTCCAGTGAGATAGGTGAACAGTCCTATCATGGCTTACCTTTCCGGACTAACATGCATACTTTCACTGGAATCAATAATAAAACTTCCTATATCCACAGAGCTTTACACAAGCCCTGTATAAATAAAATTATCAACTGTATTTTCCTTTTTTAATATAAAAATCACACCCCAAAAAATCATCCTTTGCTTTTGTCAGGTTTATTATCTCTTTATTACAAAATAAAAACTCTGTAAAGGCATTTAAAAGATCACAACTCCCTCCATTTGAATGTATACTTTTTTTTTTTTTTTCACTTTGTTACATTTTAAAACTTCAGGAAGATTCTGTACCTCATCCGTGATTGTGATTATACTGTCATTGGTAAGGACCTATACATGGAAATAAGAAGTCATTAGTATTTCTAGCAGTTTTAAATAAGTGCAACTTTTTTTTTCTCTCTCTTAAAATAAAAGGTTAGTAGTACCGAAATGGAACTTTCCCGTTTTTCATTATTTAAGCAGTAAAATGCAGTCCTAATTATTGTTCCCTTTAGCGCTCATATTAGGGTATATTAGCTGCTACACTTCTTAAATAACACTGATCAATGGCTACCCTACACATATTAGATATTGTGTAGATGCTCACAGTACATGCCCAGGAACAAGCATTAAAGAACAACATGTGTTGGATGGTTCAGTCGTGCGAGTTAAATATGACAACTTATTGACTATCCGTTAGTTTAAGCTGCTGCGAATTTCTAACATAGCCATATGCTTTGGACAAGCACCGGATTTCAGGGCATTTTTACACTCATTTACTTGTTGCCTAAGGCCAGGACAGCTATCCTCTCCAAATCTGCATGTGTAATGAAGATGTTACCGCTCAGCTGCTTGTCGCTGACAGCTGGCTGGGTGCCACTGTCTTCAGCTCTCTGTCGGCAGARGGGACATGAGAGCAGTCTCTCCCAGTGACTTCAGACTCTTTAAACCTGTCTTTGCCTGAACTATAGTAGGAAATTCCCACATGGTACCTTCTACAGGATGGTCAATCGTTGGAAAGGGCAAGGAGTAAAGAGGACACCGACATCTTCCACCAGCACCCCTCTTGGCAAAGTGTCTGCCTGCTGCCCCAACAAAAGTTATGCTTGTATATAAAGAACTTCTTTGATACTAAAGTAGTTCAACTAGCCAAAAAAGTTCTGTGGACATCTTTTTTTCACTTTTGACTCCAACAAATAAGCTCTTTGAAAGAGAAGTCAGCGTGTCCTCCAAGGGGGTCTGAATGCTCCAGTTTAATTATACTAATTTATTTAAACTAGTACAACTTTGCCTTAGATGAGCTCCAACCTTAGCTATCAAGCTCATATTTTTCACAAATTCTACATTTTTTTAAATCATTATTTCCTCTTGTAGAAAAGCAGGTCTGAAAGAATATCAGTTTTGAATACACTTGTGTTTTTTTTTTTCTTCTGTTGGAGTCAATACTCTAAAACAATCTTAAAATTCTGTTTATATAGTCACACTACCACGTCTACTCTTCCCCATCTTTCCCACTTCATGCCCATATCTTTCTAATTTACCCAAGCTATCTGATTTTGTTGTAACACTTCTGATTATATGTGCTGCAAMATTATCCAGAACACATCACTCTTTACTGCACATGAACCAAAAAGAAATCAGCTCTCTATTCTCCTCCCACACAGTCTTTTCTCATGTTTTTGCTCATGTTTCTCATCTTGCCTGCCATCACTCATAGGCTTGTTCTTCCCTCCATTTCATCAAAGTGCCTCCCAATTTTGTTTTGACAGATTTCCTACATTAAAATCACAGAGTTAAGGAGGTGATCTGATCCAAGTGAAACTGAATTGAAACCTCAGAATAATTCAAATGAGAAAAATCCATCAGCAGGAGTCTTCTCAGATTGTTAGAGAGAAAGAGACTTCTAAATGTGTAAAAAGTACTGACCCCAGTGGGTGTGCGGTGTTCAGGTACTGCACCGTTCTGCTTCCCAACTCTGTCCAGAGTGGAGGTTCTATCAGAGCAAACGATGTCTGCTTTTGGCTTGTGTGCCCAAAACACCTCCCCTTTGGTTTAAGGATGTGGGGAAAAGAGCTRAAGGTTGCCAAGAGCAACTGACAGCTCGCAGTGAAGGCCCACTTTCAGACCCAGGAGACAGCAGTGCTCCTAAAGGACTAGTACAGACYTCAGACCTAACCAGTGTGGCATTTTTCCTTCATTAGAAAATATTTGATAGAGGAGTTTGATGGGAAGGAAATGAAATGCAAAACTTATTATTATGCRAAAGCCAGCTGCACACTGCATTACTGTGACCTTCTCGGGTTTTCTGTGTTTTGATTGCTTGCTGTCCCATCCACCTCACTCCTCAAAGGTTAATGAGGCTAAACAAGAGCGAAGCAGAAAGGTCAGCTAACAAAATGTTGATCTATCGACAAAGCCTAAGGAATRTAAAAGGAGTGCAGAACCCTAGAATTATGTGAAAAACCTGTATAGATGATAGCACACTAGAGTAAACCCTTACAGTGATCTTCTTCAGAAAATTTTGCTATGCAGGAGAGAAGGACTGGCCCTCACACTCACGTTCAGAAAGCTGAAACTTTAGCTAGCTGACACTATTACATCCTCAAGGCAAATTTATTTTATTTTAATATTAATTTTACTTTCATATTATTTTATACTTTATATTATATTATTTTATATTATTTTATCTTGACTGTGGCACAGTGAAACATAACAAAGAGGGAATCAGCGATGAAATCAGGGAGCTTACTGTACCTCCCTGACTAATTGCTTACTAACTGGAGCACGTACACATCGCAGAAGCCAAGGTTTACCTCCCAACTGGCTTATGTCACATTGATTTGCTGATTTTCCTCACCTCCAGCTCAAATGTTTCACCAAGGCCATATAAACTCTGGTAATCACAGAGACTCTCCTATTCTCAGGGGTGGTACAAGGAAGTGTATTACAGCCAGGGACTTTGCCTGTCATCAAGGCTGGGAGTAGAAAAGGGCAGAGGATCTGTCCCTCAATCTAAATGACAACTAAAACCAATATCTAAAGAGCAAATCACGATAAGA
Source organism: Rhea americana (assembly GCF_003343005.1). NCBI lineage: Eukaryota > Metazoa > Chordata > Aves > Rheiformes > Rheidae > Rhea > Rhea americana. Next base: position 5,012,287 of record NW_028186679.1, read on the forward strand.
GCATTTTGGGTAGTTTTTACACTGGAAAATTCTGATTGCTTCAAACCAAAATTTTTTTATTGGAAATGACATATCAGTCAGTGGGAAAAAAATGAGCAAGAAAAAAAAAAAAAAAAAAAATTCTTTCCTTCCCATCACCTGCCTGTCTGAGCAAGGACTTCAAGCTATTATTTTTAACAGGAGCAGAGAGGCTCAGTTTCAGATTCAGAACTCAAGATTTCTGGAGTTCTGTTTTGTTCTGGCAAAATGCAAATTTTGAACTTTTAAAAAATCTTTCAAAATCTTATTCCTAGTGTTCAAAGCAGAGCAAGAATTGCTTTAAAATAATTTATTTTGTTGACCTAACACAGACCTTCATCCATTAAAAAAAATACTGTTCTTTCAGTTATATTTCTTTGAAAAGCAATGTTTTAAGAGAAAGCAAGTTTGTGGGAGTCTCCATAGACGACTTCTTCTTTAATTAAGAATGATACTGGAGAAGGTACAATTACAGAAAAGTAYCAGCAAGTTGGAGTACTATAGGATTAAATCAAAATGACTAAAGGATCAGATTTTGAATTTGAAAGAATTGGCTATAAACAAAACCTATCTGTAATAATATTTGCAGACAATGTAGAAAAATATTATTTCTTCACTATAGCAATTCTTCCCTATACAGTTGCAGCAAAGAGTTTAAAATATTGCCTCAGCAGACATTTCAGCAATAAGGCTGATCAGTGAAGGAAGAAGGAAGAAAAAAGGGAGGACTAGAAATGTGTTTTCTTAGTAAATGTGAACCTCCTTCATTCTTCAATGGAATTAAAGATGGATTTCATTATTCAGACCGGTAAATGTGTTCTGGGGTAAAAGAAAAAGAATAAATGTAAATGAATAATCCATTATAGCTGGTACCAGTAATTACAAAGTATAAGTATCATACTAAAGATTTCAAATTACTGTCTCATGCTTTATAGCTATCCACAATCCCTATCTGTTTCGTTACATTTTGTAGGGATGGTAAGTGAGGCAGCAGCACCTGTCACCAGCCATCTAAACAAATAATGTGTCTTCACTTTGCATGGACCACTGGAAGGAAATTGCTCCCTGGTACTTCCATTACTTCTCTTTTGACATAAATTATGAGCCACTTACAATGATGTAAAAGGATAGATTTTTTTTTCTTTAACTGGAAATCTACCTATCGAGTACTCTGGAGCCTTGATTAATGCCTCTGCCCCATTTCGTATGAGAGCTAGGGAACTAAATACAATTGGTGCTCAGTAACTGCATCAGTACAGTGAGCAATAATGAGCTATGGCTGGGAACAAGTATGGAATAACAGAAGCTTTCCAGCTGCTAATGGCATAAAGAAGCCTGTTGCAGATCTGGAGGCTGAGTCAAAACTGAAACTCCTCCATCCTCAGTTTTGATGATGGGACAATCTATCATATATTCACAAATTTTGAATATGGCATATTAAGCTATGGTACTGCATCTGTCATTGTGGAGTCTGTCTCCTACCACTAGGTATTTTTTTTTCTTCTGTACTAAATTACTAATAGTTGTTGCATTGCTTTGGAAAAAAGCAGAAACATAAGACATTTGGTGCCTCAGAGGAAATCATCAGTGGTAATGTTTGCTTTTGGGGGACCTCACATAGTGCAAATGTGGTCAGCCTCCACATGGAAGTTTAAKATTAAAAAATTTTCTGCACTTATTTGCACAGTCATGCAGGGACTTCAGTTTCTGTGCAGAACCTTCACATGAGAGCAGAAGAGAAAGAGCATAGTAAAGGGAGAATAATCTATTATTTTGACAAGCTGTAGGCCCCAAAGTTGAGTTTAGTCACCTAATACAATAGCAAATGCCTCTTTTTGAAGAAAAAGCTGGGACAGAGGGAGGGTTTATACTCCATGTCAGTTGTTACAATAGATTGTAAGTGTAACATAGTCAGAGAGCATCAGATTCCCAGAAAGTCTGCCATTGTGGGAAAGAAAGAGTAAAAAGCTCTCAATCCAGCAACTACAGACAGCAGCTACAGTATACTGCATGCTTCCTAACTAAGGTTAGTTTGCATACAATCCAGCTAAAGAAGATAGTTTGTAAATGGGGGTTAAAACAGAGTATCAGTTCTTCTTCCTGTTTTCCACGACTCTTGTGTTAGCCACCTCACAACCAAACTTCAAGGGCAAGATACAAGACCAAACACAACCACAGAACACCAGACCAAATGAAGACAGTAGAAGTACACTTGCTCTTGATAATAACAGAGGAACATATTGATGTGTAGTGATACAGAAAAACAGAGTGACCAGTTCTGAAATAAAGGTCTCTCTGAAACTACTTGATTCCCTTACAATCTTTTATAAATATCTTCTAATGGATCATTTTTGTGGAGTGAACTATTCATTGACCCTAGAACAAGGATATATGCAAGACTAGGTCATTCTGACAAAACATTAGTTATCAGGAAACTACTGAAGGTTGTCCAAGAAAAATAGGACCATAGCAGTGTAGAGGAGTAGCGCAAGAAGATAGCAGAGACCATGAGATTACAGGCACAGGATAGCATCAGAAGCCCCAAGAGCATAAGTAGAAATCGCAAGTGGCCAATTACTCGTCAGTCCATAAATGCAACCTTGAGAACAAGGCCGAATCAGTTTTAGGGCATAACTTGTACATGTGTAGAATCATCTAACAAATGTCTATGTAACGACAAGTGTATGTGGAATAATAATTGTAATGACTCACACCTAGAGGTCTAAAGTAAACTTAGAAATACCTACTTACTTACTCACTCTTTTGAAGCTTGGTGTATATGTAGCATTTCCCCCTCCAGTGCTGAGCCACCAGAACTGGGAATATGTGGTACCAGAGCACGGCACGTAGCCTTGGCTGTTCTTGATGGCCAAATCAGCTCCGTTACAATGCTTTAATTTTCAATCTGATTTAAGCTCCCATTTTGTTAAAGAGGCAATTACTTTAGTAATTACTAGTATCGATGCAAATGCATAAAGAGGGACCTATTTTAGTTTTGAGGATCCATAAAAAGTATTTAAGTTTAGCTTGATATAAGTCACAAATTATCCAGGACTCAGATCAAACTAATATGTTTTAACAAGTTACTAGATAAAAACTAGTAATCTTTCACTCCACACCTACAGCAAAAGGAAGCCATGTTACTTAGCTTAATCTTAAGCTGTGAGTTAAGTTTGCTTACATCCTCTTGATTTGTCATGTCCAAAGAGCACATAAATGAGCACTTACCATGATGGAGCTGACACTCAGCAACTTGTAAGGCTAACTTTTATGTCTGTACCTTAAATTAATATGAAATCACCTTTTTGACTTGCTTTGACTAAACTGATTTAAAAATTATTCCATTAGTAAAGACCCATGACAATGAGCTGACTGGCTTTCTGTGTTGGGAACCATAAATTGTGCACTGATTTAGAAAGGAGAAGCAGGAAAAGAAAGAGAAGAATAAACAAACAGTTGAAGTAAGAAAACTGACTGTGGTCTAGGTATCAGGAATAATAGAAAAATACTGTTTTTCTTTGAAATATAACAGTTAATTTTTTTAAAAAAATCTTTGTTTTGAAATAAAATCAGTCCCTGGGGCACATAATTTACATTTTCATGTAAAAGCTATTTAATGCTGGGCTGCCGATCAGGGCAGATGTGAGCTTGTATAGTTGGCATAACATTGTGGACTCTGAGGAACGTACCAGTTTGTAGCTGCTGAGCAGCCAAGGGGGTTTGTTTTCGTCACTTTCACAGTTTTTTATTTTCTTGCCACTTTTTGTCTTCTAGTTTCTTTTTTCTTTCTTATTCTCGGAAATCATTCTTTTTCCTACTGAAAAAGAATTCATTTCAGAGATAAGAAGCTTTCTGGTGCATTCGATTAAAATCAAGCAAGGTAACACTTTGAGAACAGAGAACCACTCATACACACACAAAAGGAGGGATTGATGTAGGTCAATAAAGCAGGGCAATCCAGTATAAAACTTTACAAACAAACAGTAACAGAAAATGCCTACGAGATTAAAATCTATGACTATATTAACTGAAATTCCACTAGACAGTGTTCTCTATATTTTCTTCTTTTCATTTCATCACTTTTCCCCAAATTCTCTCTCAAGCAAATCAACTGCAAAGCTTCTGCATTAATCCAGAAAGCACAACAGTTTATATCACTGCAACACATTAGAAATTGTGAATACATAGCATTATTGGAATAACTTCAAGCTACTTCTGTATAATTGGACCATCAAAAACTGTGAAAGCCAAAATGCAAGTTGTCATTTGAACTGTCATTTGAACTTCAGGAAAATAGTCTGTACCACACTGAGTATTTTTTTGGTGCTGGGAGGAGTTAAGGGTTGTTAGTACCTGGAAAGAATAACTGAGCCAAAATAGTGCTTCATATTATTTGTATTCATAAGATGACTTCTCTTCACTTCACTAATAAACGGAGCTTTTGCATGTATGTTGCTTTAAAATGTATATAGGGGCTTTACCCCCTGCATAGGGGAGCTCTACCTAGGGACGGATGAAGAGCAAGTCAAGAGCTTATGGGTAAGGATTAAAGGGTAAGCTAACATTGGTGGTACTGTTATGAGTGTCTACTACAGGCCACCTGATCAGGAAGAGGAAGTCGATGAGGCCTTCTACAGAGAGCTGGAAGTAGCCTCACGATCACAGGCCCTGGTTCTCATGGAGGTCTTCAACCACACTGGTATCTTCTGGAAGAACAACACAGCTAGACACAGTCCAGGAGGTTCCTGCACAGCATTGATGACAATTTTTTGACACAAGTGTTAGAGGAGCCAACGAGGAGAGGTGTGCTGCTCGATTTGTACCAACAAACAAAGAAGGACTGATTGGTGATGTGAATGTTGGGCAGCCTTCGCTGCAGTGACCATGAGATGCAAGTGCAGAGTCCTGCACCTAGGGAGAAATAACCCTAGGCACCAGGACAAGCTGGGAGCTGACCTTCTGGAGAGCAGCTCTGCAGAGAAGGACCTGGGAGTGCTGGTGGATGATAAGTTGACCATGAGCCAGCAATGTGCCCTTGTGGCCAGGAAGGCCAATAGTCTCCTGGGCTGCATCAGGAGGAGTGTTGCCATCAGGTGGAGGGAGGTGATCCTGCCCCTCTACTCAGCCCTGGGGAGGCCTCATCTCAAGTTCTGTATTCAGCTCTGGGCTCCCCAGGAAAAGAGAGACATAGAGCTACTGGAGAGAGTCCAGCGTAGGGCTACAAAGATGATCAGAGGGCTGGAGCACCTGCCCTACGAGGAACGGCTGCAAGAGCTGGGCCTCTTCAGCCTGGGGAAGAGAATGCAGAGGGGGGATCTTATCAATGTGTACAAGTACCTGAAGGGAGGGTGTCAAGGGGACGGGGACAAACTCTTTTCAGTTGTCCCGTGTGACAGGACAAGAGGCAATGGGCAGAAATTGAAGCACAGGAAGTTCTGCCTGACCGTGAGGGGGAATTTCTTCCC
>NW_028186679.1:5017874-5092001 GCF_003343005.1 Rhea americana
CATGCTCTAGGTGACCCTGCTGAGCAGGGAGATTGGACTAGATGGTCTCCAGAGGTCCCTTCCAACCTTACCCATTCTGTGATTCTATAATTCTATGTTGTTGTTCAGGATCCTGGGAGGAGGAGGCAGGGCAATAAGTAGGATCACAACCCTGGACTTCAGGCGAGCAAGCTCTGGACTCTTCAGGGACCTACTTGGAGGAATCCCRCTTGCCCTGGTGACAAAGGATACAGAGAAGGCAGAATTACTGAATGTCTTCTTTGCTTCAATCTTGACTGCTAAGGCAGCCCTCAGGAGTCCCAGACCCTGGAGACAAGAAAGAAAGTCTGGAGAAAGGAAGACTTTCCCTTGTTCGAGGAGGATTAGGTTAGAGATCATTTAGGTGTACATAACACAGAAACACAGTTAACACCATGAGCACCAATGTGATGCACCCAGAAGTGCTAACAGAGCTGGAAGATATTATTGCTAGGCCACTCTCCATCATCTTTGAAAGGTCATAGAGAACAGGAGAGGTGCCTGAGAACTGGAAGAAAGCTAATGTCCCTTCAGTCTTCAAAAAGGGCAAGAAAGAGGACCCAGAAAACTGCAGGCCGGTCATCCTCACCTCCATCCCTGGAAAGGTGATGGAACAGCTCATTCTGGATGTCATCTCCATGCATGTGRTGGGAAAGAAAGTGATCAGGAGCAGTCGGCATGGATACACCAAAGAGAAACCATGCTTAACCAATCTGATAGCATTCTCTGATGGAATGACTGGTTGAGTGGATGAGGGAAGAGCAGCTGATATTGTCTATCTTGACTTCAGCAAGGCTTTTGACTCCATCTTCCATAACATCCTCATAGGTAAGCTCTGTAAGTGTGGGTTAGACGAGTGGACRGTGAGATGGATTGAGAACTGGCTGAAAGGCAGAGCTCAGATGGTTGTGATCAGTGGTGCAATCTAATTGGAGGTCTGGATGAAGGGATAGAATGCACCTTCAGCAAATTTGCTCATGATACCAAGGTAGGAGGAGTGGCTGATACAGCTGAGGGCTGTGCTGCCATTCAGAGAGACCTGGACAGGCTGGAGAGCTGGGTGGAGAGGAACYTCATGAGGTTCAACAAGGGCAAGTGCAGGGTCATGCACCTAGGGAGGAATAACCCCAGGCACCACTACAGGTTGGGGGGCTGGCCTGTTGGAAGGCTACTCTGCGGAGAAGGACCTGAGAGTTCTGCTGGACAACAGGTTTATACATGAACCAGCAATGTGTGCTTGTAGCCAAGAAGGCTATCTTGGGATGATATCCTGGGAAGGTATCCTGGGATGCATTAGGAAGAGTGTTGCCATAAGGTCAAGGGAGTTGATTTTCCTCCTCTACTCTGCCCTGGTGAGGCCACACCTGGAGTACTGTGTCCACATCTGGGCTCCCCAGTGCATGAGAGACATAGAACTACTAGAGAGAGTCCAACAGAAGGCTACAAAGATTATTAGTGAACTGGAGCATCTCTCTTATAGTGACAGGTGCAAGAACTAGTCCTTTTTAGCCTGGAATAGAGAAGACTGAGAGGGACTCTTATCAATGTATACAAGTATCTCAAGAGAGGATGGGGCCAGACTCTTTTCAGTGCTGCTCAGTAACAGGACAAGAGGCAACAGGCACAAACTGAAACACAGGAAGTTCCGCCTGAATATAAGGAAATCTTCTTTCCTGTGAGGGTGACAGAGCACTGAACAGGTTGCCCAGAGAGGCTGTGGAGTCTCCTTCTCTGGAGATATTCAAAACCCGCCTGGATGCAACCCTGTGCAACATGCTCTAGGTGACCCTGCTTGAGCAGGTGGGTTGGACTAGGTGATCTCCAGAGCTCCCTTCCAATCTCAACTATTCTGTGATTTTGTGATTTGGGGCTAAATGTTTGCGTCTACCTTATCATGTTTTTTAGATATCGAAGAAAAAAGCAGGATAAAAGATGTGTTAAGTAAAATTCCTAACAAAACTCTGTTTTTATAAGCCAACATCAAAGAGACATTTGGATGGGTGTCTCTTTATTCAACGCCTTTGTATTGAATATAGTAGAACAACATTTGGGGTCCATGCTACCAGCTTATTAACAGAAGCATGTTATCTGCAGGTGTTTTATTAAAATTTCACTGAAATGAATATACAAGACAAATCAAAAGAAAAATCAATAACTTCAAAGCATATTTACCAGAAATTATTGAAGTGATAACTGGAGGAATAACTGGGAGGTAGTAGGCTTGCATTTTGTTTGAGTTGTTCAGATTGATGAGTTTCAGGTCACCTGGTGGTGTGTCAAGTATGTATGCATTGAATTTGCTTTGTGAGGTCATGAAAATGATGAGGGCATCACAGGCTTATTTGTGAATGATAATTTAAATATGGTTGATAAGGAGAATTATCATAGATGATTTGGGGATTTCAGTAAAGACATTATGAATAACTCCAGCTAAGCACTTCTGGATTCAAGGAGACTCTATGTCATTATTGGCATTTATGAGTAGTTTGAGCAAAGTTCTTATAAATTCCAACATACCAATGTTAGTGGAGTGACATATTTCTGCTGCCACTTGTCTTAAGAGTTCAGAATATCTATGGGAAAAATGCAGTTAGGCAAAGCATGACCTGAATTAGAAAGAGGCCAAAGTAAAAGTAATATAGAGTTTAGGCTACCGTTGCTTATAATAGGCTGAAAAATCTTTTTTTGAGAAAGGCTATTGTACATGCAGTTACAAGTAATATTAGAAATTCTAAATATTACTATACTGCCTTGTTATTTTTTTTTTAACATGAAGATCATTCTTGTTRTACAGATCGGAAGCCTGACCAAAAAATGAATGCCAAAAAAGTCAGAAATTGAAGGAATTTTAGTCCCTCAGGGATGTTACTAAAATTGTAGAACCTCACATAAATAGCTCTATAACTACACAGACACAAATATTTATTCAGGTTAATTTTATTTACATACACATGAATATATACAAAGTAATGTTAACAAGAGCAGTCCAACATCATATGATAAAATGGCATGCAGAATTACATATTAACAGGAAGTACCAAGTTATTTTTCTTGTAAAGTGTAATCACTCAGCTTTTCCTTATCCCTCTTGTATATAGTGCTGTTTGATCTGTAGCAACCTGTACAAAATGAAATCTAATGCTTTCTAATTTGCACTCAGTTGTTGTACTGCCCTAATTTCCACAGACATTTTTGCAGTCCTACTGGACCTTTGGGGTTTTTGGATGAGACCCAAGAATACTGGTGTGGAAGTGCCGCTGAGACCAGCTCCCTGTTTTGGGGGTTGGCAGATGCACCAGACTGATAGGCCTCTATATTTTTTCCTCTTCCACAGCACTAATCTTATACACAGGACTGGGAATAACACAGCTAAAAAGCAGCCAGAGAGCAGCAAAATGCAGATATCTGTACGTCAGTGACTGCTGTTAGCATAGTAACATCCGTGTCAAAAAAAGCATTGAAGATTAGATAGATGAGCCCACTTGTCAAAATATTTACTTGGACCAAAAGGAGAAAATAAAATAGTTAGCAATGCTGAACAAAGTGATGCAGTAAAATAGAAATGGCAAGGTCAGTAATATTACTTAACAGGCTAGAAAGGGAAGTCAGTGTGTCTTTTAAACATCAGTGGCTGAAACACGCAATTCATGATGAGAGTCATCGTCCTCAGTTTACAGATGGAGGTAGGTGGTCTGCATCGTAAAGTAACAGAGTGGCAGGTCCACAAACAGGCCCAAATGTGACTCACAACTGGGCCTTAGCTATGAGTCTGCTTCTGCTTAACCTAAGAAAGTCTGTGGAGCTAAGAAAGGCTGTAAAAGAAGGAAGAGGAAATGATAGATTTATTGGGCAGACAACAGCCAGAAGAAAGAAAACTGAAAAAAAAAAAAAAAAAAAAAAAAAGGAAAAAGATTTGGAATAAGATGGAGTGGAATGGAATGGGGAAAAGGAAATGGAAAGAGAAAGCGGAAAAGGGAAAAGGGAAAAGGGAAAAGGGAAAAGGGAAAAGGGAAAGGGAAAGGGAAAGGGAAAGGGAAAGGGAAAGGGAAAGGGAAAGGGAAAGGGAAAGGGAAAGGGAAAGGAGGACAAAGCAAAATAGACTAAGATTTTTTAAAAAGTATAATAAAGCCACCTAAGGTGAAAAAAATGGATGGAAAAGATTAGAATAAAGGCAAGAAATATTAAGTCATCTAGTCAAGTGTGTGATGTCATATTAATATGCTATGTTTTTCCCTAAAGGAGAAACATTTATAAGGAAAAATTAGGGAGAGGGATTAATTCATACTTTGCCCAGGGTTAAAGTAGTTTCTTCAAACTAAAAGCCAAGCATATTGTTCCAAACTGAAAAAGTCATCTTGCCCTGCATTTGAGAATGAAATAAAATAAAATCCAAGGAAGCTGTTCAGGCTGCGATTGAGAGCTTCTCTACATTATTTACTATGAAGGTCTCAGAGTATCTTACATTTATACTATGGAAAACATAAATTAAAGCTTCTTCCGTAGAAAGAGCTCAGACTCTTACTAGTAATTTTGCTAAGCGCATAACTATCACATCATATTAAGATCACATCAAATCTTGCTTCATGAATGCTTTAAAAGTTGTCTGTAGTTCCCCTAGAAGCACAGGCTTATTGATGGATATGATTCTTGTACTAGCCATCTATATTTTGATCAGTATATCATATAAAAAAATAAATATACTGGGATTTGTATAGTACAAGTGTACTCTCTGAATGAAGTCTATTATGGTTCTTTATTCAAGTACTAGTGGGTCCAATTACCTATCGTATCAAGCTGCACATCTAGACAGTTTTAATGTCCTTTGCTGGATTATCTTGTTGTTCAGTGAAACTTTCATTTTCTAGCAGTTACTGAAGAGTCCAATTTTAGAAGTACCTTAATAACTATCTTTGGCAGACATTGGGCTAATTTTCCATTCTGTAGCTGTCAGGTGAATTTTTTTTTTTCCAGATGTAACTTCATTAATTTTCACTAAGTTATGCTGAGCCTCGCTCAGAGCAAATCTTGATTGGTCTATATCTTCATACCAAAGATCAGATAAAGGTAGAAATTTGGACTGAATTTCTCTTAGAATAACAGAAGCTGAAACTCAGCTAAACTGATGTTGGAGGAAAAATTCTTTACATGACTCTTAAGAGCCAAAATGGACAAATTGTATAGAGTTCTACTGTAACATCAGAAACCATTGTTTTATATCTTCTTAGGACAGATTTGCTTGACACAGCAAACAGGTCTCAGAAGAGCTATTTGTATACTATGTGTACTCCTTCCTAAAGAAAGGAGAATAAAAAAAAAATAAAAAAAAATAGAAAGCATTTCAACTTTAATCAAATGATGAAAGTTAAAGGTAAGTTAGACAGCATTTAAGTTACAAAAATTAAAAACAAAACCAGCTCCCAGCCTGTTTTCAAAAGAGGGATATAAATGGCATGGCAAGAAATAAAGGCTAAAATATAGCAAATGCTTTGATGGGGAAAAGGAGACTTATCAGAGAGAGGTAGAAAAGAAAATTATAAATAGTTCTGCTCTGAAAACCCTGTTCTAGCCAGTTTTATCTGGTTACTAGAAGGGTAATGGACAGAAACTGCATGTGATTTGGACTGTAATGTGAGGGGAAAAAAAAGCAAGAGTAGGCTGAAGTATGATTCTGCTCTGAGAAACAACACTGAAAGTATTTTTAGAGAATCTCCCATTGCTTGCATTTTGACTGCTCTATTTTGTGTTTGAGGAGCTTTTAAACAAAAGGAAAAATATTCTAGTTGCCAATAATACAAATTCCACTATACTGCTTTTTTCCACATACTAGTCCTACTAGTAAAGGYGCTTAAATCAAACTGTATCTGCCCACCTCTACAGAGGCAGCTGCACTTCCATGTTCCTGTTCTCATGGCAAACTAATAAAAATGACAGTATAGTTGTTGCAGGAGATGATGACATGTCTATGTTTTATAGCATGTGCATGTGCTAAGTTAAACAAGTCTGAAAGTCTGTTCATCTCCAGGCTGCTGTTTCGCCAGTATACTACTTTCAGCAGTACCTGAGCTTCTATGACCACACCAATCTACTTTACAGAATAAATACAATTTACAACCAGTTTTGATGGTATTTGTTTGAGGAACTTTCAGTCTTTTTTTTTAACAACACACATTTTGAAAGTGTTTATACCCAGCAATATTAAGTATATTAAAATGTACTTATCAAAGTATCAGAGCAAATACTGCACTGAGCTATGGAGCTATAGTTTTTCACCTAATTTCAGTGCTTTTCCTTGAAGGATGGAATACTCCAAAGTCTGCAGTAACTGTCAAGACTCTCAGAGATACASTGTATTAAAAGGGATGTCATCATGGCTCTTAAGACAGTAAAAGGAAAGCAAAGTAAGCCACAGAGTCTTTCCAGTAAATTTATCAGCAGAGCAGCATAGATTGTGGAGTGCAGAATTTTGTTTTGGACATCTGTATGCCTGGAAGAACTGACTGATTAAAAAGGAAAATGCCCTTGATCTCTATTTGATAGTTGTGTGTTGCTCATCTAAATAAAACRTTTCTTTGAGATAGGCTAATAAAGTAAAAAAGCAATGTACAAAGTAGACAGAGACACTGAAATGAGAATGAGCATTTTCCTAGGTTGCTTTTTATGGGCTCCAAAATAGCTGTCTTCTGTTCTTAACAAGCCTTTATTTACAGTTCCCAAGATTAGCCTCTAAGCAACCAGTCAGGTAGCCCTCTCTCACCCKGACACAAACAGGGTTGGGAATAGTAATCCTTTAAATAAGAAGATATCAGCATTCAGAAGCATGTCGAATATAATAAAAATTTCCACTTGATTTAGTGCATTGTTTCTAATTCCTTGCTTAAAAAAACCCTTCCCCTGCAGAAGTGACAATAGTCAGTCTGACTTAGTGAGCCTCATCTACACCTGGTGCTAAATGGAATTTCCTCCTAAATTTCAACTGAAACAAACCAATTTATTTTAGCTGAATTTTTTGCCCAATTTTTTGTTGCTGTATTTACATGTAGAAGCAACCACATGTATTTCTAACTAAACGTCCCCTACAGCTTATGTAACCAGTCTCATTGCTTTGTTTTGTAACCTGGCATTTACTATCTGGATTTTTCAAGATTTTTCAATTATAAAACAAGATTGTTGGCATATCGTGCAAATGGTGTTTCAGTGTGCAGTGCAACCCTACATGTGCATTATATAATAATTCTTTACTCTCTGCCAGTCAGTAAAACCTTCTGCTAAAGCACAGTGGCAACAAGTATACCGGCAACCCCAGCCAGCAGCAACCATAAGAGTCCGAGACCTAACTCTGGGAGCTGAGAGCAGAGCAGGCATTACACAGAGTATAATTCTCCCTAGTATTCACTGCTGGTATAATCCAAGCCTTGGTTCTGGAGATCCTGTCTTCCTCAATGTCAGGCTAGCATAAAAAATAACAGCTGCATCCCAGATTCCCCTGGCTGCTTAGACATGTCTCCAAAGTCTGAACACATTCACACTAAACCAACAATTTAAAGCACACAAACAAGTTCCCATTAAAAGATTCTTTTCATTTACACCATCACATGCACAGACTTGCCTTTKTCAAGACTAGAGCATATGCCCAAATATTTCTGTTGTTCTTGCAAGTCAAACAGCAACAGCATAAGCTACAAAAGGAAGTTCATGAGATTTGCTTTTCCTAGCTGAAGATGGCTAAGAATCCTGCAGAAGTTTCAGAGCAGAATCAAATTTCCMAAAGCTTTTGAAGTTCACCATCCGTACCACATATTAAAGACCATTCATTTTCAAATGTAAAAGAAGCCCATCAAATACATACTAAAAATCAATATGCTAGTTAAAAGATCATACTGCCATTACTGCACACTAATGTATCCATTATTTTTAAAGAGAGTCAATTTCTATTTTTATATACTGTTAATGGATCCACTTTAATCAATTTCCTTTCAATAAAATATACTGAAAGCCTTTCAAGATTTCAGTTCTCAAAACACACTATCTTAGAGGAAGACAGAACTTCCACATTCAGCTCTCACCTAAAACTACACCTTTTAGTCCTTCTGAYAGAAGTAAATGTTTCATGAAGGAAGAAAATAAATTCCTCTCGTAAAGAAACATAAAATTTATGTACAAAGAAAGTACACCTCTGTGCTCTTCCAGAAATCATGCTTTCTTCCAGATCAAAGTTTTAAATCTTAGGACAATTCCAGAATTGGCAGTCAAATGAGTGTTTATCATATACCTGCAGCGATCATATTATATCAAATTACAGGCATTCAGAAGATTTTTTTTCTTCTAATCATAGAATCCGTAAGGTTGGAAGGGACCTCTGGAGATCATCTAGTCCAGCCGTCAAATGAGTGACCCATATGGGGATCGAACCCATGACCTTGACATTATTAAGACCATGCTCTAACCAAGTGAGCTAAATTACAGTAATATCTTAAACATTTGGTGTGCTAGGCAAGTGCTATGGTTGTCTTAGTCTGTATGAGAAGATGGGAACTATCTTGTAGAGCAATTACAGCTCCCATTGAAGCATTCAGTCTTCACCAGTGTCCACTTCTCAAATTCAAGCAATTATCTTGTCTTCCTCCAYAAATCTGAACTAGAAATGAATTTGAGTCATCAGATGTTGGAAATCCTCTTTGTAGAGATCTTCTAGTGCAAAGATTTGTTAWTTAGTTCCCCTTTCCCACCAGCTTTAAACACCCAGAACTTGCATAGGGGAAGACTCTGTTGGGACAGAATTCTCTAATTGGCAAGGGCTGAAGACAGATGTGTTAGCCAAATTTGTGGTCAAATTGATAAAATGGACACATTTATCTTGTGGRACATACCTCAGCAGGATGCTGTGTTTATCTTAGGCAATATTGCTTCATTACAGCTAGTTTGTCTGAGAGATGGTACTCAGCAAYAATTGGTGGAAAGTAGACTGGAAAACCTTGAGGCATAAGGTGGCAGTTTGAGACATAGCTTTAGAGCGGATTAGGATCTACTCTTCCTTCCACCTATCACAGGTCACTGACTATTCTTTAATATTTATAGCTAGAGAGCCATTTATTCAAAACAATTTTATGTGTGTGGGTGTGTGCGTGTGTGTGCATAGATATATATGTGTTTGTATGTGTGTGTGTGTGTTTTATCAATGTCATCCTTCCTCTAGGTATCAGAGGCAATCACACTTCAGCAGAAAGACATCACAGCTAGCAGCTAGCAGGAACAGAGCTGCTTCTGAAGTGATTAGAATTTTATTGCACATTCATTTTTTCTATGGGTGCTATTAATCCTTAGAACTAAACTAGCACTTTACAAGACATAAAAATGTGTGAAATTTTGCTTTCTACTCTTTGTAACTACTAAAGTTACAGTCCTAGGAAACCTTTCTCCCAGAACAACAAAAAGACAAAACCAGACTGTCATATTTGTATGACAGCCTAAATACAACTTTCAAAAGCACAATATCAAACTGTTATTAAGAAGTGATGAGTACCTAGAGGTTTTATTGAAATTAATGGGAGATCCAGGTGTCCTAAAGCTTTGAGAGCCAGCCAAATTGTGCACCTTTCCTTGAAAACGCTCTTGTGTAACTGAAGACACGATCAAATCCTAACAGCTAATACTGTAGTACAAGATGGAACCACTCTGTATCAGTTTCTATGTTTCCTTCAGAACTTCAGAAAGAATTAAAGATTCATATCTGCGTTTCTGACCATTCAAATAAAAGATCAAGGAAAAAATTATATGAAGCACAACACCAGCCAAGGAAACCATTAACCTCTGGAGCAAGCTGTTATCCAAAGAGAAAAGACAGTGATAGAAAAAACTACGTGCCTATACTGCACAGGTGATATTATTTGACTTATTTGTCTCTAGATTCTAGAAAATACTGGAGCATGAAAAACAGCAAGATGTGATGACACAGGGAGGAAAAAAAAGCACATACAAAAGGAACAGACAAGTTTTATGAAGCTAATGCTATTCTGCTAGTTTTACCCACTTCCTCATAATTACAAATGATTTCTTTTTAATTATTGCACTAAGTCACACTCAGCACTTTGAAAATTGAAAGTAGATGGAGTGGAAAGGTCTGAGTAATATAGTGCTAACTACCAGCTCTTATAATACTTTAAAAGATTTGAATCTCTGCAGCCGATACAAATAAGAAAGCAATAGCCACAGCAACTGTTTCCATCTTTATATGATAATGTTCATCTATTTATATCCTACAACAGGTTACACAGAAATCACACTTGAATTTCAAATAACAGCAAGTATTATAACTTTCGAGGCATCTCAAGTATTTGAGCCAGGAACCTGTAATGTTTGAATTGTTATGGAGAACACGTCCAGCAAAATTGGATGACTAATGCATACATTTCTATGCCTTCCATGTCAAAAATCGTAAAAGATTCTATAATATGTAAATCATCAGAGAGTCTAAACTGCTGCAGCCCCAAGCACTGTTAGTTGACAACAACTGCACAAAGAGAGGCAGCAAAGACAGCTACATACCRAAGCCAAAATTCTCTGTGTGTGAAATGGAAACAAATGGTGCAAATCCAGGTAACATAATATAARTGAATCAAAACTACATTTACATAATGAAGAGCTGACCTGTATAGAATGGCTGCCATAACATACCAAGAAGGCTTTTTCTTTGTTATTTCTTTTATCATTACTTAGTTTAGTTCAGTCAATGAACTTCTGGGAGAAAAGTTTTGAAATGTAATGTTGCCACAATTGCCCTTGAAGAAGCATTATATAAATCCCATTAGTATAAACCTGAAGGACTGAATTTCGCTAGGAAGAGTTTCTATTATTTCTAGTAGAAGAAGCCTTYTGAGCACAAGTGGTTCCTAGCAATGCCTTTATTAATATTAAATCAGTGGTGATGGAGGGGATCAGGGCCTTAGCATCAGTCGTGCAACTGCCATTACTGAGAGAGTGTTTTGCTCTGCCTTATAATCTATAAAAAATGAAAAAAATGAATTTTTAGCCACCTATTTCTACTTTAATCTAACCACAGATTGAATTCAACAAATAAACAATTAATTTCAATACAAAGCAATATTACCTGTTGAGTAAGTTCATTTCCTAGTCTCCCAAGTTGCTCAGCTAGTTGAGTATAGATAAAAGTAACTCAAACWGTGTCTTGTCATTTTCATTCCAGCAATTCTCTCTAGCCTTCCAGAGACACGAGTTGTGTCTTCAGTCACTCAAGGGTATATGAGGATATGTGAAATTCAGAGTGAATACTCCATCTGGTGGCAGATAATTATATTCCCAGTTGAATAAAATATACTTACAAAAACAAGATTTGATAATTCTCTTAGATTGAAAATGTAAAAATAYGTATATTTTCCCAGAATTGGAGCTGAAACATCTACATCTGTGCACAATGATAAGTAATTACAATCAAAATCCATAACTTGCAGCAATATTTCTTCTCTCTCCACCAAAAAATAAAATCCAAAAAACCCACAAACAACAACCAAATTAACAGATTCCACTTCCTAGAATACGAGAAAAACAATACATTGAAATCTGACATATATTTTTCAATGGTTTCACAGAGAATAAATCAAAATGGAACCACCAGATTAGTTTAAATTACTTTTTAATATATTATGGGCTTTTAAATATTGACCGAATTTATGATCACCCTTGTCAAACTGCTCTGTGGTTCATTTACAAAACCAGTATCGTCTTTAAAGGAGAAGCTGCTATACTGTGGTGGCCCTTGAAATACACAGATCATATCAATATCAAATTATAATACTAAATAATTCCAAGTAATCAGAAAGAAGGAGAACTAGTAAAATGTACCAATGATTCCCTACCTGGCATGGCACCAAAGTATCTTCCCCCGGTCAACTTTGTGAACAGACACTGATAGTTCTCAAAAGTATTTGAAAAATCAGATGATCAAATGAGAAAAAATACTGCCCTCAAAGTATTTTCATATGCATAGGTTGCTACGCTGAAAGGCTCAGGGAGATACTATTCCTTGGAGGTTCAGATTGTTTTGATCTTATCCCACCCTGTATTTCTCATTACTGTAAGAAATCGTTATTTTCCTTCAAGAACTTTTGCTTCAAATCCACAAAGCATTTTAGGGGGTACCAAAAATAATTTAACTCRCCCACCGTAATAGCCACTGCGGGAACACATTAGGGTACATCTGTGTTATTGGAGCTTCGTCTGTGTTATCAGAGTCAAGCATGTTTTCAGGTTCTTTTCACTTTACTGTGRCCTTATATCAACTCCATGCACTTGTTTCCATGGAAAGGAACTAAAAATTTGCAAATTAGATGGGAGCTTAAACATACTGGAACAAGTGAGCTTGAAGGCAGCCTGAATGCTTTCCAGTATTCTCTCTTTGCTGCTGGTCACAGCTAGGACCTTTATCAGAGTTGAGTTGTGCTTCAAAGGGAGAAATCTGTTATTAAACATACATGTGCTCACAACCAGCTCTAAAGAAGCCTACAGTGTTGATATCACTAGTTACCTTCTCACTATCTAGTTTCGTTTTCAAACTAGATACAATCAAGAAGTTTATAGAAAAGTTAGTTACATTATCTGGACATTTGTTTACCTGATATCACTGTCAGACTTCAGATCAGGTGAGACTCATGGGCTACAGGATTGTCTCTTCTTTATCCTTGGTGGAAAATGCTACCAGAATTCTTCATTGCTTTAGCCAACTTGTTTTAGAGGAAATATTTTGAAATGGTGAATAATCATCATTAACTGAATCCCAAGCATGACCCTTTCCTCTCTCTTATTTTCAAGATCTTCAGCAAGAGAGGCACTAAGCCAACTGAAATGCATGTGAAACTCATCTAGATGTCTGCTTGTATTATTATCTGGCTGACAGCATCCTCAAGCCCTTCCAAGCCTTACTGTTTAATTTCTGGCTGAAGATGAAAGCTCAAGGCAGAGTAGCAGAAAAAAAAAAAATATATATATATATATCTATATTTTGCAATAACACACTAAACCGAACTTCAAATTTAGAATCCCTCCAAGTTTTTACTACTTTTCGTTTCCATTACATCTGTGGTCAGCTGCCTCTAGGTAGAAAGTTGTCTCCACCATTTTAGATACATAGAATTGTATTTCAAATGCTCATGATCTTCAGTGCTGATAACTTACAGCGCATAGCTAAGAATGTCCAGAAATAGCAGCAGCTGGTCTTAAATACTGTAGGCCTCTGCTGTCCGAGGTCACCATGAATACATCAGATTTCTACTTCATTGTCTGCAATGACACACTAAAAAATAGAATGTGATTCAAAATCCCCTTTCAGATATGCACAGCCTTCCTTGCTTTTAGAAACACAGGGCATTAAGAATTGCCATTGAAACATACGTTAAAAATTGTTAGAATAGTCATGAAAAGCCTGCTCCAATTTTAGCATTGCATTTGTGCCAGAAATCTGATGCTAAAATGACAGGAGGGACACTTATAGCAGAGACAAGGACAGTGTCATACGCTGTGTTTGTGATTAAAGCCTTTCAGATTTCCAGTACTTGAACAAAACTATGTAATAATTTACAAATCAGTATTTAGTCAAAATTTTACAGGCAGCATGATCAGCTCAACACATTCTTTGCTTTATACTAAGCAATATTAGCAACTTTTGATAAACAGTATGTTATTCTAAGGAGAGATCATGAGCAAAAGAAAAGAACCAAGCACATAATAACTAGTCATTCGTCCCAAAGGCTTTATCAGACCTCTTAACTTCACTTGAAGTAACATTATTATAGAGTTACTGAAAGATATAAAAGCTAAAAAACCAAGAAGTCAAATAACCAAATTCAGTTGTCTCCAGGAAAATCAGTGCTCAGGTTATGCAAGAGATTTCTGGAAAAAAATCAGGATAATTTTTAACTAGAATGAAAGAGTATTTATAAATCACTTTTAAAGTAGAAAGATCATGTTACTAAGTTTTAAAATCATCAGGATCAGATTGTACAGGAAAACTAATATAAACAGCATAGCTGGAGGAATTCAATATGAATTTTTCTGATAAAATTGGATTAAAGATAACCATAGAAATGTTTTCAGTAATGTAAGTAATCTGTCACCTCTGCACTTTATATGCTATGATCTTGTTTCTACAGATAGGATATTTTCTAACTTAACTGAAAGAAAGTTAAAGCGGCATTAAATTTTACTCTAGCTATCTGAATTCCCCTTCCTGTGTCAATTAGACATGTTACTCRCTTCATGCTCCTTTACTGAACAGCTGATGTTTACAGCCCCAGAGTGGGTCATGAGTCAGGGCCAAGTGAGTAATTTCTGTGTAGATATTCTACTATTTAGCTTGTGTGGAAAAGGTGCCACATAAAAGATAAAAGAGGATGGTGTGTATTTTTCCTCTGGGTAAGTTGGTTTATATCTAGACTTCATAGATTTCTCCTCTTCTAGATTTGCTTAAACCTTCCTCTGACGTTTCACCTCCCTGCTATCATCTGCATTTGAGGGATATCTTGTTGCTCCACTCCTGGACTGTGCCCAGATCTGTCACTCTTCCCTGGAACCAGCAGAGACGTCCTGCTGAAAGCAATACAGGTAAGAGTGGGTATAACGAAGCACAGTGAAAAATAAAAGAAAATGTAAATACACAGATCTGTCAGAAGGAACTAATTTTCCTCTTACATTCTGGAGTAAACTTGCTACTATGAGGAAATAWAAAGAGCCAGCGTTTTCACAGCCTTTCAGCAGAGAGGTCATAGAATAGTAAGGTTGGAAGGGACCTCTGGAGCTCATCTAGTCCAACTCTGAGCGTAGCCCATATGAGGRCTRAACCCGCAGCCTCGGCATTAGCAATACCATGCTCTAACCAACTGAGCTAAACCTGCCCCCAGCTGCTCTCACATCTGCTAATGCAATGCTCAGCGCATTGGCTGAGCTGCATTTTAATGAGAAGTGCTTAKCTATCTACACAAGTGCTTAGATAACCTTTGTGAAGATGATAATAGCTATGTTTCTACTGGATAGCAAGTTAAAAGTATCTGAYGTTCCTCCTTAAAATATACTGGAATTTTCAAAAGCCTAAAGGAGAGAAAAATTTTTCCAGGGAATATCTTACCAAGAGTTGCCCATGACACAAGAAGTTAGTCTCAATAGCTTAATTCACTATGCATTTCTTGGTTGTCAAAACCACTTCACTAAAAACTAATTAAATTCTGATTTTATATAGCATTTTTTATTCCACTATTTTGTAACTGTCTACAAAGTGCAGTAAGAATTTTCCTGACACTTTGGTGGACAATTTGAGGCAAAGAGAAGACAAGCAACTTATTTACTTCAAACAAAACTCCCTGCTCACTGTTCTTGCTACTAAATGTTTCCTTCCTAACTAATCAAACAGCTCATAAATAGTACATAATAAAATATAAAAAATAAAATACTTCCATACATTTTAATTGGATCTTTCTATCCCTTCCCCTTACTTTTCTAAGCTGTTGGAGCTGTTGGTATCTACCAACACCTTTTCTGAATTGACTGGACACTTCAGTAAAGAAGACAACCTTTTATTCCTCCTGTTCACATGTCACTGCTACTCCAAACTTGCTCGGCACTATTCACACKTTGCATGACTACTTAGGGAAAGAAAACCTGAACTGAAGCTGTCTCACTTGAAGCCAATAAAAACCACTAATAAATTTTAACAACTTTATACAATAATGAGCTCTGAAAGATAGCATTTTGTGAGTCCTAGTTCTCTGAGCACTCTATACAAAGAAATCTTGCATTACAGATTCATTACAACAGGCATTAAGTTTTATAATGAGCCAAATCAGTAAGGAGCCTTGGCAGAGATACAGCTGTTTCAGATAGCTGACACTGTGAGACAACTTTTGCGACATCTCTCTACCAAATCAAGAAAGCTTAAAAGTTTTTTTTTCCTTAAAGTAAAATTGGCTTTTGTTTTGTAGATACAGGATGGTCACTTCTAGAAAAGAATAGCCTCTGCATCAAACCCTAAAATTAAGGTCTTTTTCATTTACTTYTCAGGAGCCCTGTGAGGATTTTATCACAAAAGAGTCTCAAAGAGAAAAGACAAGAAACCTCAACTCTTAACAAATGAAACCTCATGGAATTTGGGAAAAGGAATGTAYTTATTGATGCTGCTCTCAAGCAATACCAAAATGTTCCTTGAAAATGTATAAGCCCCAATTTTTCTTACCACTAGTAACAAAGGAAAGAAAAAGGCTTTGAGATGCAAAATTTACAGGGATTTGTTACAAACCTAAGATTCAATATAAATTCAAAACTAAACTCAAAACACAATCCTAAATTTCACATCAGATAATTTAATTTTGCATTGTGGCAGTCATCACACATGTAATTTTAAATGAWTAAATATACAAATCAAATATTGAGAACACTTCTTCATTAACAACCATGTAATAACAGGCATTAAAATGTTCTGAGAGCATTCAGTTTTAATGAGCTCTCGCTAAGAAGATTTACGTATAGTCTTTTTCCAAGGTGCAGTAGGGTTCTAGTCCCTGCTGGAACTATATGCAAAGCATTCTTGTCTATCTTTTCAGATTTYCTTGGCTTTTTTGGTTTGTTTTGGTTTTATTTTACAGTAGCACTTATAGCTATGTTGTAGACTGGTCCCATTACACTATTCACTGCATTTTTGTACTGTAAATTGGGAAAAATAGAAAGAGGAAGAAGTTTATGTTATTATCTGAAGCATTAATGAGCCTTTCCCTGGTGACACCCTATCTCGTTTCTGCTAATGCTTTAAAATAGACGTTGACAAATTGGAAAGCAATCAAAAAAGAGCTACAAAACCCAGTCTAGATTTGGGAAAGCTGTTTTAGAATGAGATCAAAAAAAAAAAAATCTGTTTAATGCAACTTAAAGAAGGTCATAGTCCAGAGTAAGCTATCTAATTAGATGTTTGATAGTAAAAAATTTTCTGGTTGGACAGATGGTAGAAAAAAAAACTAATGCCAACTGAGAAAATAGATATGGCATATCCTAAGTCATTTTCTCTGAGTTAAGATTAAAAAAAAAAAANAAAAAAAAAAACAGAAAAGAGAGAGGGAAAGAGAGCAGTAGGAGTTTGAGTAGAAAGGCAAAGATGAAATATGGATTATTGTCTTTAATATGCTAATATATATCTATGAATAACTATCACTTTAATACTAAACTTCTGCTTCTTGTAATAAAATAATCCTAGTTTTTGACCCATGAGGGAATAAAATTGCTTATCTCTAAAATTCATAAGTCCTAATACCTTCTTAAATTGCAATGAAATCACTAAGTTGACCTATTTTCTTCCAGAACACAAATGATGGTACAGAATATCCCATATAACACAAGACCTTCCTACAGACCCATAGCTTCTTTTTCCAATAAGCTCATTTTTCTCCTGATTATTCAAAAACTGCCTGTATTTCAYTCTTCTTCTCCTGTTTTATCAGCCTAGTTTGGAGTTCAAAGTTCTTACGAGCTGTGCTATTGGGGCAAGCTATGAAGGCAGAGTAATCTAGACATTCAAAACTGTGGATAGGGAGGGTAGTAGACATCATCCTTCAAGAGGTAAGAATGAAATCCAGGACATCAAGCATGTTGCTAGTCAGCATCTATTTTGCATATGTTAGATCTTGGARACTTTAATGACCTAGGTGGTATGACATACGGGAGAGCACAACAGCTTTCAAAGACCTGAAGGCTGCTGAAAACTGGAGGAGCATATGAGGGAAATACCATTCTGTGCTTGTTCATCTTTCCTCTTCTTTCATAGGCATCTGTTACTACTCATTTTCATAAATAGAATACCAGACTGGATGGATTTTTTTGGTCTGATTCTACACAGTCAGTCTTATAGGACTAAGGAAAACACAAAATAAAGAAGGCGACATAGATTAAAATGAAATACATAAATAGTTCTGCGCCAGTTTGACTTAAAAATTTCTCACTGTTTTTTCTGATTATCTTTTCTTACACATCCTTAATGCTAAATCAGTCCCATATCAGCCTCTACCCTTTTTGATTTCCACATACTTTCATGAACACTCACTTCAGAGAACTATGCAGCCTGTGGCTACATTGAACCAGCTATTGCTGCCTTCAGAGAGAAAGGATGTAGGCCAACTTCAGCAGCCATGCTGAGTCCATTCCACATCAATTATTTTCACTTGGAAGGAAAGGGAACAGAAATTCAGTACCTGAACTCTGCCAAGTTGGCCATATTTTCTTTTCGTTTAATACATTCTTTTCCCTTTTGGTTCTCATTAAAGATCAAGACAAGTTCACRCACTTACTTGAAATCTGAAAAATCTGCACTGTCTTTCATGAAGCAAAAGAATATCTTAGTGCCGGTATAGTTGCATAGTTACAAAAGAGAGAAAATAAGAGGTGTTCCCAATCAGATGAATGTGACTTTATGCAAAACATTTTGCAATTCCAATTTTATTCTTAAATGGCTGAAATATGCGAAAGTCATAATAGAAAACTTGCTCTTGTTTCCCTGAAGTAATGTTCTAGCCACTGCTGTGCACATCACTGTAGGAAATGCCTACAGGCCTTTGGCACAAGGCACTTCATAAATCACTGTTTAGAATTRTTCAGAGGCTAACACGGTATTTTATAAAGCTAATTTTACATACAGACCGTGAAACTATGAGTCACAAATATATATGATTTCTTATAGAAGAAGTTAGCTCATTAAAGAGTTTTTGCTCCATTATATGTTTTCTAACACCTAATTTTAAAAGGCATAGTAGTTCCAGAAACCATTATCCTGCATCCTCATCAGACATAAGAGAAGATCAATGGCCCGGGAGCTGACTTGACATGTTTTTTACTTATATCTACTCAGGTGGAAGAATCACTAATGTTTCTCCTTTACCAACTTTCATATTTTGTCATAACTCTGGCAACATTTAAGGTTCTTCTTTTAGAGAATCTTATATGAATTCCARGCTCCATTAAAAGAATGAAAAAATAAATACTTATATTTCTGTTCCTTCCTAAAGGTGACAAAACTGAATATATTGAACACTGAGAGTGAAATAGTGAAATTTGTTCATTAAATATATCTTTTTGTATTAAATCTCATGAGACTCAAGCTATTCATGTTGATTTTTAAGTACTTGTGCTTCAGCTTGGCAGTACATTGGTTAATACAGCTTAAAAGTCAAGGCATAGATTAAAGATATAAATGAATATCTACCTACTAAGTAAGACAGAAGAAAAGATGATCATATATCCCAGAGAGACTGACTGGATTTGGGAATTTCAAGAATCTTTTTAATTCTTACACTGGTAGACAGAAACTAAACTRCTGATCAAAACTATGATCCTTCCATTTATACCTTCATTTTCATTTTATTGGCCTTTTCTACTTCCCTTTTCTAGACACATTATTTTAGCCCTTTCTGAAAATGCCAAGCTGYGAGAACTGCTTCTCTTCTGGTCTTTTCAGCTACCCTCTCTTTATATGAAGGTGGACTCTCAGTAATCTGATGGTGAAATATCTTCTTATGAAATAACAAAGACTTTTTCAGATTAAGAATAAAGAGTAATTTAAGTAAAATCAAGGAATTGAGAGTCTTTACCATCGCCAGATCCAGAATTACTTCTGAGTTTTATCTTGTCATATTCTTATGTCCCTTTTGAATAGTAGGTGGACAATGATATATATGCCAGCTTTCTACCAAGCAAGTAGAAAATGTTCCCACTGGTTTGATATAAAGCCATTACAGAAGAATATACTTATTTGCAAAGCAGGTATGTAGTAGCAGTGTAGGGAGGGAACTACTTATACATCTTCCTCATTTAAAAAGCAAACAATTTCTGTAATAAAGCAAGATGGAAGAGCTGGATTCAGACCATATTACAGTGAGTGATATTGAACTCAGGAAAAAACATCTCAAGCTATTTTTCATTTGGATATACATTGTTAAATCAAAAGTATTGGAATCAAATATTTATAGAAATGCTATTCAGCAGACCAGGACATATTTCTGTATAGCAAAAGAAACATGGTCTKTAATTAAAGCATTTGCAAATTACTCTTCTCCTTTTACTTCTTTGAAAAATTAGATGAACTTGCCTCTTCTAACACAGAAACAAAGCATATATAAGGATTATGCTAAAATTTACTTAGTCAGTTACAAGCTTACCCTGTAGTACTCTGAGAGCCCAGCTCACAATAAAGGAAGGAACCATAACAGCCTGTAGAAAATATTTTATTATCATTTTTGTAAACACTGTATTGAAGAAAGATCACCTAACTGACATTCTCACAGCCATCCGCATGTTTCACCACAGTCCCACTGACAGCAAACAAGTTGTYGGACAACAGACAGTTATCACTTGTTTTATTATAAGTGACTTTTTTCTAGCAGGAAATGCTTTTCTAATAAGATTTGGGGACTGGGAAATGTTATTACAATAAAACTATATTTTCATTTCAAATTATAAACACTGTGATAGAAATCTGTTTTTTTTAATAAAATACCTTTAAAATCCTTTTAAACTTTGTCTTTATTGCAAAAGATAATCGGTGAAATTGTTGAGTGATAATGGAAAGCCCTCATTCAGAATATCAGACATATGGGGAAATATTTAGTCAGGATTAATGACAGAATGTTACCATTACTCTCTGGAAGAAGTGCAAACAAATTGTTTACTGCCTCATTATCTAATTAGCAAAAAGCTTTTTGGCTAATAACTTCATTGCTAAAACATAAAAACAGCTATACCAAAGCTGAAAATGCAAAGCTTTGTGCATTTTTTTGCAGNTTTTTTTTTTTTTTTTTTTTTTTTTTTTTTTTTTTTCTGTCTTTTTGCAGATGACAGTGTAATTCTGTGTCAGAACTTTTTCAGGGATAACCCAAATATCTGCCAAACACTTAATTTTTTGTAAAATACAAACACCTACAATAGGTTTAAAAACAAATCAAGTAGTGCAGGGCACACTAATCCAAACACTGACAGCCGTGTAATCCTTTGACTTAGCAAATGATGCAAAAATCATACCTGGATGATCAAACTGGGATCTCAGTACTGGCCTTTCCAATGCAAGCGTCATGACAGAATTCATTTATGTTTTATCTGTGCATTAATTTCTACCATTTCTTATACATAGTGTATATTTATTGTGAGAAATAAACTATTTAAGGAATGAATAAGTGGATGCATTTGGAGTGTTGCCCATCTCCCCTTAAATTCAAAGAAAAGATTTCTAGTTTCTACAATAAAAAGAAGACCATTTAGGAATTTAACATCTAGAGAAATCCTGAGTCAAACAAGTACTAGCTCTCTTCAAACAAGTGGAAGAAAGACCAGACAAGTAATCTCACATCTGATTTTTCCAACAGTTACGTGCAACCAGAAAGCTGTTCAGACCAACATTTATASCCTATTCTGTAGTGGGATCAAAGAAAGATTTGAATTAGTGTGTTTAAAATAGGGTAATTTCAGGATAAATGTTCAATTCCTTCCCGCCACCAACATCTCTGGCTCTGTAARAATGGCACAATAAAAAGGAATTGTTTGAAATTCATAGGAAGTGTTTGACTTATAACAAGTAATTACAAAGTTTCYACTATACAGAGTATCAGTAGTAAGACAATGAATTTAAGTCAGAATACTGAAACTATGCTATCCATAGGGAATGTTGTATGYTTTCTGAAATTTAAGACTATTAGATGCTTCAGTATCTCACAAGAAGATTAATTTTGCGTAATAGAAAATGAAATTAGGCACAAAGCAGAGGAGAGAGAAAAACAGAGACAACTGATACACAGCTGACAGAATAATGCTTTAGTGCCTCAAACTATTGTACAAATTATAGTAAACAGATTTAGGTATTCCATTCTGGAAGAGCAATAGTTCATTCAAATGAACTAGAGAAAAATCATTAAAAGAAAATGAAAAAAAAAWTGAGGTRCCTATGCAAAAAGAAAAGGCAWGAAAAGCAAAAACATCTGAGGATGCAATCAAACTGAAATTTAAGATCAAATTGGGCATATTTTGCATGCTGCAGTTAACYTTTTGTAAAACTTTAGAAATGAAAGAAAATTTTAAATGCAGGAAATCAATTCTAACCATGTAGCTCAAAGAAGAGTTTTTAAAGAGTAACCCTATTCATCTTCAGACAAAACACAGTCTGAATCAGGTAGGATTTCCTGCGATGCCCTGGTCTCCCCTGGAYTCAGCAGAATGCTGCAATTTAAAGTCTCTTAGCCCTTCTACTCCAGCCCTGGCTCAGCTCCCACCCGTGTTCCTGTGGACCACTCATGCAGGTGGGAGCTGAGGTCAGCTGGGAGCACATGTGCTGCCAGGCCGTCCCATATGGACTTGCTGACCAAAAGCTGCCAGTCATAGAGGAAAATGGGTCAAATTGTCACTGCTCTTCCCTCAGTGAGGGGACACTTCTGGGTCTCTCTCCTCTACCTAGATGACAATTTGCACAGAAGTCATAGAAATGTAGTATCTGTAAGGCTTCCATCACTCTGCCAAAGTGTCTGAAAAGGAACAGTTGTTTCTACAGGTGTCTAGTGCCATTTTTACACCCTGAGCATCCAAGATACATACAAGACTGGCAAATGTGATCTAGGACCTGTTGGACTCCATTTTCTTTCGGATTGCAAGCTAGAAGCCAGATAGGAAGTATTACACTAGTGAAAATGACATTGGGTGTTTTGGCAACTGTACTGAGCTGGCAGTGTGAATGTCAGAGCCTTGTTTCTCCAAGAAATAAGGCTCTAAAAAGGAAATATTTAATATATCATGTAAGGGAAGAACCTGAAAAGCAGTAAACATTTGCCATCTGAATGAGAAGATAACAGTATTTTCTATGGTGTATCAAAAAATTTTTTTTAGATGTAAATTGCAAAATAATAGGATGATATTCTGTAGTTTTCCTTTATCTTCTGACAGGGTTGTCTCACATTTATGGATACATTTGCAACTATTAAGCATTGCAATAACTAGATTACAGATTACTTTTTTATATAGGCACTTTTCTATACATAACAACTGTATTTATATAGGCACTTTTCTATATATAACAACCATATCTATACATAACTAACAATATTTTCAGTTGTTTGTTTTCTGAAAAGGCAACATCATCAAACAACAAAATGAGGTATTATGATCTGCCAGCTTTCCCATGCAATGAATAAATTCAAAGCAAAAAGAGCTAAGGAGTTTCATATCTGATAAAAAGTGGAAAAGGGAGATTGTTTAAAAAAAAAGAAAGAAGAAACTACGATAATCATGAGCACAGGAGATTAGAGCTCACAACATATATGGGCATGATGAAGACTGACATGCCCATTACCAAAGTGAAACAATTTTGAGTAGCAGAAAGATTAAGCATGACTACATAAAATAAAAATTATCTACACTTCATAGAAAGTAGAAATTCAGGAGCCTCAGAAGAATTATTAAAGTCTACGGAAATCAGAAGCCTCATTGAATAAAAGGAGTCAATGAGTTAATGGTATTTCTAGAAGGCAAGAAAAGAAATGATTAACTTCTCTTTTCTCCAACACCTATCTAAATTACAGAAAAATTAATTATAAGTAAGATATAGTAAAAGAAATAGTGAAAAAGAATAGTCAGCTGCAAATTACTGTAGAAGAAACTGGCARACAAATGAAATCCTCAGCCAACTATGTGACAATCACCAGTCTAGAAGTTGAGGAAGATGCTTCTAGTCGTGTACATACCAGACACAAATTTAAAGGACAGTCTTTTAGGGACTCGGCCATCTACTGGTGCTTTTATCATGAGAAGCTGCAACAGGCATAGAAGAGACCTTATATTATTTTGTTTGAGCATTTCTGGTCTTCTTGGTCTTTGACTCATATCTGTGTTGGAAGGTGCAGTAAGCAGCAAGTTTTCGATCCTGAGAGCACTTGAGCCCTCAAACGACGGAGTCCCTTCTGCTCAGGCACCATATGCTAATAGACTTCTGCTTCCTCAGGCTTTTCAGAAGTTTGATAGGGCACGTGCTAGTAGGTGGCAGTAGTATTAAGGTCTTGATTCAGCTTTAGATATGCATCCAAAATAGTAGTTAATCATTTTGCAACTACATTCCCATTCATAAAGACAACAGGCTGGACCAATGTATCTGAAACCATGCTATTCACACCGTACTGGTGATTCATACCAGTTGAGGTTCAGATCTTTTATTCTTATTTTCAGATTTTGTATTTTTCATTGAAGTTTTATTAGAACAGATTTACCAGCCTTTGGTCTAATTTCCAAGTAAGATATCAGGAGAGAGGTTTGTCTTCACTACTTCATGTTTTCAACATTGCTATTTGCTCGTATTAGAAATAATCCTACAAAGTTTGTCCAAAATCACGTATCTTCTATTACTTGCATCTTAGCAAGGTGTTTGTGTGCAAATTTTGTTCTAGAAATTTTCAAAAGACAGATCATAAGGATGGTGAGGTATAGCTCTCAATTAGAACTTCTTTCAAGGGAAGGAGGGAAGAAAAGCAGAAGGAAAGAAATGTTTTTGGAGTAATAGATTAAATCCATTCCTACTTTTTATTGACGACAAGCAAATAGGCTGGAAGAGTGATGTGCAGAAATAGTGACTGTTTGATTTAATCATTATTGCCAGCATATAACAAAATTTCAAAGATAATGAAAAAGTTATCACTGAGTATTTGGAGACTGTTTGCAAAGCTGTTTTGAATTRGCAACCACCTAAAAAAGTATCTAATAGTTATGTTGTCAAAGGAAGAAAAAAGAATTTCTATTTCAATTACTTTTATTTTTCATTGTAGTTATAAAAGCATACTTCCATACCAATGCAAATTCAGAACATAGTTATCAAGTTTTCTAGTTTAGTTCCAATATTTTGCACTTCTAGGAAAATTTTTATTAGGTAGTTCTCTGTCTGAATAAAATTTATACTTGTAAATTAGATACACAGAAACACTCTATACATTGATTTTAAGTTGCAGAATTGCAGGGTTCAATTTCAAATCATGAGCTTTTCATGATTTTCATGATTCGTTCATTCATTTTGTCAAATTTTCTACAATACACATCAATACAGTATGAGCATTTCACAGTGTCCATAAAATCCCCACCCATCTTAGGGAAATAATATTATTCCTTGTTTTAGAAAGGTAGAACAAAATTAAAATATTAGAACATCTACAAATGCTTACCAGTTGTATGCAGATATAGCAAACTGCATCTTTTTAAGCCTACTAAACTATAACAAAACCACCAAAACCAGGAAACATATACGTCTCTTTCAATGGGATATTGACTTTAAAATCTAATGACAATATAGGATAGGATTAATGCGATTCAGTATGAATGYCTCCACCTCAGCCAGTCACCCAAGATCTGCTTTATACTCAAGCAACAACTAGTCAATGGAGTTGGAGGAGGGCAGGGCACTAACCGCATCATCCTAGGGCTGACATCTGAAATCGGTCAAATGAACCACATGCTATTTCTTTCAGCTGATTACAAAAGAAGTGTCATGTAACTGGCTTAACTGCAGACATCTATATTTAAATGTCTAAATTTATGACGGATGAATCTCAGCCACAGTGTCTATGAAGCACTTTTTCCGTTGGTGTTGATTCGTTTATCCACTGGTTCTTGCAGAGGTCTCACTGCACAAGGGTTGGGGTTGCAATTGAGAGAATCAGAATGAAAATATCAGTTGATCTGAAACTCTTACTTGCCACAGATCATCAGGATTTGACGTTTTCCATTTCTGCAGAAGTATGCTATCCCCTCATGCTTGGGGCTTTAACTTTAAAAATGCGGGCTGAATGATGGATAAAACAGTACAGATATTGCCCTCTGGATTTTAGATAGCATGTAACCATTACCTCAGGGAATAATTTTGTATTTTGATGAAATAGATGATTAGACTGTTTTTTGAATGACAACACTCTGAAGATATCTTTAAATTCGAAATTTCCTTCAAGTAATACATGTTAGAAACCAGCAAGCAAAAACAAAAAAATGAAAATGGTATATGTTACATATTGCTGTAAGTAATAGCACTTTCTATGAGATCAGTTTAATTGTCTTCACTGAAGAACCAATAATAAACTTTAGTTTATATAGTTATTTCACATAAGAACAGCAAATAAGAAGGAAAAACTTCCAACGGGAAAAAACACCGAGAAAGATCACAAAGATTTTCAGAACAGGGTTGTAGCAACTGAAACCGTCTAATTCTTAATTGTCAAGTTTTTAATCGTGATATTCTCATTTATTTTTCTTTATTTACATTGATAACTGTGCACTAGTGAGTACAATCATTTTAAACATGTACACAAATCCAGTAAGAGTAGGTTGAAATAAACAGTAGCAAATACTTGCACAAAACAGTGGATATTCTTTGCAAAATTTTGGGCAAAGTAATAAGTTTAATTGTGGGTTTGGAGGTTTTTATTTTTTTTTACCCACTCTCAGGAGTCTTACCCAGTCTTTGCACAAACAACAGTTTTTCCAGGGATCCCTTTGCAGTAGGTTGCTTCGCAAGAGCACTGCCATGATTAACATGTTGGAAGAACTTCCTGGTATTTCTCTTAGGAAAAATACACCTAAAGAAAAGGAACAAGCAATTTAAGCTTAACTTCATAAATGTAGTCCATGGCTATTAAAAATAAAATTCCCCCTTTACCCAGGGAGGCAGCAGTGAAAGGGCTGCTGTAGCCCACTCCAAGCAGGGGTCTGCTTCCCCTTACATGCTGAACTGTGCTTTGTTCAAAGGTGTCTTCTGGATTAATCACTCACCCACACAATAAATATATGTTAACTCTAAGCAAAAATAAATTGTTTTGTATTTGAATAGGCAAAAGGAATTTTCCTTGGGGCTCTGATAAATGTAAGATCATCACGATGGGATCTGGTCCTCAGTTCTCGTAGCATATGCTGTCTCATCCCTCCTGTTACAGGGTACATAACAGGGCTAGAGCTAAACCAGTCTGTCTTTATTTTAGGAAATGCATGACATATTCAGATACCAGAAGACATAATTTCATTTCTATATATAATGAGAAGAAGAAAGTCCAACTACATTTTTTTCAAAAGAGACATTCTACTCAGTCACGAGAAGTAAGTCAGGTCTGTAACGTACCAAGCACACATTTCTTTTCCACTAATTTATTACCTTAAGAAGTAACAGGGCAGGTGTTAGTCAGAGAATTGTAATCAGAGAGCAGCTGCTGCTAAGTATTTCCCGAGTATATCCACAACCAAGAAGTATTATCTTATGTTCAGTAACTCTCCTACTCATTAAAGAAACAAGAATATTAGTCTAATTGGAACTGTATAATGCAAGAATATACCAGCTCCAGCTAATTTTTGTTGACATTTTTTTCATCTAGAAAATACACCTTAAGATTAGGTGTTAATACAGCTAACAACATTCATCTACTTTTTCTTTCTTTCTTTCTCCTCTGTATTTTCAGAAAGATTCTTCAGCTTTACTTTTTCTCGTTACTTTTTACGGAGATTAGGGCACAAAACCTGTATCATTGTCTAATATGAGGACCTGAAAATTCCTTTAGCTTCTTGTGCCTTCGTGTGATGTCTTTGAACGATTGAAAGCAATAGTATCTATTTAAAATTGCTGCTGGAGCAAGAGAGCCAAAACTTGAGAAGACACATTAAAATTCTTGTTTTTGTTAAGTCACGCCACATTTCTGTTTTTCAAAATATACAGTTAATGTCATTTTTGGAGAAATACACAAAGCCTAAGTTCAAGGTGCAAGCAGTTAGAGCAGCAGCATGACTTCCAGAATTATTTTTTCCTACTAACATGAAAAAAAAGTAATTGTAGTGCCATGTTGGTTGAAACTTGCAAACAGCTTATTAAGTCAAACAGAGTTCTCACCAATACTTCCTTCTGGTCACCAGAAAAGAAAGAGAGAACCAAACAAACGTAACCTAACAGCACRAGCCTTGCAGCCAACGCTCTCATGGACTTTGCGTCACTGCCCAACGCTTGCAGAGAGAGAGGTGTTAACGTTACTGGGTTACGCTACGGAGCGTCCTGAACTTCCGAGGGCTGGGACCGTGTCCGACACGCAAAAATCAGGGACGTTGCTGCTGCAAGCGTCACCTCCTGCTCCAGCTCTGGGAGGAGACCGACGTGTGCCTGGTCCTTACCTCAGAAACTGAGCCGGGCTGCAGCAGCCAAGTCGCACGCAGCAGCTGGACGGCAGCTCAGACCTTTCGCTGCTCCCAGATGCAGTCAAGCAGGACAAGGGCTAAGTAGTCATGAGAGTGAAGGCAAGGGATGGGGTTTATCATTTTCCTTCTTATTTAACTGTTTGCTTTGCAATGAAATAAATGTGTTGTTACTAAGACAAAGGAAGAGAGAAATAAACAGCAAAAGAGTTGCTAGATTTCTGGTGGAGGTTTGACTATCATTACATCTTCGTTAATAACAGGACTGAGAATAGTCAAAGTATTCATTTCTTCACAAATGAACAGAAGAAAATTAAAAGCCTATTCACTGCCCACTAAAACGATGCCCAAGTTTCATTAGYAGGAATGGTAATGTAAGGTGACTGAGTCAGCTCAGTAACCGACTCAGAGCAAAGAAAAGCAGTCGCAGCCTGGGGAAGACTGAACRCGTAAAGGTAATAATTCTTTTTTCCCCAAACACTTCTGCTACATGAGCCAACTTGCTCTCCAATAGTAAATATGGCAACTACTCTTCTAACRTGAACAGTTCTGCTCAGGCCAGTCACTGATTCTGCAGCACATGGGTAGATTTACGGGCGAATTCGTAACCGCTTTCCACCTATGCACAGGGGAAAACACAAAGCACGCTCATTCTGCAGCCACGGCACGTCACGGACGACTTAACTTTTTCCTTTCCATTGCTAGTGTGATCTTAAGGAAGGAGCTATTGGACAAGATTAGAGTTGATCAGGAACTGCTGATCAAAAGCAAACGGAAATAAAAAACAGAAAGCAGCATGCAAACCACATCAGCATGTAGGAGCCGGACCGCAAACTTCCTCCTCAGCTGCTGAGAGCAGAGCTTCCACTCATCACAGTTTTACCAGACATGTCTGACAGTTTCTGCAGTTTTGTCAGGCTACTACAGTTGCTTACATTTGTGTAACTATTGCACAGAGCAACTGTGCAATAGGCTCAACTAGGCTCCTCTTTGGAATGTGAGAGTTGTTTATTTGTTTTTTTCAGAAATTCTACAAATATCTATAATGCTTGAATTGAATTGAATTGAATGCAAGCAGTTCAGTGCTCCTGAGGGATAGTGGACTTCCTGCAAAAAAGAGACTTCAGAATGGCATGTATGACTCAGTGGAATGAGACAAAATTGCAGATAGTAAATGCATCATAAATGTAATTTTAAAAGGACCAGAATTATCCAATGATTTGGTGATTACTTGTGGCTTTTACCAAAGTAGATAATTTGGCTGGAAGACAAAGCTTGTCTGATATTTTCTTGAGTAAACTTTTCAGAAATGGTGCTTTTACTTTGAAACTTAGCTATCTTGTTAGGGAAAAAATGAAAATATTTATTTAACCCTACCATGAGTTCAGATTAAAAGAAGTGCTTTAGTTAAACCCAACATAAATAGTTAMATGTTCTCTTCAGTCACTGAACAGTTGATGCTGTTGTCTCAGTTCGGTTCTGCTCACTGTCCTGATTCTGCACATTAATAAAATTACCAACTCAGTAAATAAAACCGAGCTCCCGGTGGGAACATGCACATGATAGTAGGAGATTTTAGATGAAGAGAGAAGGAGAGAGCACAGTCCCTCGAGGCAGTGGTGTCCAAAGAAGGAATACGCAGATGAGAATTAACCTCCTCCCCCACCCCCCGGTAGCTCTATTAACCTGTTAACTAGTTCTGCTAACCCCCCTTTGCAGTTCTGTTGTGCTGGTCAGCCTTGGTTGTCTCAGCAGTTTCTAAAGTCATCGTTCCCATTTTGCTGATCAGGAAACAGGCCAGAGAGATGCAGTGACATTTGCAGACCAAGTCAGCGTCACCACAGGGAATAGCTGCTCTTTCTAACCTGAGCATTTTAAAGTCAGTCAGTTTTAAAGTCAGTCTTTGATTTGCAGCAAATCTTTTCCTAATTATTTGACTCTTTAGAAGTGATTGAGAAATTGTTTACAGTGCTAAAAAAACTATTAATCTTTAATATATTCACTTGCTGTGGAAAATGTACTTGTTAGCCCAGGAGAACAGAAAGAAAAGGAAATTTTGTTTTAATATTTCTTTTATCTCTACTACCTTGATAGCTATTCTTCATTGCTAGCAACAGTAATTTCTTGGAGCAGTACAAAACAGATAAAATCTCCAGTGTGACATGCTAGGAAATAACATTTCAGCAATCTCACTTTGCATTCTAATTCATAAAATTATTTGGCTCCCGTATGCATTAGTTAGCCTTTAGCAACCTGACTGCTGGCTTCAAACTAAAAACAAAACACCAAAGATTTTCCTCACTGTAGTTTTACCATATGGCAAATCAGTTATATGAGTTTTCTGAGTATCATTTTAATTTGTAAGTTTAATATAAACCCATTTTAATAAAGACAAGCACTGGTCTATATGCTGCTCTTTATGCAAAACCACTACTGACGATCTAACTGCAGAGATCAGTACAAAGAAGTGTTGTATGACAGATAGGATAGTTTATAATAGCAGCCCGACGATATGAACTGTGCAATTGAGATTTGGATATTGCCTCAGGTCTGCTGAGCTGTCCCGTCTGCTGCCATGTGAAATCCCACAAGCGGCGTGGGCTGTGACTGAGGAGGTGGGCAAGGGCCCAGGGCTGGGAGCGCTTCCCGTTGAGGGTTCTTGCAGAGGTGAGGCCAAGATGCTCAATTCTTCCAATACTTACAGTCCATACTATTTTATGCTTTGCAATTTTTCATTTCAAGAAGGAAAGGTAGAGGTGACAAAGCCAAGACTCTCCTTTCTGAGGCCCACAGGCTAAGCCTGTTGCAAAGAATTCAAGAACTCTTCARGTTCACCTCTTCAGCCTGTTCACAAAATGACAAACTTCTCTCCATTCACACAGCTCCCTCCATCATTCGGACACCTGCTAAAAACTCCTCCATGCAGTTCACAAGRCACAGTCATCAGCTCCATCTTCCATATCTCTGATTTTAAAAAAATCCTCTTACCATAGCTTAGGAGCTCCAGTATTCATTTCCAGCTTTATGATAAATCTGCCRTAGATTTCTTTTACGGCGTGAAGAACCTCTGCTGTGCTTAACCAGTGTTAYGCTAAATAATAGAAGCAACATACCCATCCACCCCTAGGACAGTATCCCATAGTGCTCAACTGAAAGCTTTTACAAAATAATGCACCACTGCCTCCTCAGACATCAATGAATCCAATGAGAAAAAGTTATTTTGTACAGAGTTTTGACCACAYCTTTTTCAAATAAGCAAATAATAACATTTTAGAGGCTATATCATAAAACATTTACATTTTAAAYTTACTGGAGTCGAATTATTGGATCTTTCTCCCCAGTTTACTCAGCATCTCTGTTTTTTAGTACCTCTGTAATCTAAAATAAGAGTTTTTTAAAAATCCTACAGTATTTCTATGTATTAGAATTACCTGTATGACAGGCAACTTTTCAAAAAGTCATAATAGTAGTTTCAGAAAGAACTCCTGGGGCAACTGGCCCCCAGYACTCACAAGAGTGAATTCCATCTTTTGGAAACTAGCATGTCCCATATCCATCCCTTTCATTCCTGTTTTCTCTCACTCATGATATAAAAAAAAAAATCATTAAAAATTAAACATCTGGATTATGGGATCTGTTACATTTTGTGGAATGCAACAGCATAGAGACCATGCAGAAAATTATATATTTCTTGAAAACAGTAGAGAATGATGAAAAGTGGGGTAGTCTGGAAAAAAGGCTGTTACACTTGCATTCTAGGAGAAAGGTAGTCTTGCTTAGGTGGGAACAGCATTCAAGAAGAYTGTGAACATTTATTAAGTGCAAACTTTACTTAGGGATTTGTGCTCTCCTATGCTGGCACCCGACGGAGATGCTGTGCCTGTGTTTGGCAGTCTCAGGTGTCTGCCCTTTCTGTTTTCCAGCCTGTCTAAGAGGAGAGGTAGTGGCTGCTTCAGAGACAGGGAGGAAATGGGTGCAGCTGAGAGTGAGTCTTTAAAGTGAGCAAGTAAAATAGGAGRGACAGAGAGCAGGAGATCTGACCCAACTCAAATTTGAATTCAAGCCTGTACATGAATATGCTGAGCTAAGAAGCCCCTGTGAGGCTCTCCTCCGAGCACCTAATTTCAATCACATCAGGGAGGTCTTTTAAGCCTTGGAGAGTTGTGCCCGCAGATAACTCCCACCTGCTCTAAAGCCTTCCGATGCACATGTCATAACTTCAGACCTTTCACAGGACATTTCTTCACATTCTTTCATATAACATTCACTAGYATAAAGAAAGGGTTGAAGAACCATTTCACTGTGAGAAATGAAAGGGAGAGTAAGTAGTCAAATTGGGAAAAGAAAATGAACTGAGCCATCAACATTCGTACATGACTTCCTGAGTAAGAATTACAATATTATCATTTTAGTCTACTTTGTCTTACCTCTCACTTACACAGTAATGGTTATGTTAAGACAGTTCTGTCCTCAGAGTAGGGATCATCTGTTAACTTCTTCCTGAAATCTACCCTGAACAGATTCAAAATATAAATATCAATGAAAAWATTAATATGCTGGCTCTAGCTTAATTTTTATGGACTATCCAWTCTGTTTTACAAAACATTTCAGAACAATACCTTCAGCATTAATACACTTGCTAATTAACTTTGGGGACTCTCACATCTTTTTTGTTGGGTTAGACAGAGATGGAAAGTCTTAGTTTTCTCACAGAAAGTAGTGGAAGTGTTAAAATGTTTAAAATAAGCCAATAAAATCATTTCTTCAGAACTATATCTGTTTTTCCTCCTCTTTCCTTATGACTGAAGAAAGACATAAGCCTATAGGCTGGTCAGCTCACCTCCATCCCTGGAAAGGTGATGGAACAGCTCATTCAGGGTGTCATCTCCAGGCATACAGAGGAAAAGAAGGTGATCAGGAGTAGCCAGCATGGATTCACCAAGGGGAAATCCTGCTTAACCAATCTGAGAGCCTTCTCKGATGGAATGACTGRCTGGGTAGGTGAGGGGAGAGCAKTGGACGTTGTGTRCCTTGACTTCAGCAAGGCTTTTGACACTGTCTCCCATAACATCCYCCTGGATAAGCTCAGGAAGTGTGGGTTAGGCAAGTGGACAGTGAGGGGGATTGAGAACTGSCTGAAAGGCAGAGCTCAGAGGGTCGTCATCARTGGTGTAGAGTCTAGTTGGAGGCCTGTGGCTAGTGGCGTCCCCCAGGGCTCCGTACTGGGTCCCATCCTGTTCAACTTCTTCATCAATGACCTGGATGAGGGGACAGACTGCCTCCTCAGCAAGTTTGCTGATGATACCAAGCTGGGAGGAGTGGCTGAGACACCTGAGGGCTGTGCTGCCATTCAGAGAGACCTGGACAGRCTGGAGAGCTGGGCGGAGAGGAACCTCATGAGGCTCAACAAGGGCAAGKGCAGGGTCCTGCACCTAGAGAGAAATAACCCTAGGCCCCAGTATAAGCTGGAGGCTGACCTTCTGGAGAGCAGCTCTGCAGAGAAAGACCTGGGAGTGCTGGTGGATGACAAGTTGACCATGAGCCAGCAATGTGCCCTTGTGGCCAGGAAGGCCAATGGTCTGCTGGGCTGCACTAGGAAGAGTGTTGCCATCAGGTGGAGAGAGGTGATCCTGCCCCTCTCCTCAGCCCTGGGGAGGTCTCATCTCCCATYTGGTACTGTGTCCAGTTCTGGGCTCCCCAGGACAAGAGAGACATGGAGCTGGTGGAGAGAGTCCAACGTAGGGCTACAAAGATGATCAGAGGGC
The DNA here is from genome assembly GCF_003343005.1 of Rhea americana. Lineage (NCBI taxonomy): Eukaryota > Metazoa > Chordata > Aves > Rheiformes > Rheidae > Rhea > Rhea americana. The sequence continues at coordinate 5,051,867 of NW_028186679.1, forward strand.
TGGAGCATTTGCCCTATGAGGAACGGCTGCGAGAGCTGGGCCTCTTCAGCCTGGGGAAGAGACTGAGGGGGGATCTTATCAACGTGTATAAGTACCTGAAGGGAGGGTGCCAGGGGGACGGGGACAAACTCTTTTCAGTTGTCCCGTGTGACAGGACAAGAGGCARTGGGCAGAAATTGAAGCACAGGAAGTTCTGCCTGACCATGAGGGGGAGTTTCTTCCCTGTGAGAGTGACAGAGCACTGGACCAGGTTGCCCAGAGAGGTTGTGGAGTCTCCTTCTCTGGAGCTCTTYAAGGCCCGCCTGGATGCAACCCTGTCTAACAAGCTCTAGGTGACCGTGCTGAGTGGGGAGGTTGGACTTAGATGATCTCCAGAGGTCCCTTCCAGTCTTACTGGTTCTATGATTCTAAAGAGAAAGAGAGTAACAAAGAATACACACACAAATTCACCTGTTTATTCATGATTTTGTTCATTTTTTTAAATCACAATTTAAAATTTATGTATAATACATTTGAAAGTAGACAGAGTCCCTGCAGATAGGCACACTTTGCTGTCCTGTGATTCTCAGGACAGCTGCATGTAGTTGAAGCCTGCAMATATTTTCAATGAAGCCCTTTTTACAGAATGCACCCTCCCATTAAGCAAGCCCACCAAAAAGCCGTGGGGCTCACTCTAAAGCTATTCTTATTCTTTAGGTGGCATATACACAATGAAAATAAAATAGATTTAACTTCTTAATATCTAATCACTGTTTAAAAATGCATGCTCAACGTTTAGATAGCTTAAATAGCACTCCAATTTCAAACAACTATAAATCAGATACAGTAATTTTGCCGACTCTCATTGACATAACACCAAAGCAACTTTGTTTGACTGTGGCCTGCTTTTAGCRGAACCTGATGAAGGGTCATAACCACTGAAAAAGATACTCCATAACTCAGTAAAGTATATTTAAGATATTAGAACCAATATGGCATATTTACTTTTAAAAGGTTATCACATCAACATGACCTGAATTTTCCACAAATAACAGTAAACTACTACATTTCACTTCCTTTCTGAATTTGATTTAATTGTATTGTTTCCTCTTGGTGTTTCTTTAAACTAATAGTGATAAGCAGACCATCTTATCCTAGCACGCAAGATCTTTGCGGTTTGCATCATCCATTATACAGAATAAAATATGATTAACTGACAAAATAATACACTGGTTATAATGGATAATCACTGATCAGTAACATGGATAAGAATCTAMAGCTTCAGCAGAGGAGTCTTTGGAACTAAAGGAATATTTTCTGTTATTAATTTAAAACATTACATGCAAACAGAAGCAGCAAATTCTGTTAGAAATCTCATTATACAACTATAGATATTGTCAGGATATCTGCTAAATTATGAATTAATTCTAAACAGAAAGAGAACCTGACTGTGTACCAATCATTTCTGCAATCCTTGCTGTACAAAGGTGTGAATGCCTTCTATAGACACTTCACATCTGTAATTTTCAGTTTGYAGCATTTTTTTCTAGCTTTTAACTTTTATTGCCTCCAAGATATTCAATCTCAAAGTTTGCYGATCTCCAGTTTGCAGTTTTAAAAATGACAGTCTTTAAGATAACAAGTTGAAAATTTAAAGAGCAGATTGAAGTCATGTATCAGGTCTGAAATGCTGACCATTTGGAGGGTCTTGCCTTTATACCTTTATATGACATATATTGTGTTTTACGTTTTCAAAGCATGTTTTGATGTCATGAGTCTGTTAATAAAAATATACATCTAATGGCAACTTCATTTTGAGCTGCATTTCTAATGATATCGATGCTTTTCGTCCTCTAAGTCACGAGTGAGAATATAAACTTGAGGTTTTTTAACTAGAATTTTATATGATTGATTTTATCAATATATCTCACAACTCTGAAATAAAAATATCCATTTTACTGTAGACATTTGATATGGACATCAAATATTTATATATAGAACATGATTTCAATCTACGTAAGAGGTGAACTGTTCTATAATAATACAGAGAGCCCCTTCCTGCAAGTCAATAGTTCATAATAGATATGCTAATACTCTATATTTTGATGGTAGATGGAAGGAAAGGTGAGMTAGAAAAATAGGCTGATGACACTAAATTAAAACATAATGAAGTTTACCAAACATCTTTAAGATTTTAAACCTTAAAATCATGATGGAGCTGGGCAGCATTCAGTACACTGAATGAAGCAAATTGAAAGAAAGGAATTTTATTTTACAAAGGAACTGATACAAAGAAATTAATTCTATCTCTAGAGGAAGTGATTGAGATCAAATAAGATTATGACATGATCTTATTGAATAAACAAGTTTAAATCTCAGGAAAAAGACCCATCTTTTACTTCCCAAGTCCAGTTCCTCCATCCAGTATTCTGTGAAGAAGAACAGATGGTAGGACTGGAGCAGGCATAAAGAATTTTAAATATGTATTGTCTATACTTTACTGGTTTCAGGTTATTAAGAGTTTGTTTATGCTGAGGAAACAGTTCAAAATGAACAATGTGTGCAACAGAAAGCATTAATCACTTGTTTGTGGATCACTGTTATCACACTCAATGTTATTAGAATAGCCAAATTGATTAATCCTATCTCCAGTTGCACTGTAATACACAAGTCTTGAAAAGAAATATCTAAATCATCTGTTTTYCCATGTAAAACGTTGTTTCACTTAGAAGTTGGGAAGGGAAGGATAAAGCAAAGAAATCATGCAGCAATACATGGAAAACTAGAAAAAAAAAATGAGAACTACAACAGAAGAACTGAAGAATTCAGATTCAGTTTCTACATACTATCTATAAAATACCACCACGCATAGCTGAACTGTACCTAAGCYTTCCCTCTCRCAAAAAACAAAGAAACAAAAAGCTTGTTTTCTTTTGCTGCACTGTCCTGGCCTAGAGAAAGGAAAACATGCATCTAAATGAGAAGAATAAGCTCTCTGAACTAGAGCTGGTTACTGAATTCAAAGTATAGTTGGTAAAATTTGTTCTCCACAACATTTGATTGTCCCGTTACCACACTATGTACTTCAAAACCTGACATGGYTCAGCAAAAATCTTTTTAGGGTTATTTATTAACAGTGTAAAGCATTGAACAACTGTCAGAGTTAGCAGATTTGTACRTGGAACCACAAGGAACGTGGCAGCTCTCCATAGGAAGTTCAAGTCTTCAAGAGGCTAAATTAAAGGGTTTTTTTGAAACAAAGAATTGAACAGAGTGAGTACACTTGTTTTTGAGCTTGGCATTAAGCTACGAAAAAGTCGAGCAGGAAGGTTTTGTAGTTTTAGGCTTTTTTTTGTCTGTTTTATATACATCAGGATTTTGATCTTACCTATATTTCTCACACCAGTTCCAAATGTATAAATGAAATAGAACTATGCTTTCAGTTATCTTTAAAAGTACACTTAATGACTATTTTTCCCACCATGTTTTTGCATTTAAGGCTGAATCTAAATTTGAAACAGTAAGAAATGTACCCATGCATTTTGGAATTTTGTTTTGGAAAGTAGAGAACTGAATAGCTTCTTGTGGTGTTCTCCATTCTTCCAAAATAGAACTTCTACTGAAGAAATTTTTACATGCTTAAAATCAAGGTGTCCTACATCACTCACCTGTGTGCACACACACAGCAGGGCGGAGGGTAAAAGGGGAGGCTTATGTGTTTGCAAGGGTGTTGCTTTCTTCCTGCATCTCTCTTACAGAAACAACATCCTGTGTTGGCTTTTCTCCTTTTTGTTGGAAGTGAACATTGCTTAATAGTTGATTTTTAGCCAAATTTTTAGCTCCYCAGTTCATCGTGTAGTCACACGAGTGCTCAAACTGAAACACTGGGCAGGGAGTCGCGGCTGCAGTTGAAGTTGCCTTGGTGGCTGAGCGCTGGCACATGTTGCCCCAGAGAGGTTATGATCCAGACTTGAATGCCCAAGACTCCAAGCAACCTGACCAAAGTTTGAAGTTGGCCCTGCTTTTGACAGAGCTGGACTAAACCATCTCGAAAGGTAACTTCCAGCCTAAATTATTCTGTGATTCTCATTGCCACAGAACAGTACCGTTTGACTGACGCAGACTTTCAYGTGTCCTCGCCTGTGCACAACAGGTACACTTACACTTCTGAGGCCCTTTCCTTCCTCATCCTTTCCCACTCATCCCTTAGCACGAAGTCAGTGTCTTTCTGTATTCCTATCRAATACCCTTTAAAACAGTCAGTGGAGCATCCAGAGGCATCCAGTTTTGAACAACTGCTGAACAAGGTATAGTATCAGGCAATCAATGAAGCTAAGGAAATGCTCTGAATATTCATAACAGCTGAAACTTTCTGTAAACATGAGACACAATGAAGGTTTAAAATAGCACTTCAGGTTCTGGCTAGTAGAAACAAGTTCAAGGAAGAAAGGAAGAGAGCCACAGGAAACTATTTCAGCAAACAACTAATTCTGAAATGGCTGATGCTTACTAGGAAGAGGCTAATTACAAAACCAAATCATAGACAAATTGAGAAGTGTTGTGCTCCATTCAGAAAATGAAATGTGAGGTACACTTAAATAGATAGCATGATGAAAAGTGAAGGCTGAAAAGGCAAGCTCATGATTTTTAAGATAATCTAAAAGGGATCAGATCGAAAATGAAGCATGAGACAGATCTCAGAAGAGTTAGATTTGGAATACAATTTTAATAAAGTAGTAAAAAAAAATGCCAATCAATTGTCACTCAATCAGAAATGAAGCTTGCGACGTACAAGACACAACACTATGAATACAACAAAAATTCCAAAATGCTACCAGAAAAAAAGAGAACAGAGGCAGAAGGACATGCAGTGGGGTTAACGCAGGAATCAAACAAGACAAAAAGGCACACAGAACAGCAAATTGTGTGGCAGACTCCCATACTAAGAGTATGCCCATCATTTGAAATTAAATGAAACAATGCAGAGAATCACATAATTTTGCAAATACAGGCAAGCATCAGCAGAGTATAAACAGCCTGAACAAGRCTGGAAACAACGTTATTAACATACTGAAAGGAACAAACAACATTGCAGTAGAAAGTGAACATGCTTTCAGTTTTAAAGGAAACAGAATGCTAATTTCAGGTTTGACACAGATGAACAATCTAGCATTATCAAGACACAGTCATTGTTATCCTTGAGAGAAAAGCCCCAGCTAAAGAGATGAAACGTAAACGTTATAGAAAAGATTTTATCCCCAACAGAATGAAAAGGTAACTAAGGCAATGGAAACGGTGAAATTTATATGGTATATTGGACAGAAAGGGAAAAAAAATCTCGAGTAAGATGTGTCATGATCTATGTTTCATCACTGGGGAGCTCTGGTGAGACAGGTATCAAGTGAAAATAACTACAGGAAGAGTTYGAGGATGTTTCTTTGGGTGAAGGCCTGAAAGAGCCCATCCAGGTCATGCTCTTCTGGCACAAGGAGTAGGGGGAGGCTTGAATTATCTGGGGTTTCACTGTAGCTGTGACTCCTCAGCTGAGCTCAGATACGAAGCCAGACAGATGTCTGTCAGTTTTCTCRCCTTCTAGTGACTTCTGATCCAGTGGGCTGACGTCTCACCAAGTTCCTGTTTGGTTCTGCACTTCATGATTTGACCCATGCATGTTTAATTTGTTTCCACTTCATCAGAATTCCAGCTACAATAARAGTAAGGCTTACAAGGATGCCTAGATACAAAAATTTTACATAAACATTTAACTAACCAGTTYATTACACAGAGACATTTTACAATCAATATTAAAAAAGAAAAAGAAAAATCTTAGCATCCTACCCAGCCACATGGGATGATAGTTATTTAAATACTACTTGGAAGTGAAGGGCATATACAGGGATAGAATTTTGTCTGTGTTTCTCCAATGAAAAAAAAATTTCTATTTTTACATCACAAATATTTTATTTTATTTAAACAAATTTTATTTAAAAATAAGGGCAATTCTACTCTCAAAAGCATTATTTAACAAAATCAGTTGTGTTCAGAATATCAGTACCACCTGAAAAGGACACAATAAAGTGATAATTGACCTTGACAGCTAGAAGTATCCTTCTTTTCCTTGGAACATTTAACTCAAAGATGCAGTCAATTACTTTCAGGTAATGCCTACTTCAAGGGGCTTATTGCTCAGTTCTTTTGGAACAAAATACATTTACTAGCCTGAATTAAACCTGTTTTCCTGAAGTTCTAMTGGTATTTTAGCGCAATTTTAGCAACATTAATAATTCTCTCTGGTCATGCATTACACTTTAAAAAATAAAGCCAACTGACATCTCTGTTTAAAAGCTATCAATTAYTTATGAATCTTATAAGTCCTTGTTTCATAACTCTGCATTCATTAGCACATATCCTAAAATAGATTTATAGGTTCAATGGATAGATTTTGCTTCTCAGACTATAAATCAATTGGGTAACTTTTAATTTAAATCTTATAAATTCCTCATAATTGATGAGGAGAGTCTGTGGGTCTTTGGCTTAAGCCAGGAACATTGGCAGATTGAAAACGAAGCATGGCGGTATGCCATGTTTTATTACTCTGTCACTACAAGAAAAACCAATATAGTCTCTGCCCAGGAATCTTAGAGTTTGTGTTTAGTGCTGAGAAATCCCAGGTGACAAGAAGTCAATAGAACAACAACTGAAAAGAAAGAGACTGGAACATAAAGCCAATGGCTCACACCTGGGCCCCTCATCTATTTCTTGTACAGCACAATTAAAAGACTCCAGTTCCTTTTACTCCCAAAGAAGCTAAATTAGGCACACTGTGAAAGGCAGACAAATCCACGAAAGGCAAAAATTATCTGGCTTTAGAATTAAAGTGCTTTTTCCCTCTCCTTACTTGAACTCATTTATAGTCAATCTTTTCTTAGAAAGGTTCYTGGAATCTGTATAGAAACTATCAGAAAAAGTCTTGACAATAGAATAGGCAATCAGATCATCAGCAGAAGAAAGTAGGTACCATATTTAATTGCTTATTATCCAGATATACACAATTCATGTTCATGTAAGATCTCATTTTTATTGAAGCTGAAAAGCAAAGCAGAAAAAAAAGTCACAGGAAGCAAGAGGAACTTCCTAAGCGCTTGCAGAGAACAGATGTTTGCAATTGCAGCCAGTCCAACCCTGTGTTCCCTTGCWTCTAATTAAATAGTACTGCAAAAAAGGATGACTACTGATGGGTTGTGTATCCTACTCTAAGTCCTAAAACATTTCCTATAGTGTGTTTATTCTCACAGAGGCAATTGGATTTAATTCTATAGTAATTATTTCCTAATTTTCCTCCAGAAGTATATTACATTTCCTACTGAGAAACATTCCCCCCCCCCAAAACACAAACACAGATCCATCAAGTAGATACTGTTTTGCAGTTTACTGAGAAAAAGCAAAGGAAAAATATTTTGAGATTTGGCATTAATGTTTGAAAGGTGCCAAGTCCAACAGCAACTATTTGACTGGAAAAGCAGTTGATAGGCCTAAGAACAGTGTTTGGGCCTCGATATGATCAATATTCATGATGTTTAATATTCATTGAGCAGAGGAGAATATGTATCTACATTAGCTTCTATTTCGCTATATCAGAGAAATATATACACTTTTTTTTGCCTTAAACATTGTTATTTGTATTTTCCTACCATTTTTTTCTTCAATCAGGGGAAAAACTGTCAAATAACTAGGGCTCAACACCCAKCCCTTTTGAGCAGTTAAAAATAGAGAACGTTGTGGACAGCAGGCAGAGCTTGAAGTAATCAGAAGAAAACAATATATTAGGGTTTTAAGAAATAAACAGTGAACATTGCTACAGCAGCATTATAAAAATTATACATCAACTTTGGAATTATATTCWTTTTTGGACAGCTTCATCCTGAGATGGAACAATAAAAGGTCCAGAATATCATAATTCCAATTGCAAACGACAATAGCTTTAAAGCTATCGAACCTCTTCAGTTTTTGTAGCTAGAACTTGCACTAGGCTTTCCACCCACAGAATAACCRGTTCACCTTTCCTCTCTCCCGTGCTTCCCTGATCGTACCAAACATGGTACCCACAATTTAGCTGTCAATACCCAACCACTTTGTTTTATGTAGGAACTGAAAAAAAATCCTTGATGTTGGCGTTGAAGTTCAAAAGTTAATGCAGCTTTAGCACAGTTAAACCAATCCTTTCCTGCCATCTAGAGGACACGCATTGACCTGCAAAAAGTCTTCACGGTGCCTGAATCCAAGAAAACTACATATAGCAAGTTTCTGTATGAAATGCTTAACCCTACCCAACAAAGTAAAAATAAATCCAGCTGAGGAGTAGTGCAAATATTTTATTAGAGGCTGCATGCACAACAGTTTTATTCTGCATAATCCTAAAGATATTTTCTATAGTAAGGTTCAGTTAAATGCACAGCAAAGATACTGAGGTCACAACTTAATGCTTTTACCATATGCAATCATGTCTTCTGACCTACTCAGCTAAAGGAAAAGCTCTTTGATTTTCCCAGCTACCTCGACAGAACAAGATCTACCTGCTATAAACAAAAGTATATAACTGCCAACAGCCCATACAGTGAGAAAGACAGAACTGTGATGTCTGTGAACTCAGAAACAGAGGAGAAAGTAAGAAAAGGCATATTTGTATTAGACTTGAAATATTAAATCCTGCCTGTCTCAGAATTTGCTTTCCAACGTATTATTCATACAACATGCTAACTCTGAGCCTCACTCTCCCACTTTCACAGTGGGCAAGGCAGAAATGTGATGTGCAACAACCCACTCCACGCAGCGTGCGGACAGTACGCAGCTTTGTATTGCKCTATCTAAGCAGCAAAATATCAAAATACTTCACAATAGAATATCAAGTTAATTTTTTTTTTTTTTTTTAAGAAAGCTGAACGTTGTCCCAGGAACTAAATTCGCATTGCCAACATTGGCAATTTGGTCGCATTTTTCATATTTTTTCTTCACTGTCGTCTATAGGGTTCTTTCACATGTCTAACCCTAACAAGGGGAATGATGAATTCAACTAAACACTAAACTCTGTCAAAAGTGCATTTGTTTTTCCTGCTTTTCCATTTGGATTTCTTTTTCTCTTACTTTTTAGTGAAGGATGTTCAACAAACAAGAACTGATGCTTCCTGCGGTTGAAGCGATGTTAAATCTCTTTTGGATAAAAGCTAAAGCTTCTTCTGGGACGCTAGGAAGCTAGTGTTCAAAAACACATTTAGTGAACCGGCTACAGTTACACAAAATGCAGGCTCTGCCCAAGTCAAAGGATCTAAGATGAAATATTTTTCCTAACTCTACACTTACGATGGCAGTAACACACTCCTTTGATTCCTCTTCACAAAAAGCAAATTTAACAATTCAAAAAAATTATTACGATAAAAATTGAGTAGCTCTACTCAAACCTCCTTCATATTCAGTGTGCAGTCTGAGTGAACAAGTAGAAAGAATCACTGACTTGAAGATACTGAAATTCTTCACTACCTACGCAAGAAATTACCCCTCCCCCCAAAAAAAGTAAATAAAAATAAAACTTGTAGAGAAAGAATGGTCTAAATTCTTTGGAAAGACTCAGGYTTTGACAAAGATCACAACTACCTCGTGACAAAAGCCAGTGTCACCACAGTTATAGCAGTGTAATCTCCATCTGCGTAAAACATCTTAGTTACCTAAACTGAAGAATAGTACAGGCTTGCACAGAGCAGACACRTAAGTTTCACGCTAGACCAACACTGCTGTTAAAAAGAAAAAAAAAATCATTTTGTATTTCTGGCATTTGTTACACAGAAGAAAGGAAAGTCTCCTGAGATAAAAATAATAGCATGAACATCAGAATAATCTCAGTAATGATCGGCAAGTTTTAAATTTGATACAAAAGGACTTTGAAATAAGAACTTGAAAACTAAAAAATTACTAGTGCCCGAGGTATCAGAGGAAACTATAACATGTATCTGGAGTGAATATAGCCTGCCCAGATAAACTGCAGGAAATAAACTGAGCCCACGTACCAGAAACCATTGTGGGGTTCTGTACATACAGTTAGTGGATTCTTTAGGTCATCAGCTAAGATCCCAACAATCCCAAGAATTCAGGCTGCTCAGGGTTGAGGGTAAGTATGAACAGACAAACTTATCTAAGGTACTTACGCTATGTAAAACAAATGAGGGAACAGTGAAGCAAGACTGGATTTAGTAAGACAGTTGAACAAGGAAAACACAGCTTACTTGGTAACACCTATATTGAATGACCATCTTTTTTTTTTTGTCCAGTAGCTCATATGCCTTTGTCAGTATCTTTACATAAGATAAACAGTAATACTGCATTAAAAAAAGGAAAAAAGACTTTAGAGACAGGATAGARAAGTAGCAAGAAGCCACCAATAAATCAGAAATTGAGGTAGCTTATTTCCCAAGCCTGACCTCCAGTGGAGAGTACAGGAAGTAAGATGAGGTACACAAAGTAAACTAATAAAAATACACACATAAACTGTGAAAAAAATAGCATACACTCAAGAACCTCTCAAACAGATGGAGCATCATTGCACTTCATGAGGCAAATCGCATTCTGCCAAAAGGACAACTTTTTTTGCCCATGAAATCTGACMTTCTTCAACTACAGTATTCTGAAAACAAAGCAGCTTTTAGACAGCCCAAATCTGACATAAATTGAAGACAAGCAACATTCATCTTGTCCTACAGAAGTTCTAGTCTACTAAAACTCCAGTATTCATTGGCTTGTCTTTACAAAGTTTTCTCTTCATTTAACGTATGCTTAGCTTTCCTCTGACTTAAGAAACAAATGTCAGCAATCATTCAAGGTTAAGTCAGTTTTTTAAATATGAAAAGCTTTTTGGAGCTGCTAGGAAAAAGAGTGAAACAAGTTTTATATATAATGTGTTATCTCAAGAAATTAACCCAGCAGGACAAAGATCTCTAAAAGTCTGTCCTTATAAAATAGTGTTAGKRTTGTACAAAAATAGAACATTTTTTTCCATTTTCACACTTTACAGAAAACTACTGATCTTGTTCTAAATATWACATATATATTTATCTACATATTTTTCTCAAGAAGTCAAAAAAGCCCTAGCCAAATTTCAATATATTTAGAACAGATTACTTGAGCAGAATAAAACTAAACACTTTTTGACTTAAAAAACAAAACAAAAAAGTATTTTTCCACTCCAAAAACGCATCTAGGTGTCTATTAAGCTTTGYAGAGAAAGGAAACAAGTTTGGATGTGGAATTTTATTCTGAAAATTGGAATAAAAATATCGAAATTGCATGCTTCATAGTTTGGCACTTCAGTTTACAAGCAGATCACTGTTCAAAAATCCAATATATGAAAATATAATAAAGAAAATAGGCATATTTGCAAGCTACACTGTATGTGAACTGTAGGATAAGGAAGGGAAATAAAATTGTTTCCTTTTTTCATCCAGAAATGACCCATTTTAACTTGCTAAACAGTGTAGAAGGAAGATCAACTTTTTCTGGTCATCAAAAAAGAAAATTCCTTAAGAAATGGTGATCATCATTGAAATAGATGAAAGTTACTTGGAAGAAAAAAAAAACAAAAACAAAATAAAAAACAAAAAACCTGCTCAATTAGCCAGTTTATTTTTTCCAGTACTTATTTAATATAGCTTTCTTCAGTCTTAGAATAATTAGAAAGATTCAGGGAGGAAAACGGGATTCAGGGAGTTAATAAGAACAGCTGCCTTACAGATGAACACATCAGAGGTAGAGGAGGGAAAGTCTAACATTAAACCTTACTGGAAAAAAGAAGCAAATTCAGTAAGCAAAAGAGCTTAAAAGTCTGCAAGGACTATTTTCGAAAAGCTGATCCTTTTAACTGCATCAAAGTATGAACAAAATTGCTCAAAGGAGCATGCTCATAGAAGCTGCTAAACAAAGCAAAACTGCTTCTCTCATAAGTCATTACTTTAACGTAAGGGGTCCAATTTTACCATTTAGGCTGTAATGTGTATCTTAGTGTGCTACATTACAATATAGTATATTTTAGGTAAAATGGATTATTTAGGAGAAAATGTGACATTTTTCTCTAATTTTTTTTTTAAGTTTCTTTATATTAGGATTTTCCACTGAGAAGCTGATTAAAAGTATAGACAGAATATTAAATGAAAAATATTTTCAAAGTGCAAAATTACCTGTACTATATTAACCATATACAGATTAACAAAAAACATTCATGCAGTTGGTTGCAGTACAAAGACATTGTTTTCTAACACATCACATTCTAAAACTATTTTTAATTAACTTTTTAGTTTACTAGGTTCTAAAGATCATTCAGAATAAATCAAAACACCCCACGTAAATTCTTTATTCAAAAGCAAAACCCAAAACAACCACAAAGCTAGCAGCAGTACCATGAAAAAAATGGTATCACAAATGGAAAACTGTTGCGGAAAATGAAGTAGAGCAAGCTGATCAAAATCAYAACTACTGTTAAGAATGCTTATTTTTTTTAAAGGTACTCAAAGGTCTTAAAGAAGTGATAGAGAATTAAAAGAAAGGTTTCTTTCTTCTGATATTCTATGGTCCACAAAATGACCATTTCCTAATAAYTGACGTTGATGTGTCCAGTCTCTCACAGAAGATGAGATTTAGCAATCAAACCATCAGTTTACAAAAGGTTTTACCTGAAAAGCATTAAAYACAAAGTCATACTTTCCTATGTGTTTTTTGCAGTACAAGGATAAAGCATCCAAATAGTACTTTGAATATATATTCAACACCACACACTAAACTCCATAAAATTCAACCTGAAAATAAATTTAAATTGCAAACCAAAATTATCACGAGTCTTCATTCAACATATCATTTTTATTTTTCTCCATTTGTAATTTACTTCATAAAAACAAAACAAATCTTTTTATTTTCACACTTTAATACAACTGCTGAATATCAGAGCAAGCAAGGAGCTTTATTATCAAATTTTAAACTTGTCTTGCGTTCCTTTTTTATTTTAAAAGTACGGTTTTTCACCAGTTTAACATTTTTCAACACATTGGCTTGACACTCAACCTTTCTCCTGAATGTGACTTTTTCTAATCAGCATTTACATATAAATTTATTCAATTAGATTTCACAGATATCCAAAGTCCTTTTAAAAAAAGAGATTTATGACAACATATGTACTGATTTTTAAATTTCATTAAGCTTTGTTCCAATAAAAATGGAATTCAGTTGAAAATATGTAAAAYAATTTTAATAAATAAAACTCTAATGTGCCTGATTTATCAAAACAAGATYTATCAAAAATACTTTGTCATTTAAGTGGATAATTAAATGACATTCTTGGATAAAGAAGAAACATGCCTAGACAGTGAATTAGCAAAATGTTTCTAGTGAGCAGATTCTGAGTGCTGTTTAGACACACTAAAGTGCAGGATGGTGCTTTTTGAAAGCCTGCCAAGCATTTATGTAGGTTAGACATACAGTTGCTAGCAGGATTTCACTAACAGTTGGTTGCCTAGTATTGCTTTAGTTTTATTTTTCTGTTTTCCTTTGGTTTTAGTTTTTAGTGCCTAACCCTCTCAGTAACTTCATCTGTAGTTTCAGATGCCCATTTCTCTTTACAGATCTAACTCCATCCACTTAATTAAGAGTTAAGTCTAATCTTTCTCCATCTCTTTTTTAATGGGAAGCTCTCTACTTTTTCAGCTCCCAGTTACTCAATTTCAGGTGAGTGAATCTCAATAGAACAGCAAATTTCTCTGCTCCTGTAAATAAGATTAAAAACAAAACTAAGGCAAAATATTTTCAATGCTACAGAATCTAGAAATACTTACATTTGAAAACATGTAAATAAGTATCAAGAATTTCAGTCTAAAGTCTACAGATACATACAGTACTATGATATTGTTCTGCATACAGCTCTGTCTTCCCCTTTGATTTTGCATTTGTTTAAAAAATAACACTCTCACTGAAATTTGAGGAAGGCTCGTGTATGTACAGCATTAAAATTTAACAATTACAGTACATCTACACATAATATTGGCCACCATGATCCCAAGTTCTTTTTTATCAAGAGGTTTATTTTTTAAAAAGTTAAAGGGCTAAATGAATAACACAACATTTAATAAGATCTCTCACCACTGTACAAAGATTGTTTTCAGATGTGTTTTCATTACAAAAAAAAAAGAGAATTGGTTTCATAAAAAAAAATAGAGAGAATTAGAACTCAGAACTACTTAGCAGGCAAAATGGGAATGAAATTTCTTTTAAGGCATAATTCCAATTATATATCACTTTAAAAGGCCCCTCAATATTAATTGTAAGTAGCTAACTCATTCACAGCCTAAACACTTGCACTTATAATTTCTGTGCTGGCTAGAAGTCTACTGACTTTCCAGGTAGCCCTATTGGGAGATATGGTCATCTTTAAGAGATCAAAGCTATGCTACAGGTCAACTTAGTCACTACTTTTTCATTACTGGACAATCTGCCCTCAATTTTGTTAGTAAGTTATACAAACTTTGGGATGAGCAGCTATGAAACACTGAGAATGGCAAAAAACAGATCTTAAAAAGCTATCATTGAAAAAGTCAAAATACATAATCAGATGAATTTCAATGCTTAAAAGCAGATTCACATACGTTCATCCAGTTGAAGATTAGTGTATTAAAAAAGGCTAAGAAAATACTTTGTGTTTCAGYTCAGCTGCACTTGATTCAAGTACAGCTTGGAGGTTGGCTGTTATAAATTAAACATGGTCACTGCCTCAGCAGCCAGAAGTACAGAAAAATGTACATGTTCACAGGATAAATAGAAGTCTCTCCTTTCCCAATAAGCTATCTCACTCCAATTCGGGAGGTCATCCACTCCAAGCCTTGGCATAATCTGAAAGATAAGATGTTAAAACAGAACTCGTATCAATATAACATCTCTTGTGTGTCTTCCACTTGGTTTATGTTTAAATCAATCTACTAAAAATAAATAGAAGCAGCTGGAATTCAGAGTGAAACATGAACAAATTGTGTTTTAAACTAAAACTACACGGGCTTTAACTACAATAAGCTGGTCAAGCATGCTATTTTACTGAAGCTTGGCATTCTTTCAATTTTTTCTTCTAAAGTTAAAACATGCAACTCCACTCCCCTATTCAGAAGTATATGAAATCAAATTATTTTTCTTTTAATACAGGTTTCCCATGATAGATTGCTTACTTAAAAGCTAGACATTTTCACARTAAAAGACAAATTTACCCAGACTGAATTGGTTAAAGGAAAGGCACTGTATCAAGCATTCCACAATCCCATTACAAAACTGAGAAGATGCTGTATTAAGTAAGAAGACTGCATGGAATCTGTTCTGCTGATTCATCCAATTTGCATCTACATTTAAAGTTCTTATGTGCCAGAAGACGGATTTTCCTTCTATTTTCTACGGATACAGTTTCCTAGTTTTTGCCATCTTTAAGCTTTAGTTTTGTAAAGTAAATCATAATCTAGGTACTCATAAAGGCTAATTCAGCCTCCCACAGCTAATCTCCCCAAACTCCTGTCAGATGTCCCCAGAATTAGATCCCTGAGCTGAATCATCCTCTGGAATTTTTTTGATGAATTTGTATCACCAGTGTCACAGTTTTAAGTTCTCCAATTTTTCATCTTGTTTTTTTATTTTGATTTAAGAAAGATGAAACCTAGGATGACTAMAGTCAATCTTCAGGACTCTCTCCCCTCCTCCAAATGCCAACTTGTCTGAAGATTTAAGTTAGTATATAAACTAAATATTAAAAGTGCCTTTGGCCAAAGTAGAGTAGGATGAAAGTGGAGTTAACTGCTAAGAAGTCCAAAAGACCTAATCCAAAACTCAAGTCATTCTTACTAACACATCACACCCYAAGGAAAAGTATGCTGTCAATCACTCCATAAGACATCTTCACTGCATTTAAAAAAAAAAATCATGCCAAAAGTGAGGAGAATATTCTCACTTGCCAATACCCAATAAGATTCATCATGTCTGATGCCACAGAACAACATTTTTGCAAAGATTGTACTATGTGTCTACGGAAAAAAAAWATCATTAAGTGAATTTTATTATTCATTTATTACATTACAAGATTTTTTCATACATAAACTGAAAAAAGTAATTTTATATAAACTGAAAAAATACTTCATACAAATATAGAATTTGACCTATGAAAATAATCTACAGGTTTCAATAGAGAAGGAAAAATTAAAAATATCTCTCTGACTCCAAAGATGCTTTTCAGTAGAGCCAAATTGGTGTTAATAAGATTCTAAACCAGTGTTCCCATTTCTCATACGTTATTGTACTTTTAATATTAAACACTTACCCTTCTCCTGTCAAAGCGCAACAGGATTGAATGTGCCATGGGTGATCCTTTATGGAGCTAAGGGTGAGGTATGTAGATATTTCAGCAGCTGTCATGCAACCTTTCATGTCCTGCTTGTTCGCAAAGATGAGGACTGCAGCCTTCCGCAAATCCTAGAAGTAATTTATAGTAGTTATCACAAAGAGCTAAAAGGATATTGTGTTAACTGTGGTCCTCAAAAGAACATCATTCAAACTGTTCTACAATTACATGATATCATGCAGTTTTGACAGACTTATCACACTTAAAATTAACTAATCTTGAGACTGAAAAAGAAATTTATTTAGTAGCGTTCTGTACTGCAGAGAATCAAATTATGAAGCTTTACACAACCGTCCTTCTGGCGTTGCCCATATATTTGTATGTCAACTAATGAAAATCTTGTTATAATGCATTTTACTGAGCTCCACACCATCTAGCCAGTGGAATTACTACTAGATAAACATTCCAAAACCTAAATTGGATGCTATCTAAATKGAAAAGTTTGCTAGATGTCATTCCCTTGAAAATACTTTCAACTTCAGTAAACCAAGTTCTTCAGTGATTAAAGCAGTAACAATTTAAGAAAGCTTTTAAGTTTTATACTACTACTAAGTAGTTTTGTTTCTGCAGGAAAATTAGGACTCCATAAAGCAGCTACACAAGAACAGGAATATATGGTTCTAGGAGTACAGAAGTAAATACAGAAGTAAGATAAATACAATATTCAGGAAGCTGGCAGGTCTAATTAAAAGTACTCAATAGAGATTTAAACCTGTATTAAATTTTGAGACAATTTCTCCATCCAGAGAAAAACAACAAACCTTTATGGTCTAAAGTCAAAAGTTCACTTTCACAGGTAGTACTTATTAAAGTCCATTTCAAGTTGGCCTACTGATTGTTTTCAGGACATGACTGATCACCATCTTGTGTTTGCAAGACTGGAACCTTATATAATTACACTGGAAAAATGCACTACAAAAGTCATCTTTCCATCTATTTTGATAAAGCATTTGCTCCTTACAATCAGGCCCAAATTAGATTAGTATTGAACTGTAAAGAAAAACTCATTCATTTGAAACAGACTGCAAAACATTCAGAGAAATGAACTCAACAGAATTATTTGCACTGTACTAAACCCCCTTCTGACAAGAAAGAACAAAGATGTTTCTATTTAACACAACTCAAATTCAGCTGGAGAGTAACCACAGAAGATTTGAATGTACTTTAACTAATTCAATTTAGACGTTAGTTTAGGATGTTAGGAGAAGTTGACCCAATATACAACAATCCTCAATACAACACAGAATAAAATTAGAAATAAAATAGTTCAGAAGGAAACTAAACTGAAACTAATTTAACTATAATATTATAAGTGTTCCTTAATATTACGAAACAGTATTGAAACAATTAAGGAAAACTGAATTGCCTACTTTTTTTAAAAAATTAAGTTTCTTCAATTTTAACTATTAAACTGAAAAAAGAGACAGTAAAGAACAATAGTGGTCATGTTAACATGAAGTAATTTGAATTTAAAATATTTTACAAGTTCAACATTTATAAAATAAATGATTTGATTACAATCCAGTGAGCCCTATTATTGTAAAGGGATGTGTATTCTTTATTATGAGTTGCCTGCTTATTTATAGTTTGCACTCTTATAATGTTTTAAATTTTCCCATACAGGCATGCATTTTCAGGTTCAATTTTTTTGTGATGTATAATTTTTGTTAACATAGGAACCATGTAGTATTATGTGACTGTTCACAACAAAGGAAATCTATTATCCCAATTCTCTACTATACCTCATGAGCCAGCATTCTGTAAAGTTCTTCCTTTGTAATAGAAAGTCGCTCTCTGTCAATGCTGTCAACAACAAGAATGATGAACTAGAGAAAAAAAATAGTACAGTATGTAGATAAAGTTAAAATTACAAAATAGATACAAAAAAAAAGAACACACACACACAGAGAGAAAGCAAGTTTTCAAGAGACTACTACTGCAGCAAGTCTTCCTATACAAGGCAGGCATGGACTTTCAAAAACATGTTAGAAAACAGAACAASAGGTTTATTGTTAGTCTCGTTTATTAGACCTCTGGGAATCATACTCAAAAGTTATAGTTTAAAAAAAGATTGCGCATGTACATTTCAGAACTGCAACTAAGATACACTTTTCATGTACTATGGTTAATTATACCAATCTCCCAGTTGGATTTGCAACCCCTAAAATCATAAGCAAAATAGTCATGTAGGTACCAAAGCACTTACAAGTCATGGATTATACTTAGAACGTGGAYGATAGAAACTTAGTATACTCAGCTCTCGGTGAAAATGACCATTACTGTCTCCTACTACATGTATACTCAGAAAAATACTAAAATGAAATGCAAACTCTCTATTGCGAAAGAAGCATTATTAGAAATTCAGTCAAATTTTTCACAGGGCCTAAAAAAAGTTATTCCAATAGCACATCAGTCCTTAGAAAGTTACATATCTGCAGGATTCAGCATTATATTGTTGCACAATGCCTTAACCTTTGTAATGCAAAAGGGCTCTGCAACCGGCCTTTCACTTACAACTTTGTGCTCCTTAACCTAGGCACTCAGAAGCTGCTATGGCAGTGACTTTGCCTTTATTGCTCTTCCTAGCACACTGTTCTCATGGGCTTGCTCTTGTGTGTACCAAGACACTGCTATGTCTGTACATTACACTTGAGAGGAAAGCAACAGCCACTGGTGTGAAAATGACTCTTGTATCCCACCTTTTCTACTCCCCATTTCACAGCTTTTACTGTAAAATCTTGTACTAGAGGGGGGGAAAAAAAAAGATATGCTGTTACATAGTGGGTAATACTCACTAATAACAGCTAATAAGCATTACTCAGTAATAYGCACATGCAAATCTTAACTCCCGACCAGTGTTCAACACCTTCCCTGACCTCCCAGCACCTGCTCCAATCAGCAATAACAGCATCATAAGCAGGAACAACCAGTACAGAGATCAACAAGGTCCTGATGAAAATTATACAGCTACTGTGGAAAAAGTTACAGGGAACATATGCTGCACCAGAGAGAACTCCCTGCAGATAATATTTATCTGAGACTCTTCATTATTTCTCTTTGTAGCTCACCAATGGGAACAATTTTTCCATTCCTTTTTTCCTTATTTTCCTCTTTTTGTTTTTTCCCCAAGGATAACTATTAGAGACAATATATACCATCAGACACAGCTCCTGGCCCCTTCTCCTCCTCCCTTCAAAAACTTTGGGCRTGTAAGCCTGTCTCAACATTCTTCTGTTCTGACTTTTAAAACAGAACTGCGGAAATATCCATGTTAAGTTGAAACTATATAGGACAGGTATGCACATAAAAGCTTATTTGTGGGATTTTACATCATTTCAGAGATTTTACTTAGATTGCTTCAATTTACAGATAAGGAAACAGGTAAGAGATAAAAGCTGCATGCAAGTTAGTAACCAAAAGGGAAGATTACAAGTCACTGCTGTAATTTTCCAACTTATGTTCTAAATCACTTTGCCTTAGAAAATTAAGGAGATGTATAGCCCATTGAAAGAGACCAGAAAGTATGAAAAACTAAGTAAATTTAATGCTGCTGTGACTCTGAGATGTCTGGCAGATGAGGAGGAACAGTAAAAGAATTATGAATAAGAGGGATGCTAGGATTAGCATACCAAACAGACCCCTTTCCCCCCCCCCAACTCTTTTCAACAGACAAAGCTTCTAAGTAAAGGAAAGTTCTTCCTTTCAACAGCTGGACAGCTCTAGATTTCAAACACTTATTAGCTAGAATA
This sequence comes from Rhea americana, assembly GCF_003343005.1. Classification (NCBI taxonomy): domain Eukaryota; kingdom Metazoa; phylum Chordata; class Aves; order Rheiformes; family Rheidae; genus Rhea; species Rhea americana. The sequence continues at coordinate 5,072,048 of NW_028186679.1, forward strand.
ATGCGGTGAAAAGCATTGCCAAACAGGATCAAAAAAGAATGAAGACATGCATCTCCTCAAATTCCAGAASCCAGGAAAATTCAATGTGCAAAGGCCAAGAAGTTATTGTCCTAGATATTGCTGACAAAAGTCTCTTCACCCTCTCTCATTTGTCATAGTCATAGTTCTTTGAGATAAAATTAAAAATAATTAAAAAAATACTAGGGGTGAAGCTTCCAATACTAGGTCAAGCTTCCAATAGTTAAAAAGTTTCTGAACACTTGGGGTAGATCATTCTACCCTCTCCTCTTCCAAAGGGTGGCAAAAGGCAGAAAATCCCATTGGGGGATGGAATACTTATATAAGAAATAATATTTACAATTAAAACCAACTTTAAACTTTTTAAAATCATTTCTGTTAAAAGTAAAACTCTTCGTGTCAATGTACAAGCCTCAAGGTGAGCCTATTTAGATTTTAAATACATGTTGGGTTCATAAACTTTTGGCATCAAAAATCTTGATATGGGGAGGTGGGAGAAAGCAAAAGGACAACAGCTGGTGAGTTCTATGCCAACCTTTCTAGCAATGRCAGCTTTACCAGTATGCTCTGACTACTGCACAGCTAGCCTTCCTATTATCCTTTGGATAAAAGCCACAAGCTGCTGAGATTTTTAAATACTGCTTCCTGGAGAAAATATTATTCTTCATCCTTAATTACCATTGTCCTAAAAAACATTTTAGGCAGACATACAGAAGTTCATTTAGCCACTGTAAATCCTCACTGAGTACATTGAAAAAWTTGCTTTTTAACTTACTCGAGAAAAACATTCAAAAATAATTTTGATATCATTCAATGATCTAGAAAAAGAAGTCCAACTTCACAGTTCATTCCACAAGTAAGACAATAACACTAATGAATAGGGGGCAGGAAAAATATGTTAGATATTACCAGAAAATTGGCTGCATGCCAGAGACACCTTATACTTTTTGAGTTTATTCTTTCCTCAAAAATACTTAAAGATAACATAGCTGCAGCCTTCATAAAGGTCTACAGATATTCCCAATAAACCTACTGAATTTACAAATTGGAAGCAGCTTCACATACCTCTGTGTTTGAATAATAGGTGTTCCACGAGGACCGTAATGATTCCTGCCCTCCAATATCCCACATGAGAAAATGAGTATTTTTCACTACTATTTCTTCTACATTACTTCCTATGGTTGGAGAAGTATGAACCACTTCATTCATTAAGCTAAAGAAAACAATATCACACCATAAATACCAACCAGCAAAATCGACAAGGCTTGTCACAACTCAATTAGAATAAATGTTAGAGGGGGGAAAAACAATACATGTTTTACGTCTCTTGAAGGATATCAAATCATTCATTTTTCAAGAAAATTCTACAGAAATAAAGTATTTYAAAACAATTCTAAACTGTAGTTCACAAAGTTCTCCTACAGTACTTGCTTTCGTAATAAAGAAACTGTCAATGTGCTTAAAAACATCAGAAACAAAAAAACAAGCAGAGAAAAGGCTTACAATAAATGGATAAGTATCTCTAACAGGCTTTTCTTGTTAAAAGAAAGACTAGTCTTAAAATGTGCTTGCTTCAGAGCAGAAAGTTGCTATTCTAGTGACCTTCAAATAAGGAGAACGCTAAACTGTGCAGAACCTAATTCTGAATACAATTTATCAGAGCACTCAATTTATTAAAATACAATTTGATTTCATAACAAACTCTGAAGGACTGGTTGACTGCTGGACTACCTAAGCTGAAAATATCCCAGKTCTTCTTTCCACCTTTGTCAAAGTGCTCAGAAAAAGGTTTTTTGGGAAATACCCTCTTCCTCCTTAATATCTAAATATATACATAGTCATTTAATTATGCCTTCCTCCTTTTCCACAAACACCATAATAACTATGTTSCTGTCAATATTGCTGAATTCATCATAGACATTTCTGTAATATAGGCAAGAGGTAGGGGTGGTTAAGTGTAACGTCAACGACATTAAGCATTGGAATCGAGAAACAATTAGAAATACTCACGGATTTTGCAAAGTTACTAGAATTCCAGTTTATTTAAAAACACTTTCTTCCCTACCGTTTTCTGCCACTGGATGATTTCTACGTTACCAATTAAGATACGCTTTAATAGCAAAATAATTAGCAGTTCACTATGTGCTTATAAAATTATGTYGCTCTAGTTACAGTTCAGTTTTAAAACACTGCAGGTCCTTTATTCATCATTTAAATACAAAACTGAAATATATTTATAATGACTAATACCATTCATGTATGTACTGTGCACTAGGGCAACCCTAGAGTTTCTGTCACCTTTCAGAACCAAATTTTCAATGACTAAGCAGTGACAAATACTAAAGCATAAAATGAAAAATAAAATAGTTTGTATACTTACAACTGGTAAAGAATGGTGGTCTTTCCAGCATTATCAAGTCCCACTATGATTACCTTGTGCTCTGCATATACATAGACACACACAAAAAAARGCAAGAATAAACTAGTGGAAACAGCAGCAATTACAATTCTTTCTTTCTTTATTTATTTATTTTAAGTTCAATAGCCTACATGGAATGTTGACAACTTTTGGGAAAAAATCCACAATGCCTCACCTGCTGAGATTACAGTTTTAGGCAAAGTCAGTATTTCAAGTCTTAAAGGAATTGATATTAATATGATTAATTTCTAAAATTAAAGTTTTATACAAAATACAAGGAAAAAATACAATTGATAGCAGTGCACCATCTTAAATACATCACCAAACATCCAGAATAATATTTATAATACAGTAAAGAAAAACATCAGTTAATCTCCATAAGTTCTTTAAAATTTTGAAAGAACTAGCTCTCACAGAACAGATGAGTCTGTAGATCTTCAGCCATGCAAAGTAAATCCCAAGTCTGCAGAAAATATTAGTCTAACGTGCAAGACTCAAGTACAGATACATCATTTAATGGACTACCATCATTTGCACAGCAAACAGTAAGAAGAAACTATATTTTGAATGGATCACAAATCTCARCACTGACCTAAAGCTGCTGCTTATATACTACTGATCTGCCAAATGTTGCATTAATGTTATTTTTCCATGCACAGGGGAATTACGTGCTTCTCTGAACTTAATTCTTTTTAAAATTCAAATAAAGCTGTATATTAGAATTACTTTCAATACACACACAAAGTTAGAAGATATTGATTCACTCACCCACAAAAAAGCAAATCACTTGAGAGCAAAGTAGTTATAAATGGATACTAGAAGTAAAAACTGCCTCAAGCAGGTGAAYAGGTTCACTTTTGAAGTGGTCATATTTAAAAATTCCAGGGCACTTATTTAGAAGCAAAATATGGTTCACATCTTATAGATTTCCTCTAAGATATCACATTTAACTTATAAGACATAAACTACTAAAAGGTCAGAATACTTGTCATAAATACCAAGTAACTTTGCTCTTGCCTGCGGATGGGTGGTCTAAGAAAGAAGAAATTTGTCTAAAAAAATTCAGTGGACTCTACACAGTTGTGTGCAAAGAGATTATTTACATATAATCTAGTACTTTTTATCCTGAAAGTGATTTTATCAAACTTTTGCTTTGAACTTTTWTCAGAAGCTTTGCTATGTGATACAGTCCTAATGAGTCTTGAAACATATGCCCCCATATCATTTCCCCTAGCACTACATCCTGTAAGGGCATCAGAAGGAAATAGTTTTTTCCTGGCCTTAATTCCAGTAATGCTTTTTGCCCCACAAGCGTCAGTACCGCCAATTAATAACCTCTCTCAATATGTAAGTGGTAAGAAGTCCTTTTTGTATTCAAATCTAGAGTGAATTATACCAATACTTCTGTGAAAGAGAATACAAAACTAACTACACCTAGAAGTCACTCATGAATTATGCCTTCATACATTTTTCCTACAGGTAGTCTAAGAAATATACAGGTWCTAAACCACTACAATAAAACCATGCCATGTATCTAGAGTTTCTGTCTCTTTCTAATTCAGTAAGTTTAAAGGGCTTTGAAAGTTTAAACACAAATATCCTTCTGTTGTTTTTAAAGCAGCTGTACTGTCCTGGAAAGAGACGACTCTACATTTGTAGCATGCGGATTGTATGATTTTTGAAGAGAAGAGAAGATGAATTGCCGCTAGGCATTACATCTCATATTTCCCACTTTCACAATAGAAGCCAAACATTCAGAGTCTTACTTGAGAATGAACGTGAAGARCATCAGATGAAACAGTACCATACTCATCACAATGAGGAAGAAAAAGTATGTTTTTCCCCATTCTAAAATTGTTGTTTCTAGAAGTTATTGAAATATGAACCCTTCAGTGTTCATAGGGGAGGGGAGGAAAGGAACAGCTTAGCTGTGTTATTACATAGTCAAATAGTCTTTTATATGGTAACTGAATACGTACAAACAAGCAACAGTCACACAAGGGTTTATTAATGTAGAGGTAAGTATGCAATTAATTAGATAAAAGCATATCTCAAGCAAGCAGTGGTTTCCACCTTCTATTAATAGTAGAACACCCTGCTTTCAAAACTATGTAATTGCTATTTACATCAATACTCATCTATGATAATGAAAAGCTCTTCACTTTCAAACATACACAAATATCAAATTTCTATCTAGTCTGGTTAGATTTTAATATATATATATAACACATATATACATAAATATATACATATATATATATATATATAAAAGCAAAATCCTGTATACACACACACTCTAAAGGAAGCACATACAAACATAGAAACCGACATACTAAGACAGAAAAAAGTTTAACTAGATGAGTACTCATTTCCAAGAGCAACAGGTGGAAGATGCTTCATATAAGCGAATGGGCAATTATGGAGTAAATGGTAAGCAGTAATTTAGGCTATTTGTGTCTTGTACTTATAGGCTAACCCAAGTTTCTCTTTCACTGGCTGGTATTCAAACTCAGGACATGAAAGCCCTGCCAGTCCTCTACATACTTTAAAAAGGGAGAAGAAAATCCATAACAGAGTTGCCAGAGAAGAGCAGAGTCTTTATAAATCATGCTGAATGAGGAAAAAGTAAGTAGAAAAAAGGAGGCCTGTGCAGGTTTAAAGACAGTATTAGACTACTGTCTAAAAGAATTCTGTTGATATCAACCATTCCTGAGCAGTTAAAAAAAATAGCAAAACATAAAATAGTATTCTTACAAAGCCACTGGCAGTCTAATACTGCAAAGTAATGGGACAAGAGGATGATCTTGCAGATGGTTGAAGGAAGAACTAATAAGATGCTATCTTCTTCACTTACTCTTATATATTCCTCTGCAATAGAGGGACCCAAAATTGCAAATACAGCCCTCACAGCTTTTCCTTTTCCCCTTTCTAATTTGCAAAGATTAAAAAAAAWATGTTAAGTCTTTTAATGGCAAACAGGAATCTTTTCCTCCAACATATTTGAAAAATAAACGAATAAGGGAAACAGTAAGAGTATTAACTCATGTATCTTTTGCTACTAAAGTCAAATCTTACTATTTGTGCTGCATATGTGAGAAAAGATTTATTAAAGCATGTTTTGCCTTCATAATTGTTTTCAATCCTTTTAAATATCACTTCCATTTGAAAAAGAAATAATCAGTCAAGTAACAATAGATTWTGGGCATGCTAAAGTGTCTATGCAGTATATCTTCAGTTTAGCAAAATAAGAAAATTCAAGAATAAAAAATTTATTTAGAATGTTACATATGGTTAATAATCAATATGCAACTAAAATGCACTAATACAACGTGCAATTAAAATTGGTATTGATACGCAACTTGACAGCTTCAAAGAATTCCAACAGGTCTGTGGTCCCATGCCCCCTCTTTACAAAAGGCAATCTCTACATGTCCACCAGCTCTTTTATTTACTCTATTTCTACTATTTACCTGACACACGCAACAGGCTTATCAATCTATTTTTCTCCTAGATCTCCTCTAGATCTCTGTTTTAAGAWGTTTCCTATTTCAGTCCTCATATATCAAGGTGGGTTGCATATATCTATGCAAAGGGTTAAATGACACATGCAGTTCAGCTTTTTCATTCATAAATTTCCTTAGAATTTGCAGGGTTGCAATGATATGGTACAGCTCATTATACTTGTTCCAGCTCTTTAACCAATAGTTAACTTCAAACAGATCTCAGAGGATTCTCTACCTGAAGGAAGTATTTCAGGAAGAAAACTCCTTGAGTGCTTGGTTAATTGTGAAAAAAAAATTAAATTGCTTAAAAGAATCCTTCCCAAACCTCAGTTACCTTACCAAAGTCACCTTACTTGCAAATAACCCCAGGTCACTGAAGATCCAAAATTAACATTCTTACAAAGTCCCATAATTTACAAAAATCTGTATCTGTTTTTCAGCTCAAAAGATTTGATACAGCAATTGAAACAGTAATAGCAAAAATACTCATTTAATTGAAAGAAATAGTTTTGATACAAACAAAATATTAATAAGGTCTGCACTTTATAAACTTAATTCTGCTTAAAGAGAGATTTATCTTAATTATGCAAGTGTATTATAGCTTCACTTTGTTCCTGCTGCATCCACTGTAACAAGATTTGAAGATTTTTTTTTTTTTAGAAATTCAACAATTGATGAAAATTCTTACCATGTACTATTTATTTAGCCATTAAGGCAGAGAATCAAATTGCAACAATTGTAAACAAGAGGTGTAAACAAATAAAATCACATTCAGTGCTTTAGTAGGATGGAAGGTAGATTTATTATAGAGTTTTTCTGTTAGGCAGAAATTCACTCTGAATGACTTCAGTTTTCTGCACATCACACACTAACTACTCTGAAGCACAAAAATGCATGGGGCTCACTTTCARATACTAGCATCTTAAAAGGTGAGTCTGAAAAAACTACCTACATATTTTCCTCCTGGCATTCATTACAAAATCAGGTGCCTTCTATTCCTAGTGCATTAACTCACCTGTTGGTATTTCTTTAAAGTRTTTAGTTATCTAACTATTATTGATCAGCTATCTTCTACATTCTGCATTTTTACATTCAGTTACTATCACCTTTGTATAAAGCAAAACTCAGTATGCAATACTCTAGTGAAATGCCCATAATTTACTCCTCTATCTTCTAAGCACTTTGGTACACCTCCTCCTCCATGCTCCACTTGATAGAAGCCAGATGGCACTTCCTAAATCTTTGCTTTGTTTAACCTTTCATTTTGCCAGTATCAAGTGCTTCAGACTATCAGCAAAACCCACGCCAGCTATGATGAACCGATGACATGCACTACATACAGCTAGGCGTAAGAAGCATATTTGCATCTTTGAAATACTCCCTTTAGATATGCGGTTAACATGAGGATTTTTCCCATCCCAGTATGCTCAAATAGTTTCAAAGGACAATCTAAAAATTTTCCAATAAATTGCCTAGATTTGACATACGATTAGAAGAGCAAGAGGAAACGACTCAATAACTACTAGCTCTTTTTATCATTATTATTATGGAGAAAATAACTGTGTAACTGGAGAGGAATTTTCTACTACATAAATCTGAAATTTACAGTTAACTTTCCTAGGGTAGAATTTAAATTTAGGCCATGAAAAAGAAACTTAATTCCTTCTCTATGGGTGCCACAAGAGGAGGAGACAAAAACCAAAACCCAAATAAACACCCCTCCCACTCCAAGCCAAGATTAAAACACACCCCATATGCTCCCAAGGGGGGAGAAGCCAAATATTAGGTATTTCATAGCACTGCCTCACCGATGCTGTAATACTAATTGCCATTAATATATTAATTATATGAAGAACATCTCTTCTCTGAAGAACTACTATACAAGAACAATGTGTTCTTTTTCCTCTAATGAAGTGGAATCAACGTAATCTAATATTGTCATTTACTAAGAGAAAGGAAACCAAAACAATAAAGCTGCAACTCCTTCTTCCTTTCCCAGAATTGTACGGTGACACCCTTATGGTGGCAATATTTCTCAGCACTAAAAGCCAGCAGAACTTGTTTTATACTTAGCTCTCTGCTCAGAAATGCTTTAGTAGAATCACTATTTAAGAACAGTGCGATTTTAAYAGCAGACCCCAGTTTAAAAACAGAACGATGGTCTGCAGAAAACGAGCAAGATCTTGAYGGCCCAAAGCTTCCGCTGCTTCCAGGGTGAGAAAACAACTTTGGGAGGCAGCAGCGTTTGCCACTACGCGAACTCAGGAGCCCACCGCAGGCCGCGCAGCTCTTCACGAGCCGCCCGGGAAGGGGGAGAGAGGGGGACAAACTAAGCAAGAGAAACAAAGCGGCCCCGGGCACGAGGCACCGCACAAGCAGCCCTCCAGACCCCGCACAAAGAAGAGCCCCACTTCGGCCGGGGCCCGCCCGCGCGGAGGCCCGCAGGCGGCCGGAGGAGGCGGCGCGGCGCCCCGCCAGCCCGCGGCCCCTCGTCCTCAGGGGCTCCACCACCCGCCGCCGCCGCGAGCCCCGCGCCCACCTTGGTTGCAGAAGAGACTCCACAGCTTGGYGAAGATCAGGCCCATGCCTGGCCTCAGCCCGACTCCGCGGGCGCGGCCGCGAGCCCCCGGGGCGCGGCGGGACCCGTGAGGCCGTGGCGNGCGGCCCGCGTCACAGGGCCGTCGACTGGGACGGGAAGCGCTTCTCGAGCTCCTCGGCGGCGCGGCTCGGGCCGCCGTCCTGCCGGCCGCGCTCGACCGCCGGCGGCTCCGGCGCGGCAGTGCGGGCTCGCGCGCTGCGCCGGCCAACGGCCGCCCCAGCGCCTACGCGTCTCGGCCGCGTCACGACGTGCGTCATCACGTACGCCGGCGGCGGGTGACGTTGCACGGCCGCGCCCGGCGTRGCAGAGCGGGGCTGCCCGGGGGCAGATGCTCCCTCGGGCGGCAGGGGGCAGGTAGCGTGCCGGTGCCTCGGGCGCCAGCTGCCGGGCGAGGGTGGGCTGAGGTCCAGCGCGTCCCGGGAGGACGGAGAGGGTCCGCGGGGACCGGCCRGGAATGGAGGAGCTCGGGGGGCGTGCGCGGCGGGCAGCTTCGCTTGCCTGTCGCTTTTAACGGCGGCGCTCTGCCTCTCAGCGCTGTGGCTGCCTGTGGTACTCAACAGTAAAAAGGCCTCTAATTTCGAAGGCGCTCGGATCTTTCCTATATAATAAAGCATTTAAGAAAAAATGACTCGTTTTTGTGTGCTGCACTCTTAAGTTCTTGTTACTGAAATTTTGTTTGGATATCGGTTTTCTCACTTTTCAGCACTGCAAGAAAGTTCTGTGGAAGAGAACTGACCCCTCTTCTACCTTAGCAGAAGAAGCTGCGTGCACTGAAACACGGTCGAGATGGAATTAGATCTGTTTTATCTCACACAGCAGTATTTAAGCTTGCTCATCCAAAAAAATCTTACCATCAGCAGCTTTGGTAAAAGGAGCTTCTTTAGCTACTGGAATTCAGCACTGCACTCTTGCCAAGCAATTACAGCATTGCAAACTCTTTTCCTCCCCGTGCTGACGCGGTGCATGACACACAGCCGGCGTGCGGCAGCGGCGGGCCCGTCCCCCGCTGCCCGCGCCTCCAGCCCTGCCGGCCGAAGGCCGACCTCAGGCGCTCTCTCAGGGCTCTGGGCCGCGTCTGCTGTGGCTCTTCAGGGGCACCAGAAGCCCCCGCAGCTACAGTCCCGTCCGGTCCCGTCCGCCTCCGCACTCCGGCCAACAGAGGCGGTGCCGCCCGCGCCCGCCCACCCTCCTCCTCCTCCTCCTCCGCCGCCGCCGCCGCCGCCGCCGCTTGGCGTGTCTGGTTCCCATGGTAACAGCCTCCCTCGCCCCCAGCCAATCGTCAGCGCCCGCGGGGGCGGGACTTCCTGCCGCTCCGCGGAGGAGGCGGGACCAGCTGCGCGCGCCGCGGCAGCGGGCGGCGCGAGGTGAGGCGAGGCGAGGCGAGGCGGTGCCCCCGCTCCCGCTCCCGCTCCCGCTCCCGCGCGGCCCTCGGCTCCCCTGGCCTGGCGGGAGGTGCCGCTCTCTTAGCCTGCGGCTTTTAGTAGCGGCGGGGTGTGGGTGGGGGAGCCCCAAATTCCGCGGCGCGGCGGGGAGGGGCCTCCCCCTCGCGTGGGGAGGGGGCCGCGGTGCCTCGGGGAGGCCTTGCCGCCCTCTGGGCCGTGAGGGTGTGCTGCGATAGGGCGAAGACCTCCGGCCCCGTGGTGGCGAGCGAAACGGAGCCGTGCTGCCTCCAGGGCTCTTTTTCTGTCGTGGGTCGAGCCCAGGGGCTTCCTTTCTAAAGCCCGCCCTGTCCACGAGGTCCTGCGGCGTGGTGTGTGACAGAGCTGCTCTGGAAAAGTTACCTTTGGTTTTGAACCTGCTACTTGCTGTTTGTACTCTTGTACTGGGAGGGGGCGTACACCAGTCTCCCTTGTCAGCCTTCCTCACTGGCTTTTAAACACTTTTATCRTATCTGCTCTCAAGTGCCTGTTTAGTATTTCCTTATTTGGGAGCCATTCCCTATCTTTATGTAATGACCTTCCTCCAAACTTTTCTAAGCTGTGTCTTTTCTTGAAATTCAAGCAGCATACATGCAGTGCTCAAGTTGCAGGTTATGTGGGTGCACTCAGAACCTCCAGTTATGTATTTTTAAATTAGTTTCCGGRTGGTTTACAATGTTTTTATTATTTTGACTGCTTGTCTTAACAGAGGAACTATTTTTCATGGATGTGTTGTTCCTTTTCCTGAACTAAGCACAGTGATACTGGCTTTCTTGTATTTGCTACCTGAATGTGTGTGTTGAATCCACATACATTGCAATKGCTTCATCAGAGCAGCTCTTCAACACTGATGTTTTGTACCAGGCCCTATGAACTAGTCAGGGTCAAGACTTAAATTTTCCTGCTTTGTATTCCTTGACCAAATATTTCATGAAGTGTTCAAAAGCACAATATGGCATCATGCTTCTGTGTGACACCCACCCAGACTACACAGGGATTCCTGAAGTCTCCTATTAGTATTGCATTCCTAGCTTCTCGTTTTATTGCAGGCATTATAATATACGTKCCATCCTCTTCAGAAGGATAACACACTATGTTTTTTCTATTTGAGCATGCAAACCATAGAGAGTCTACATTACTTTGTGATAAAGTTATCTTGTTGATTTTTACTATGGGACTAATGCTTCCCCTTCATCGTACATTTATGCATCTTTATTGCAGTTCATCAAATCTGTCCTGTTTGTGTAGTCATTTCTGACCAAGGTTTTGATCCTCTACCAGCAGACATTACATGATATTATTCGGTCACATTTTAAAAAAGAGATAAAAACAAGCCCTGTTGCCAACATGCAACATCCGTTGTTGGGTTTCCATGAAGAAGTAACTGTAATTGTGAATGACCGTTTTTTCACAAAATATCTATTTTGTGTCTTTAAAAAAATACCTTCATAGTATTAATAGCAAAGGTAATTCTAGGTCTAAATAATACATATTTCTATAAGTTTTCAAATTCTGTTTAATTGCATTCAGGATTCCAAGTTTTCAAATTCTGTTTAATTGCATTCAGGATTCCAGGTATCTTAAAAATTCTTCTTTTTTTTTTTTTAATGCTAGTTTATTATACTCATGAAAAAAAAATCCAAATGTGAACCATATGTTCTTACTTTGTAATGTAGGCATCTTAGAACAACGACTCAGAAGCGTGATATGCCACATTGTCTGAAAACTTTGGTCACTTAAGTTGTAGTATAAACTATTTTAGTACTATTCGATTTAGTAGAAATACCAAAGTAAATTCTTATTAGGCATTTTGCTAGAATCTAAGAACAAGTTCATTAATTCCATTATGCTTATTTCTGTCAAAGGCTGCTGAAGTTGTGAATAACGTACTGAACTTCCCACCTATAACACTGAAAATTACCTTTGTCTGAGCTTGAAGATTAAGTCTAAAAAAGATAAGTGTCTTCTAGCCTGAAACTTCAGCTGAATCTGGAATATGAGGTATTTTTGAGATCTATGTGATGAAAGTCAGAAGCAGCCTCTAATTCAAAGAGAATGTATGCCCAACTTTCTGGTGTAAGTTAAGTATGTCTAATAAAATGAAAATGTAGTATTTTAGTATTCAAATTTCCTTATTATGGATGGAGTAAACCTCACTGACAGTGGTGAGTTCTYGCTTTCCTTCCATTTAAGTTAGTTAAATTAAGCTATTAACTTCTTAGGAATTCTAACTTCAGACTGAAGTATGTATGTTTCAGGAAGTGTATATAATCTTCCAAAAAACAGGCTATGTAGGGATGGTCAGATACATCTTTATGAAGATAACTGCATTTTTTCGCTTATACAGAAAATAAACATAGAAAAATCATAAGGAAATTACAGTTGTATCAGGGCTGAGCTACAGTAGAGACTTTGTAGCTAAACTTTGAAGAGGAATAAAAGTAACATCTGGAAACTTCCTGTATCTTTTAACATGTAACCTTTCACCAAACTGGTTGAAGCTTTACAGTAAGGATCAGCAAAGCTTCTTTTGTATTAATTCTTCACTAGTTTTAGAGAATAGCTATACGAAAAAACTTATATTGGTTCATTATTTTTTTTAAGTCTATGAGAAAAAATAACATTCCTGCTTACATGTCAGCACTTACGGAATTTGGATCATTTAAGCTATGTAGGAAATCTAAAAAGCTAAGCCTGAGAAAAATGAAATCTGACAGGGAAAAATTAGAAGATAATCTCTAGAAATGATTACAGTAATGTAATGTAATAAATGAAAGGACTTCAGAAGAGTCAGAGCTGATTAAATTTTACGTTGAACCCTTGTGAGTGAATTCCAGGACTAAGCTACAAGTTTTCCTCCAGGACAAGTAGAGGAACTTTAATGGAACAGGATTTAGAGGTGATGACACACCTACCTTATATTTTAGACACTGATACTGTGTCCTTGGAAGATGTGGCTGGGAAGGGTGTGACAGTAATGAAACGGGTAATTTCATTCTAATATGTTTATCCTACACTGCAAATGCTAAACATGTTAATTAACCTATGCCAAAATGTAATTAGTATTACAGTTACAGCCTGAGCWATATTTGGAGTTTTGAGTACAGTGACATTGATTCTCCAACCAGAAGAATCAGAAAGGCCAGTGCACTTAGTTTGTGATATATCTTACGTTACATTTACAAAATTAGAGATTATGATAAATATCACTAAGACAATATGTTGCTCACTTCAGTTCTTTACCAGCAGATTTTAAATGCTAAAAGAAGATGGCTTGCTTTCCCAAAATATCCTTTCAATGTGAAGTTGAAGAATATCTTGGCAAAGTGTTCAGAAATAGTGAGGTATGTGTAAGGTACTGCTATTAACCATCAGTGATCACATATTCACAAATTGCACACTGTTAGCATTATTTAATATTATCAGTATCTCACAATAAAATAATGTGCATTCGACTATTCAGATTCAAAGTCCATATGGCATTCAGATATTTAAAGAGACTTATGCTTAAAATACGTAAGCTTGTTGGCTACTTAGCATAAATCTAAGGCTTCAGTTTATGGATCCCACTGAAGAGCCACTTGTTTAGAATGATCTTGATAATATAACTAGTTTTTCAATTAGTCCTTTTCAAGAAATTTATGAGGTTGTCCCTGGGGTTAGGCCTCTAAAGCATAGACATTCCCCACTATTTTACATCACACAACCATATTTCTCAATTTCTATGCAATGTTTGTTTTATGCTCTTCTACCTAGTAAAAGAGGCTACTGTATGAAGCTCCTTAATATTTATTTTGAAATCTCTTCTCTCCTTCTCAGCTTGTAACTGCTTTAGGTACACAGGAGGCAGAGAGTAAATACCAAGCTCTGTTAAGTCATCTGTCTCATCCACCAGCTTTCACAACTGTTAGAGTAAATACACGCTTGGCCTCGGTGAAACATGTGAAAACTTTACTGTTTGAAGAGATCCAGAAGGTTTGTGCCATTTCTTTGTTACAGCAAAAGTGTCAAGATTTTTTATTTTTTGACTGATTATGAGAGCTTTTTATTGCTAGATACCATTTCTTAATATATATTAAACTTAATATATTAAACTTAATATATTTCCACTAGTATTAGTGTAACACAGTCATATTAATTTCCTGACACTAAATGTTAAATGAAAATCCATTGTCGAGCAGTAATCAGCATCTAATACATCAAAGAAAGGTAACAACAGAAGGAGAAAGCCAACCAACTCTTTTGCAAAGCTCTAGAAGCTAAAATGCATCATAAGATATGAAAATGCAAATAACCGAGTCAACTAAGTCATTTGGAATGCAGTTTTTAAATAAAAGTTTAAAATATATCGATTARGGCCATCAGTATGCCTGTATTATTCTGCTACTAAATGGGGCGGGGGCCCTGGTGACAAGGGATACAGAGRAGGCAGAATTACTGAATGCCATCTTTGCTTCAGTCTTCACTGCTAAGGGCAGCCCTCATGAATCCTGCAGCCTGGACGTGAGGGAGAAAGTCTGGAGAAAAAAAGACTTTCCTTTGGTTGAGGAGGAAAGGATTAGAGACCTTCTGGGCAGGCAGGACATGCACAAATCCATGGGCCCGGTTGGGATGCACCCATGGGTACTGAGGGAGCTGGCGGATGTTGTTGCCAAGCCGCTCTCCATCATCTTTGAAAGGTCMTGGAGAACTGGAGAGGTGCCTGAGGACTGGAAGAAAGCCAGTGTCACTCCAGTCTTCAAGAAGGGCAAGAAGGAGGACCCAGGCAACTATAGGCTGGTCAGCCTCACCTCCATCCCTGGAAAGGTGATGGAACAGCTCATTCAGGGTGTCATCTCCAGGCATACAGAGGAAAAGAAGGTGATCAGGAGTAGCCAGCAYGGATTCACCAAGGGGAAATCCTGCTTAACCAATCTGATAGCCTTCTCGGATGGAATGACTGGCTGGGGAGATGAAGGGAGAGCAGTGGATGTTGTGTACCTTGACTTCAGCAAGGCTTTTGACACTGTCTCCCATAACATCCTCCTGGATAAGCTCAGGAAGTGTGGGTTAGGTGAGTGGACAGTGAGGTGGCTTGAGAACTGCCTGAAAGGCAGAGCTCAGAGGGTCGTCATCAGTGGTGTAGAGTCTAGTTGGAGGCCTGTGGCTAGTGGCGTCCCCCAGGGCTCCGTACTGGGTCCCATCCTGTTCAACTTCTTCACCAACGACCTGGATGAGGGGACTGAGTGCCTCCTCAGCAAGTTTGCTGATGATACCAAGCTGGGAGGAGTGGCTGATACACCAGAGGGCTGTGCTGCCATTCAGAGAGACCTGGCCAGGCTGGAGAGCTGGGCAGAGAGGAACCCCATGAGGTTCACAAGGGCAAGTGCAGGGTCCTGCACCTAGGGTGAAATAACCCTAGGCCCCAGTACAAGCTGGGGGCTGACCTTCTGGAGAGCAKCTCTGCAGAGAAGGACCTGGGAGTGCTGGTGGATGACARGTTGACCATGAGCCAGCAATGTGCTCTTGTGGCCAGGAAGGCCAATGGTCTGCTGGGCTGCACTAGGAGGAGTGTTGCCATCAGGTGGAGGGAGGTGATCCTGCCCCTCTCCTCAGCCCTGGGAGGCCTCATCTCGAGTACTGTGTCCAGTTCTGGGCTCCCCAGGACAAGAGAGACATAGAGCTACTGGAGAGGGTCCAGTGTAGGGCTACGAAGATGATCAGAGGGCTGGAGCACCTGCCCTAYGAGGAACGGCTGCGAGAGCTGGGCCTCTTCAGCCTGGGGAAGAGAAGACTGAGGGGGGGATCTTATCAATGTGTACAAGTACCTGAAGGGAAGGTGTCAAGGGCACGGGGACAAACTCTTTTCAGTTGTCCCGTGTGACAGGACAAGAGGCAACGGGCAGAAATTGAAGCACAGGAAGTTCTGCCTGACTGTGAGGGGAAATTTCTTCCCTGTGAGAGTGACGGAGCCCTGGACCAGGTTGCCCATAGAGGTTGTGGAGTCTCCTTCTCTGGAGATCTTCAAGGCCTGCCTGGATGCAACCTTGTCTAACAAGCTCTAGGTGACCATGCTGAGTAGGGGGGTTGGACTAGATGATCTCCAGAGGTCCCTTCCAACSTTACTGATTCTCTGAATCTATGAGTCTGTGATTCTATGATTATTTTTCTTTGTATTATGGTGGAAGATAGAGACCTTAGTTAGGATACTACTGTAGTAAATACTGTACAGACTTTATAAGCCTGGAGAAGACAACAGAAATAGATTAAAACTGTATTTTAATATAAAATATTCATAGTGTTTATAATGTATTTTAGTAAAGATTAAAAGAGAATGAGTTTATATTTCATTGCACATATTCATTGCTTATATTTAGGAGCTTGAGWGAATTTGTATGTTCAAGGAGATGGGAGCCAGAGTGGTGCCCTGCAGCTGTAATTTATTTACATATTTTTAATCTTTAGATTTTTTTTTATTTTTACTTTTCTTACTTAAATATTTCTTTATATGATGATATGAAAGCTGTAGTATTTAAAAGGTAGATTATTTTGAAGCTCTATCCTAGTTATTCTCTCTGAGAAGATCCAGTTCTTCTCTAAGTAAATTATTAATGCTCTAGTGGGTGTACGGGAAGCTATTACAGGACAGGAGCCAAGACGTTTCTATGGTGTAGAGGGAGTTSACAGCATTCGGTTGGCTGGGATGGTAATGAGTTAGGCTAGTTTTAACTTGATTGTGGAAATCKATGTTGCAGTATGATATTTTGCTTTAAAGGAAAATGCTGTGCTAAAAAATGAATTAAGAAAGGTTTTCATAAACTTTTTGTATTTTTAATTGTCATTGTTAGAAAAGGAAACTGCATAGCAGTTTAATCCTTCTTAACAACATTATGCTTTTTTTGTTTTAGAAATATCTTTATTTATCAGATGCAAACTAATTCCTTGTTCAGGAATAGTTTTAAAATGCMAAGCTGTCATTTTTTTCAATTATACATGTGACAGCACTCAGTATCCAATCAAAACTAAGTTGAAAAAAAGAAAAAAAAATAGTTTTACAACTTGGCATATTAAGTAAAGCAGCCAGTACAAGAATACAGTTAGCCAGYGGCTTATTATTAATAACATCAAAATGTTGGCACAGATAGACACTGACTTTTCTGATGGTGTTAATGTGACATGATGATAACTTGACTCAACCTTCTTCCAGAAGAAAGGAAAAGCGCGTGGTAGGGATATGGGTGTTCAGGACTCTGTTGCACTCCCTGTAGTGAATTCTCTCAGTGAGCTCCTTTGGGGCTTTGGTATTTAATATGTTATTAAATATTTAGCATTTTTATATCAGTATTTATTATAGATACTATCTCCTGACACAGCATTTCCCAACCTCTCTCAACTATTGTCACTATAGTTTTTATACAGCGTACAGCTATAAATTATGGATAGAAAATATTTTTCAATATAATTAAGTACTTACATTAGCATTTGTTAATACTATTTAATAATTATTATTATTTTTTTAATTTAACAGCAATTTAAAGGACTATGTGTTCCAATTCTTGAGCACCCAGAAATCCAGGACATCTTATTAATTCCTGTCATTGGACCCAGGTTTGAAATTTTCACATTTTAGTCTTAAAATGCCACAACGTGTGACTTATTTACAGATTTAGTGTTAAAACAGTTGTCAGTAACTCACTATAATTAAAGTATAATTGTTTATTAAGACCTATTGGACAGTCTGTATCCTCTCCAGGTCAAATTTTTGGTCCTTAAAAGATGCACAAAACAGAGAATTCTTTCCTCATTTATGAGATGAACTTTTAACAGGGAAAATGYAATATAGTTAGATTTTCTATGGGAAGCCTGGAAGGTGGCAGACTGAAGAATGAGGCTTATTTTKGGGGGTAAATAGAGCAACAGGATGAGGTAGCTTAATGGAGTGTTTTCTTCCACTGGAATCAAGTCCACAGCAAAACTTTAGGGAGACTGGCATTAGTAATGTGGAGAGGAACTCCTGAGTCAAGTTTACCTCTTAAAGAATGACCAGTTGTTCTTCATTCTTAAGCTATGCTTGGATATCCCTCAAGTTGCCTTTGTATGTGTCCCTTTGGAGTTTCTTCATTGCTTTACTGAATTCACTGATGGGCATCTTATTTAAAGTATCATGCTGAAGACTACAGGCTATTCACGTTCTGTGTCTACTATGATTATATCAAGACTGGCAAGCAGTATAGCTCCACACGGTAAAATAGCACTTACTGCTTCTTTTTTTCCATCATTCACATTTAATTCTGTTTTTGTGGGATATCTTTCTTTTTGTGTTTTAGTAAGTGGTGCTAATGATACAGAGAACAAACTAGAAACAATCAAAGAAGACTTCAAGGCCTTGGGCACGGTGGTCAAGGGTCTGGAAGCCCAGGTGGTATTTTCATCGGTCCTGCCGATTAGGGGGAGGCATCGGAGGAGGAGTAGGAAGATTTTCCAAATCAACAACTGGCTACGCCGCTGGTGTTGGCAACAGGGTTTTGGATTCTATGACCATGGAACATGGTTTGAAGATAACAACTGGTGGGGAGAGATGGGATTCACCTCACCAAGTGGGGCATGTTTGCCTTTGCCAACAGGTTGGCCAGCCTAGTGAAGAGGRCTTTAAACTAGGTGGTGGTGGTGGGGGGTGTCATACGGACAGGGTAGACAACAAAACACAAGTTGGGTTGGGGGTCCTCCAACGGGTGCAGGCAGCTGGGCATGTGCGTTGTCCCCTAGCTATGGGGGACCCCTGTACACCCTCTCTGGGAAACCTGCAGGCATGGCTACCTCTTTGAAATGCCTGTACACCAATGCATGCAGCATGGGGAAACAAACAGTAGGAGCTGGAGATCTATGTGTGATTGCAGGGCCATAATCTCGTTGCAGTCATGGAGGCATGGTGGGATAGCTCRCATGACTGGAATGCTGCCGTGGATGGCTATGTGCTTTTTAGGAGAGACAGGCCAGGAAGGCGAGGTGGTGGAGTTGCTCTTTATGTGAGAGAGCAACTGGAATGCATCGAGCTCTGCCTAGGAGTGAAGGAGGAGGAGGCAGTTGAGAGCTTATGGGTAAAGATCAAAGGGCAGGCTAACATGGGGGACACTGTTGTGGGTGTCTACTACAGGCCACCTGACCAGGAAGAGAAAGTTGATGAGGCCTCCTATAGACAGCTGGAGGTAGCCTCACAATCACAGGCCCTGGTTCTCATGGGGGACTTCAACCACCCTGACATCTGCTGGAGTGACTACACAGCAAGGCACAAGCAGTCCAGGAGGCTCCTGCAATGCATTGATGATAACCTCTTGTCACAAATGGTGGAGGAGCCTACGAGGAAGGGTGTCCTGCTGCACTTTGTCCTTACCGACAGAGAGGGACTGATTAGAGATGTGAAGGTTGGGGGCAGCCTTGGCTGCAGTGACCATGAGATGGTGGAGTTCAGGATCCTGCAGGAAAGAAGTAAGGCAACAAGCAGGATTGCAACCCTGGACTTCAGGAGAGCGAACTTCAGGCTCTTCAGAGACCTAATTGGTGGAATCTCATGGGTTAAGGCCTTAGAGGGAAGAGGGGTCCAGGAGAGCTGGCTAGTATTCAAACATCACTTCCTCCAAGCTCAAGAGCAGTGCATCCCTATGAGTAAGACRTCCAGCGAAGTGGGCAGGAGATCTGCATGGGTGAGCAAGGAGCTCTTGGCCAAATTCAGACAGAAGAAGAAAGTACACAGAATGTGGAAGAGGGGACAGGTTACTTAGGAGAATTATAGGAATGCAGTCAGAGAATGTACTGGAATTGAGCTGGAATTGAGTCTTGCAAGGGACATTAAGGACAACAGGAAGGGCTTCTTCAAATACATCAGCAGCAAGAGGAGGACTGGGGAAAATGTGGGCCTGCTGCTGACTGGGGTGGGGGCCCTGGTGACAAGGGATACAGAGAAGGCAGAATTACTGAATGCCATCTTTGCTTCAGTCTTCACTGCTAAGGGCAGCCCTCA
>NW_028186679.1:5093481-5168485 GCF_003343005.1 Rhea americana
GAAGCACAGGAAGTTCTGCCTGACTGTGAGGGGGAATTTCTTCCCTGTGAGAGTGACGGAGCCCTGGACCAGGTTGCCCAGAGAGGTAGTGGAGTCTCCTTCTCTGGAGATCTTCAAGGCCCGCCTGGATGCAACCTTGTCTAACAAGCTCTAGGTGACCGTGCTGAGTAGGGGGGTTGGACTAGATAATCTCCAGAGGTCCCTTCCAACCTTACTGATTCTTTGATTCTGTGATTCTAAGTGTACATGTAATTACCTTCTTCAGAATTCCTGC
The DNA here is from genome assembly GCF_003343005.1 of Rhea americana. Lineage (NCBI taxonomy): Eukaryota > Metazoa > Chordata > Aves > Rheiformes > Rheidae > Rhea > Rhea americana. The sequence goes on from NW_028186679.1 coordinate 5,093,756, forward strand.
TGTTTTGGGAGAATATAGCAGCTGTTAAACACAAAAAAGTCACTTTGCTATCATCTAGTCTGAAATGGGACAGATCTGCATTCTAATATAATTTATTTGTATTCCAGTATCACRTTTGAAGCAGTGGTTTCAGAATCTGTATTACTTGGAGGAGTGGTTTCCTTTTTTGTTTCTGTCCTTTGCTTCCTCTGAGACTAAAATGAATCTTTTAAATTTAATACATGATAGTTAAATATTTCTCCACTGTATTGCCACAAAAACATTTATTTATGAACCACAGAGGGGAGGGGGAGAGGAGAAGGGTAATTTTTTTTTATTAGGATTTTTTTTAACTGAACTATATTTTATATTTTTAGGCAAGGTATAAAAAGACATGCATCTGAAGTCATTGTTGGAGCCCACTGTGGTTATGCAGTACTTCGAGGAGCACATGTATATGTCCCAGGAATCATATCTACCTCAAAATGTAAGAGTTCTTTAAATACCCTCGGTTAGGTTTTAGAGGGAAAGTGTATCACCCATTGATGGCAATTTCCAATAAATAGAATGCCATTTTTTTGTTCTATTCACAGCTGAAATGAATCTTAYAGTTGTAGTATTTAGTAAATACATACTTTAAGTTTATCTGGCTTTTGTTTGAAATTTTCACCACTGTTGTGCAAAACTAATAACAAATTATGTATAATAATTTCTCATTTGGGCTATTTAACTTCCTTTTTTAATATGCAATTCCTAGCTGAATTATTAGTTCTCAAAGGTTCTAGTTTCTTCTTATTTTCATTTGAAAATATTTTAAGCAACATATCTAAAGTGAAACGTGGATTTTTAGATTTTTTTTTCTTTAATAGCAACTATGGTAGCTTTTAATAATCATCTTCAGTAAAATAAACTTAGAGAAGTTTGTCACGTTCCACTCTTGGCAAAGGAAAAAGGATTGCAGCAGACATATCTAGGTGGTATTGGATGTATGTTGATTAATTGCCATTATTTCAAGACGTCCTTATGTGCTCACCAAGGCACTTGACTTTATGATCCCATAGGATTCTAAATTCCAGATCTAGAAAAATGTATTTTTTTTTATCTTTTGGCAATTCATTTGATATTGTATGTGTATGAGAGATTTAGATCTATTGATGAGAAAAATTTTAATGGCTCAGGTTCTTAAGAAATGGAAATATGTATTTTTCTGTCTTTCTATGCCTGAGAGACAAGATTAAAAAAAAATCTCCTACATATAATCTGATTGCTTAGTGTTCAATAGCCTATTGAAGCAATGCTATTTATTTTGCCTTTGAAGGTCAACTTTATGTGAAACCGATACAATTTTAGATGATTCACCTCATTATTCTATTGTGCTGATATCTTCTAGTTTTTATGGTTCTTACTATTAAACAGTCAGAAAAATATTTTCCATCCACTTCATTCCTATTCAGGAAAAACCTTTAATAAGTGCTTAGTTTTAAGCATATGCTTAAGTCTGTTTCACAGAGCAGGAATGTTTTTCAATCTAGGACTTGATAAGGAAATAAGTGTATTGCTGTAGCAGCTGTTGAAGCTGCTAATTTAGACAACCTCGTAAATATTCAAGCCTGTGTTTGAGTTAGCTGGTGATTTATCATAATTGCTGTATGTAATTATGCATGCAACATTGGATTCAAAGAAAAGAAAATCCTTTCACTCATACCTCAGGAACACTTCAGAGGAATTCCAGATAGGGAAATAAAATAGGAGGGCATGCTACCCACCTGATACCAAATACAACGTGGCTGTAAGTATAGGTGGTCTAACTAGCCAAAAAAGAGAGTTAAGCGAGAGCAGGTATGTTATCATTGAACTAGCTACCAAGTGAGAATAAACTAATTATCAAGGGGCTTTGAGTTTAATTTAACTAATCAATATCTAAGTTTTAGGTTTGATTTAGGGGAATGCCAGTGTAGGCACCCAAATGATAAAAAAGCTTAAGCTGTAGCACTAACAAATTTTGAAAAGATAATTGTTAGTGAGGAGTAAAATAAAAACCCCTTGCTTTTGAATACTGCAAAAAATCATTGACAAATATGCTGTATGGAAGAGTTAAATAGCTGAAAGTTTTAGTTATGTGAAGATTAAGTAGATAATAAAATGTTTTGGGTCACATTTTATAAGAAGATAGCTAAAAGTGAAATGTTTAGTAGATACTTAACAAATATTCCATTTAAGAATACCAGGGCATTTTTCCATCTTAGGAAGGCCCCTTGAAAATAAGTAAAAGAAAGATTCTTAAATACAACTCTCAGAATTTCTGGGAAGCTGTACTATCTTATCTCTTGCATCTTATGGCTGCTCCAGCCAGTCAGCTACCTTGGAAATGCCACTTTGGAAAATGGTTTATTGCTGTCAGTGGTGGCTTTTATTTTTAAGTATATTTTCAGCCAGGCTGTACATAAAACAAGCTCTCTTACTATTCTATAGAATCACCTAAACCAACCCTCTTTCCCATCTATTTTGGTTCCAGTTCAGAAAGATACTTCAAGTCACTAGGACTACATGTTTCTAGAGTTTGGTGTACGCTTATGTACATAACTGAATTGAAGAGGCAAGCTCTTTTAGAGGATTATTCAGAACAGCAGTTGTGTTAGAGGTAGGAAGAGAGGTGCATCTGAKAAACTGTCTCCACTGAGAAATACATTACTACTTGTATCAAAGCAACAGTTAGAGTTTAAGCAGCTTTTCATCAGCTATGTTCTACCAAGCTTTCAAAGGTCATCAGGCAAATTTAGTATTACTGTCTGAGTAGAGTAATTGCTCTAAATGTGAACCACTGTGGTTTAATATACTTGTGTGCCTACAGTGCACACAGAGGATGAAATCCCAAAGAGTGGACTCAAAACTCGTGAGGGACTATGTGGTGATAGAATAAACAGAGATTTGTCTAGCCTCTTACAAAGAAAGAAAACAGAGTCTGATTTGTAACTGAGAGTCTCTCAAAATCTAGCTAGTTGGTAACCATCATTCACCACATATACTTTCAAACCTAAAACCAATGAGTCTCTTGTGTAGATTACAGGAAGTCTAACTTTTGCTGTGATACAAGAGCTGGAGTAAGTAGTCTACTTAAAGTTCCAAAGTATTTGGTCACTATTGTCTTGTCAAGTATAAGATTAATGTCAAAATTTCTCTTCCTCTTTGAACAGTTTTGAAAGCTGGAGATTTGGTCTCAGTGTATTCTGATATTGAAGGGAAGTGTAAAAGAGGAGCCAAAGAATTTGGAGGAATCAAAGTTTTCCTTGGAAATGGGATTTCTGAACTGAATCGCAATGAAATCTTCAGTTCAAATGGCCCACTGAAGTAAGTCCATGGTAACTGGAATTTACACCTACAACTTTGGAAAGGGAAGGGAGGAGATGGCAAGGCATTTTGAAATGTTCTGTACCATCTGAGAAGCCACATGATGGCTTTGTTTAAGACCTGTATTGACAGGTCTTAAGACACAGAAATTTTCAGCATCTTTTGGGAAGTTTTAGCGTTTGGCAATCTAATAGGATTATGCCTCCTGCTGTCTCCTATAACTTCACAGCTAAGTATGTTTGTATGTGTGGCTGCTTGTGCAAGGGAATCTTAATTATGGTTAAAGTCCTACAGTAAGTATTACCATTTCAACATTTAGTTGCGGAATGGGTTCCACATACCAGTTTACTGAAAGGAGTAGGAAATAAATGGTTTCTCAAAAAAAGTTTTAACTAACATCTAACTTTATTAACATAATAAAAACAGAAGTGACAAATGTACTTTGGCAAAATTCCATTTTGGTAAATTGTTCTACTACCTTGCTATTTGGCTGAAATGCAGCGTTGCCCTCCTCCCTATCGCCTAAGAACATTTTTAGAGTTGAAGGTTAGGTTTGTTAGGTCAGATATCTTCAAAAAATGTAACACCATTTGCCAGGGTAGTTAACTAATTCARGGTTACTTGCTCTTCTATTTTATTGCCAAAGCTTATGGTTTGTTCCTTTTCCTCTCATCTAAAACATGTACAGAAGCAATGTATAAACAGCATTACATCAAATTAATGACTGAAACTTTACATAATCAGAATAAACTACAAAAGATTTAGTAAAAAGGATGACATTGTTAGAGGATTTCTGATGTATTACAGCTTGAGTATAGTAGAGGTAGGAGTAGCATATTCCTATTAAGTTGATGACATGGAATGATAGTATGTGACACTAAATATGGAGTCCRCAAGTTTGCTTTTTTGTATCCATCTTTATCATGCAGCTCTGCAAAGCATATGCAAAAAGTTACTAATTCTTCTTATCTTCAGTAATTTATGGTATATTTTTCAAGTTCAGTATTATTTTTCTGTGTTGTTCATTTTCTTGTTTTACATTTGTCTTACYCTAATAAAATGTATTACAGATTACAATTAAATGAACCTCATTCCTATTTAAAATTCGGGTTGCTCCTAAATTTAAACAGTTGCTTTGCAGGCAAATTGGTGTTCCTTAAGGGTTTAAATGAATGTTTTTCAGTTATTCAACAAGAATCTGAGACATTTTATAAAAATGAAGGAAGAACTAAGTAGAAAATTATACTCCAGTGCCTGTTGCAAATATGACTAGCCAAAAAGGAGTTATAGACCAAAATTAACATATTTAAATCATATTAAAACATATGTTTATGCATTGGTTTATGTTATTGAGGCTTTGATTAGATATCAGCTTGCCACATGTACAAAACAGATTAATTTACTTTTTGCAAATTATATAGATAGTTCCAATTTATAATGCAGCATATTTTTTCTTATAGTTTATCCAACATAATGTGTCATTTTAAAGACTATCACATTACAAAATTGTAAAAGTGTTTATTTTATTTATGAATGCTTTTATGCTTTCATTTTTGTAAAATTTTGCTTCAGTTTATTTATATATAAGCATAATGATTTAAATTGAATAGTGTTAAAAATTATGAATCTGAGTAGTTGAAATAAATTGTTCCATGTTTTTCAGTGGGATGGGCATAAGAATGATAGAGCCAGTCTACCTTAGCCCTTCGTTTGACAATGTGCTTCCTAGTCATTTGTTTTTACAGGTATGTTTTTTACAAAAAAAAGTCTATGCTATTCACAGAATAAATATCCCCTTAAGTGTTCATTAGGACTCTATATACTCAGAGTGTATTATTGCACCTAATTCACTACTTAAAGAAAATGAATTATTTAGACTGAACACAGTACCTGCATGTAGCTGGTTTAATCATACTAACTCTGCATCTGTGAYTTTAAAAGAGATTTTCACTTAAAAGTGTATAATTTTTTTTGTTCAGATATTCTGCAAAGATTTTTCAGTTTCTGGAAACTGCCTATGACCTCTGAAATATGTCCCTCCTTCAATGTACATCCTTCTGTAGATATATCCCCAGATATTAGGCAGGCTTTAAGTTGAAGGGAACATTCACCTCTTTTATCCCTAGGGGAAAAAATCTATTTGAACAAACCAAACATGAAAAATCTTACAGTAGCACAGTTATCACTACCTTGTACCTTAAAAGTACAGTTTCCAAAGAATGACAAATTACTTTGATATTTTTATTATGAGAGCCAGGAACATTCTAGTCAGCTTTTCTTTTTGCAGTTTTATTATTTAAGGAATCTATATTCTTTTCACCCCAAACAAATCTGGTTAAAAACAATGCTCAGACATGACAATTGGGTGTCAGTGCTGTGCTGAAATGTAATAATATAAGTAATTAATATAAGCATGAACACTTCTCTGGGTTTAGAACAAAATCAAGCTATGCARCACTTTTTTAAAGAAAAAGATAGTGATTTGCATCTGTAAATGTAAATTTTAGCTCAAATAAACCCTTGTTCAGAAGTATACTCTTACATTCTAAGTTATCTCCTCATTTTATTTGTATAACTGTCACTCAGATGAGTAGGTAAGTCTTTTATTACAGTACATTGTCTTACTCCTCATTTCTTCCATCAAAGTCAGTACAGTACAGTTATTTTCAGGTATTTGTAATCAGTATTTTTAAATGAGAATCAATGATGTCTTCTAGTGTGAGCAAAAAGAAGTTTGTCGAGCAATGTWTTATCTGATGGCCTGCAATAAAAGAAAGCCTTTTTCTTGCCTTGTTCATGTTATCAAAGTTTTTACTTTCARGGGACAGAATTTGTAGAGACAGATTATTTGAGACACTGTACGCATGTGAGAATTTAACTTCCGTATGTTAAGGTCTGTATTTTATTGGTYGAATTTAGTTTTGGGTGCTCACCTTAAACACTCAGTTTAGAATTGCATAGTAGTTCAAAATTCCTTTGATTTCTGTTTGAAGTGTACATTTTTGATATTTTTTTTAATATCACAGAATAGTTGAGTTGGATGGAACCTTTGCAGATCTAGTCCAATGCATGATCCCCTTGTCAAAGCAGGGTCATCCATCCCAGGTTACTCAGGACCATTCCCAGTTCAGTTTTGAGTATCTCAAAGGATGAAGACTCTACAACCACTGGGCAACTTCTTCCAGTGTTCATTCACTTTCACAGTAAAAAAAGTTCCTCCTTATGTTCAAGTGCAATTTTCTGTATCAAAATTTGTGCCCGTTGCCTCTCGTTTTGTCACTGGATATCATTGAGAAGAGTCTGGCTTTATCTTCTTTACAACCTCCGATCAGGTATTTGTACACATGGATAAGATCCAGCTCACCCTGAGTCTTCKTTTCTGTAGTCTGAACAGTTCCCGCTCTCTTAGGCTTTGCTCACATGRCAGATGCTCCAAACAGTCATCTTATTTGCCCTTCACTGGACTTGCTTCAGTATATTCATGCATCTCTGGTACTGCGGAAGCCAGACCTGAACACAGCACTCCAGATGTGGTCTCACCAGTGCTACGCAGAGGGGAAGGATCACTTCCCTCAACCTGGTGGCAATGCCTGTCCTAATGCAGCCCGGGATAATGCTGGTTTTCTTTGCCACAAGGGCACATTGCTGGTACATGTTCAACTTCTTGTGCATTAGGACCCACGGGGCCTTCCCTGCTAAACTACTTTCCAGCCATCTAGCCCCTAACATATTCTGGTATATGGAGAGTTATCCCTCCCCAGGTACAAGACTTGGCATTTCCCTTTGCTGGGCTTCACAAAGTTCCTCTTTGCCCATTTTTCCATCCTTTCAATGTCCTTCTGAATGGCAGCAGAACCACCTGGTGTATCAAACACTCCTCCCAGTTTTGTGTGGTGTGTAAACTTACTGAGGGTGCACTCTGTCCCATCATCCAGGTCATTAATGAAGAGATTAAACAGACTGGCTCCAGTACTGATGCCTGGAGTACACCACTAGTGCCTGGCCTCCAGCTGGACTTCATGCTGCTGATTTCAACCCTTTGAACCTGGCTGTTTTGACTGGAATTTGCTGTGTATGAGAGGAAGGCCTGCACCCGATAGTATTAGCACCTAATTAGTGTTAATTTTTTAATACTGTGCATGAGACTTGAAATTCTGCTAACCAAAGGCAAAAAATAGTAAAGAGAAAATAAAACTTTTTATACCTTTCTGTTCAACCAAATTAGAAGACAATCTCTCAGAGTATGTTTGTAATTTTGTAAGATGTTAATACTGCAGACATTGCACCTTATTTATCTTTGGTGCATTTGTTCTGTTTATGCAAGTACAGCTTCTCTGTACTTAAACTCATCTAGTTAAAAATCCTGCCTATTCATCTAATTGTTTGCTACTAAATACACCAATATATTCATACAACAAATGTTCCAGTAAACAGATCAACCTAAAATCTTCATAATATACAGAGCTGCTCTATGTCTGTCATGGTATCAGCCTATTTAATTTTGATTCTTAGCATTGTGTCCTCAGTCACAAACCCTTAAACTTCAGTCACAGATACTCATATATGGTTTTAAATAAAGAAGAGCCTCTGTGGACTTCAAACATACAGTTTTTCATATTCTGATATGGAATTAGCACCAATATCATAATCATCTTCACTATCAAATAAATTTTTTTTCAGTGTTTGTCATTACTTAATGTAAGACTTGATATAAGGCTTAAATTCTCCCATTATTGTTTTTATGGTAGAACTTGCCTTCTGTGGTTGTGAGCCACATTTTAAACCCTCAGCCAGGAGAGAGAATTTTGGACATGTGTGCTGCACCTGGAGGAAAAACAACCCATCTTGCCACGTTAATGCATGACCAGGTAAGAGAAGTCATTGAGCATTTGATATCTCAGTGAAGAAAGTCTGACTACTGATCGTCGGCACAATTCACTTACCTGTCAGAATCCACAGATAAGTTAGAAGAGCAAAACACTAATATTTGGACATTCTACTTACCAATTTATTTTGCAGCACATCAGAGTTACTGAAACGGGCACAAATGTTTTTATCAAATACTCACCATCACATTTAAAAGTTTATATTTGTTACAAACTAACCTACTGAAACATGTTTGATTCCCCCTTTTAAATTATCTTATTTTGTTTGTAATAACATTTGTAACATGCAGGGCAAAGTTACTGAGGAATACACTGGATTCACAAAATTGAGGATATGTGGAAATCACGGTTTGCTAAAGAGTACCAAAAAATATGTAACTTTACACAAAAATGCCAAAAAGCTACTAATCCAAGGAACTTGCAGTCTCAGATCACATCTGTATTGCACAATTCATAGTTTTTACTGAGAATTTCTAGTGCAAACTTACCATTCTAAGGTAGAAGGTCAGAAATAAAATATACTTTCAAAGACAAAAAGCAAATGTGACGTGAAAAGAAGCAAAAAGTAGTATTCAAAGAAAGATGAAGGCAAATAGTACACAAGTCAAAAAGAATATGGAGAGAGGAATAAAGCTTTGCATATATCAAATTGATTTATGCAAAGCGAAAKATAGAGATGTGGGTTACTCTTTTTTAGAAAAGAGGGGAAAAAGTGTAGTGTTTCCTCTAAAATGTTTATAACTAGTCCAGTTGCCATTTTGGTTGGAATGGGGGTTTTACATGATGACAGATGATTAGAAATTTTGCAGTTGTATTATACAGTACTTCAGCAAGTATCTATGCGTTAATGGGAAGATTTAGCAGTGGCTAATGATGGGTGTGTACTTAGAGAAGCCGTGTAGTTAGTTCTGTGTGGCAGTTTGCTTGACGTAATCATTCCTAGTGCTATTGAATTGTTCGGTCTCTCAATATGGAAAATTTGCAAACATGCATTAGACATTCATTATTCGTTTATTGGATAGAGTTACAGAGCTTCMAGAAAAGAATTTCAATATGGTAAATAAAAAATAAAGTCTGTAAAAAACATACACTCTGTCATGGATTTATTTCCATTTATACTTTTCTGCATATATGTACGTTTTATATAACTTTTTTTTCCCCTCACTCATTTTAGATATTTTGATTGTGCTTACTTCCAGCTGTAGCAGCAAAGATTCAGAATGCAGGTGTTGAAATTTATTTAAATTGACTTTCCTTTTCTGATTAAATATCGTAGTTTTATTTTAGATATGACAGAAATGTCTGCTCATTTAGTTAATTTGCACTACTCTCTGGTTAAGTTCCAGTCACAGATATTCCATGCTAAATTTCAATACACAGTGTAATAAATCATTTACATTTCAGAAACATCTGAATAAATGTTATTTTTTTGTAATTTATTAAAAATTAATATTTTTTAACAATTTTTTCTATCTATTTTTAGATCAGATAATGGAAATTATAAATTATAAATTAGCAATAGCTCTAAATATAAATTAGGAATAGCTACAACTCAAAAATTTATTATTGTTAACCAGATATTTAGTGTATATGTAGACTGTAAAGAGCCCAGTCCAAACCACCATTTTTCCCAGAGGTCTTTCTGGCAGCGGCCAGAGCTGGCCAGCTGGGGAAGAGTTTCTGTCTTTCAGCGCATTCTCTTTCCTGAGAGTCTTTCAGGAGAAGGATTTATCTTTGAGTATCTGCAGGTCAGCACACACATAGTAAATCGACTGTTTTAAGAATAGACCCACCCTTCAGGCATGATGAGTTGTTACCATGCATGTGGGTTGAACTGTGGTGGGGGGAGAAGCAGTGGCATATGCCCATCGAGTGTCCTTGTAAGAGGTGATTTGGTGCACAGTGGCTGAAAGCTGGACGCAACTGGCACAACATAAATACTTTTCTTTTTTCTTCATACTTGTCCTACATATTGGCTAACATGATTACTATAGTCAACTGGCCTATTTTTCTTGACTATCTTTTTTTACACAGTCTGTCTTGGTCTTATTATCCTTCCATAAGCCTCTTAGAGAGTCATCAGCACATAGCAGAAAGTTGTCATTGTGTTTTCTCAACTGGTTCTAATTCCTATAGCAAGTCTTCTTTCTATATTTTTGAACCCCCCCCCCCAAAAGGTAGTATTACTGCTTTGGGGTTTATAGTTGCTACTGAAAATGTGTTCTTTCCTTTGCATTTTTAAATTTCATCTAGCAGGTAGTGCTGTGTGTCTGCAGAGGAAAAAATAAATCTTATTCTTACATAAAGGAAAGATGTATAGTTGCAATCCTTCCCCATTTTCTAAATTTATTCTTTCCCAACAGAACTCAAGTGACAACTACCCTAAGTGTTTTGAATCTGAGCGAGCTAGAGGTCTGGCTGTGGACCTCATTTCCCTGAGGTGTATGTGATCACATCCTCTGTCTGTCTCTTACTATGTCTATGCAAATTTAAAAGCTGTTGGCCATTTCTACCACGTATTTGAGAATTCTACCCTCTTTTAAATGATTAAATTTTTATGAGTTTCATAGAAACCAGTTCCTGAAGAATAGGAAAACTGAACTTAACCTCACTTAAACTAACCAGTAAAAAGCAAAATAACAATAATAAAAAAAACTTTTGACAGAATTCAGCCATTAATTATAGGTTCCCTTTGGCAGCGATCTGGTCAAGGAGGTGCCAGTCAGAATGCAAAGAGGTCCAGACTAGTATCTACCCTTATGGGAGGAACACAGAAGATAAGTGAGAACAAGGACAACTGTGGTGTGGGTTTATGAATAATAAAATTCTGTAGGGAACACTAAACTTCGTTCATTATACTGCTCATAGAAAAAAAAAAATCAGGAATTGCACATCCAGTTAATCTCTATACTTTTGATATAAACCTTTTATTTTCCAGGGTGAAGTAATAGCCATGGACAAGATAGCCAACAAGGTGAAAAAAATTAAGCAGAATGCTGAATTGCTCCAATTGAATTGCATTAAGGCCTTTTGCTATGATGGAACAAAGGCACTCTCAGTTGAGAAGAGAGAGGATAAACAAGGTAAAGTAAATGCCTTGGGCTTTTAGAAGAAAATGGTAATCTTATTTGTACTAGTGTTTTTAAACCTGTCCACAAGTCCCTGAAATCTCGGCAGAAACCTAGGTTGCTTTAGCATGGTGAATGCCCTTGTATTTTCTGTGCTTCAGAGATTATCAATTTCTCCATAATGCAAATACAGAACTCAAAATACCTGTCCTTATCACAGCCTAATGGGTTCAAAAAGAAATGCATTCCCTTTTCAGATAATATCAAAGATTGACAAAGTGTTAAACTTCTCTTGTGATAGCATTTAACCTCATACTCTGAATTGTTTAACTCACTCTGAGAAAGAAGTGACTTTGGCACAATTGTTTGGCTTCTCTGCTTCAGCATCCTCATCTGTAAAATGGGGGTATTAATACCTAACTCCCAAAAGCACTGCAAGGCTTAGTTTATTAATGTTTGTTCAGCTGTTTGGGGCATAAAAATGGAAAGTGCTATAGAAGCAGAGTGTATTATTTTAAGTTCATTTAAGTTCAATTCTTTTCTGAAATGCTGTATTTACGATACTGATACTGTTCCCATGATAGATAGAATTATTTAAATGGTATCTGCTGTCTTGATTATTTTTAGTTTGTTGTGCAAAGTATGCTGTTCTTTCTCACCATATTTTAGCTCACTTACTGGTTAACCTAAGTAGAGATCAGCTCGCATAATTCACCTGCCTTCTCCCTAAGCCTTACAGTTAGAATGCTTTGCAGGGAGAAAGGTATTTTCTTAGTAGTCTTTCTATGAGCATGAAATATTGTAGTTGGTACTTAGCACTTACATAATTGAACAAGAGCTAGCTATAAAGCTAAGATATCATGAAAGCTTTTCTGTACGTCCCTGCAATTAAGACATATRACATATTTTAAACGTTTTAGTAATGAATCAAAGGTAGATCTATCAGTAGTACCAAAACAGACTCATTTTGCAGTGCTGGAACAAGCTATGTAGCAGTAGTATGAGGTCACCCACTTTTTTTCTTTTGTGTCCTAACCTGAATGTTTGAGAAACAGGAAGAAAGGAGGCAAAGCATATATATGGCTCTCTTCCTCATTGGTTACTCACAGATACACTTGTGGACCCACTTTGGTGAGCCTGAACTGAAAACCACTCTAGCACTAGGACTATAACAACTTTTGGACTGTTAAGCTAGTGGGATTCAGATGAAAGCACAGGCTTGCCATATAGAAGTTACTTATTCCACTATCTATCCAGGTAATATTCAGAAGTAGTTTTCCTTCCTTCACAACTCTTTTTTACTCAATTGTTTGGTTATAGAGCCAGCATGTGTRGCATATTAGAACATATTTCACTTCATTGTAAAGTGCCTCATTTTCTACAGATACAGAGGCATCCAATTATTACTATATAAGGCAGTCTTTAATGATTAAYTACAGGCTTCTCTCAGTTAAGATTTATGTGCTTTTTGGTTCAGTTAGGAGCTGATTCTGACTCATTACAGCCTATATGTACAGCTCTGTACCCAATACTAGTAATCAATCATATTTTAGCATTTTTTGTTTTTACATTTTACTTCCAGAATATTAAATTAAGGTTGAAAAATGTACAGCCAACGTGATCATAAATTGTTTGAGCTAACAGAACTTTAGAACTCTTTTCTGTGAGATGAAATCTATTACTGGCAGTGCTAAGAGTCTATAGCAGAGATCACTTTTGCAGACAACATCTATATAGCATAAATGTTTTATGACAAGCAAGCTTCTCGTTATCTGTCATGAAGTCTCAAAAGAAACGGCCACATATTTATCCTGCAGCTTTTACATTATTAACTGCTGTTTGCAGAAGGTCCTCCTTTTTTACCAGAGTCATTTGATCGAATTCTTCTCGATGCACCATGTAGTGGAATGGGGCAAAGACCAAACATGGCTTATTCTTGGACTCTAAAGGAAGTGACATCTTATCAACCACTGCAACGCAAGCTTTTCACTGTGGTAGGTATTAATAATTGAGTAGCTAAGTTAAGTTGCACATAAAAGATTTTGCAGTGTAAAATTTACCTCACCTGCACCCCCAAATGGCACCTTATTTCCCCTCCTTTGTCAGGAGTTAAATGCTGGGATATTATTACCCAGAGCAACAAATTGCAAAGTTCTCTCTCTCTTTCTGGTCAAATAGAGCACCAGAAAAGTGTTCTTTGAAACACTTTCATAAAACTGTTTGCTATTCTGCAGCCTCTTCCCTTCTGAATACAAATTTCATGTCATTTCTTTGCCTTTCATCATTTGTTGACCATATGTAAGAAACCACCAAGTAATAACTTGTTTCTTTTTCATCACAAGATACCTTTGCTAAGCTTTTCCTCTTTCCTAGTTTCTCCAGTGAAGTTTCTTAGCCCCAAAAAGCAGTTTTTAGTTTATCCCTGAACCCATTTAGAGAATACGGAGCTTAAATATCTTGCCTAGTGTTTACACGTCTTGTGCTATCACTGTCCTTGATGAACAGTAGTTCCCGGAACACATACTTGTTGCACAGATAGATCCTAGCATGCAGTCTGCCCTTATGAAGCTATTGTATCTAGTGATAAGTTTTAATGATTTAAATCTACCTAGCTTTCCATTCCTGTTCTCCATGCACCAAAAGATTTTCCAAGTCAGTACAGTTTTCTTTAATATATCCTTAAATTTGTAAGAACTAAACCCAACCACATCTAAGACTTTGGTTTTGGATAGCTATAGAGGAATCCCTTGAAAAATAAATCTCATGGTGTTCTTTGAACATATTACTTCTTTTAGAATTTATTTCCCTCTGTTGCATCTGTTCTTGCTTAGAACAAGTTGCAGAACATATCTCTGTTCAGCTTTGTTCATAGCTATTGAAGTCAAAGAGGAAAATTTAAATTATTTAGGACCACTTAGATATTTATAAAACAAGAATATGTTATCTCATCTTTCCTAAAACTTGTCCTTTAGTGAAGAAGATAGTGTTAAGATTCAGTTAGTCTTTCAGCCCCACCATTATCTGCTGCTAGGTGAAGTCAATTCAGTGGTGCGTGAGATAGATACATGTAAATTATGGTAAATAAGAAAGTTTACAATTTTTCCATTCTTTCAATTCCATGAGTTTCAGTTTGTAATAGTCCGAAGGGTCCAAGTCACAGAACAGATTAAAGTCTTTTCACTGCAGCAACATGGACTCCTGCAACTTCACTGCAGKTAACTCCCCTGCAGTGGTGCTGCAAGGTACTATAAGATATGTGATGGAGTACAAAGCCAAAAGAACGTACTACAACTGTGACAGTGTGCTTGGGCTGATGCTAAAGGACAGGATTTCATGAAACTTGTCTAAATCCAAATTACATGTATTCAAAGTGAACCAGGGCTTGAAAAACATCATAGATATACCTTCCATGCCAAATCTGTGGAAACAGTTGACATGTAGTATCACTGAAGAAAGTATTGTATGTCCRTGGTTTGTAGCCAATGATGAAAACAGAACTAATCTGATATATGCAGAGCTGTCAAAATAACATGAGCGTGTCATCTCAGTGGTATTTAATAAGGTGCATGAAGTATGATGCTGATTTGGAAAGAAAAGCCTTTCTAATCCATAGAATTCTTTACCATATTCCCTGTAAAGARTCCTAATGCCTGTTTTGGACAGACAGATTTGAGTTTAAATAAGTGTTATGTTTACTTGTTTAGCATTATTGTTTCTACCTAATATGTAAGCTGCATTCAAAGTCATTTTGCACTTAAATAAAAGCTGAACTGTAGTTTCTCCCTCCCTGTAGGCAGTGAAATTGCTGAAGCCAGGAGGTGTTTTAGTATACAGTACATGTACGATTACACTTTCTGAAAATGAGGAACAAGTTGCTTGGGCCCTGGAAACCTTTCCATGCCTCCAGCTTCAGCCACAGGTAATAATATTTTCAGGGTACTTCACACAATCTAGTGATCTTGTTTTGGCACTGTAAAATTAAGCACTGTATTTACTATTAACCAATCTCTATAAATTTTAGCTGCTATAGTCAGAAATAACATGAGGATTTCTGAGGCTTTTTATATTTTCATATCTATTTGACCTTCATTTGGTGAACTTTAAGCAATATTTCACAGACAGAATCCCACTGTGCGCTATGGTGATTTCAGTTTGTACAACAGTCATTTAAAATACAACAGGGATAAAAGATAGTTCAAATGATAGGCTAAAATTTCCTTTGTAACTCTTTGCTTGTAATGCATATATTTTATTCTCTTACTTTACACCTTTACAAGAGAGGTGAAAAACTTTTAATAAAGCTACTGAAATGGTGAAGAATTGCATAAAAGGTGAGAGAAAAATACAAAGAATCTGATGTTTTGAGGATGAGAATTTTATATATATGGGAAATATCTTTGTATTGTTTAGAAGAATGAGGGAGTAAATTTATTTCAGATCTAGCATCCAAGAATGTAGCTTGTCTTTTGTGAAACCAGTATCTACTATTAAAGTGTCTGGGAGGAGGTAACATATACGGGTTATAGAGAGGTACTAAAAACGTTTTTATCTATACTGCATACATTTCAGAAATACCTATTACTGCTTGTAGTACCATGAGAGAACTTATCATCAGACCATATGTGGATCTYTTCCCATTTGTTGATGTGATCAGTTGAGTCGGTTAGCTGTTAACCATAGTGGCTTTGAGGAAAGGTCTAAATTTGCTATATATTTAACTAATACATTCTGTAATGATTTTTATCTATCCTCAAAAAGTAAATGATATGCGCATCTTTAAAAAATTGCAAAATTGCAATGGGTGAAAGATGAGAAATTATATGAAAGCTGATAAAGWTTTAACAGAACTGAAGCTTTTCTTAAAAGATTTATCTGTCAGAGATCTTTCACCTCCTGGTTCAGATTCCGATTTCCTACCATCCCATCCATTTTTGAGGGATTTTTGAGTTCTGTTTCAGATGAGATTATACATTTTGCCTTACAGTAGAAAAAAAATGTCCCTGGTAGACTGACAAAGCAAAACACAGGCCCTATTAACTCAAATACAAGATTCATTCCAATGTCAATAGGCTTGATTTCTCACCAATATCAGCACTGAATAAAGCATTATTTTCCCCACAGACATGCCATCTATATAAAAATTAATCTTTATGCTTTGTACCACTGGATAACTGGTTGTAAGTCATCTAATTTAAAAAGTAAGGCAATCTTCCTGTGAATAGGAAACTAGAATCTAGGGTTAACTTACTTACCTCATGTTCCTCTTATGTATTATTTCCTGTGTTCTTTAGTCTTTCCTACTGTACACCTGCTTTATTCCCAGTCCAGTWGCTCTCTTTTGAGCACCAGGGCCTGGAAACATTTTGGGAAAGACAACACAGGAGGTGGAAGCACGGGCATTGATTCCTCAAAGGTGGAGGTTACTGCACAACAGCCAATTCTTGGTTTGCACAGACTTGCTTCCTTTTAGAGATTTACATACAGAAGATACTGTATATCAGCTTAAATCTAGTGACTTAACTAGAGGGAAAAAGGAAGAGGTAGAGAAAACAATGGTTCTTCCTTTGACTGAGCAAGTCACTTGACCCTGTGTAATAGTGTCTGTTTTCCCAAGTCTTTTACCTTCTCCTCCTTCTATTACATTACCTCAAGTTGCTATTTCTGTCTCCCTTTACAATTTTTTTTCTCCACCTGCAATAGGCACTTCTTTTTGTTTCTTACCTGGAAAGCCCTAAAATCCTGCTGAGCAAAAGAAAGAAGCAGGCTGCAGGCTCTTGGCAGCCCAGCTCTGCAGTGCAGGATATGTTGTTAAGCAACTAACCTCATCAAGTGCTGCCTTCTGAGCTCGTGTGTTAGCAGTGTGTGGTGGCTCAAAGAATGCTCTGCTGCAAGCTGCATCATAGACTACACTAGACAAGATTTAAAAGGGAACCTTATTTTTGAATAAGTCTTCTTTTTATCTTCTTTCAAAGATAAATCGCTTCTTCCAAAGCGATGCCTCTTTATGCATCAGTTACTCCGGATTAGGGCTTTAAGTCTCTCCAGCTGAAGTTGTAAAATTGAGAAATCCAGGTATCTCTGCTACTACTGTGTTATTTACCGGCTAAGGAATTACTGTTTTTGACTTAATATCTAGTTAGTCAGTACACAGATTTAAAAGTGAAAAACCTGAAAGCCTTAGCTTCTTATTCTCTGGTAGTAACAGTTTTCTTGTGATAGGGAAGGTTTCATTCTTGTGAGCAAGGAGATGATTTAGATCTGTGTGTACCYATGCCAAGTAGGTGCTCTAATTACTAAACTACTGGGATAAAAAGGAATCAACTGTACTACCTCCTTCTCAAGGGGTTTTAGGCCTGATATATGTGCTCATCATATATGCACCTGCCATTAAGGCATGAAAAGAAGACTACATTGTTTTTGAATTTCCCTATGCTGTAAATGAAATAAACTTAGCTTGTCCATGCTGTTAACATTTAGAAAAATAGGAACTTCACTGATTAAATAATTTGCTTTTCTTTTTACTTAAAAAGGAACCTCATATTGGAGGAGAAGGCATGAGGGGAGCTGGGCTGTCGCTCGTTCAGTTGAAGCTGCTGCAGAGATTTGATCCATCTGCTGTGACTTTGCAAGGAATGGATATTAATTCTTTGCAAGATTCCAGGGAAGATGATTTGATTGCACTGGCAAATAAGGACTGTATAGGATTTTTTATTGCAAAATTTATTAAATTGAATAGTAAATAAGTATTCAGCGATACAACCTGAAAAAATACCTTTGTGAGTTGAAGAACAGTTCAAACGTTAACTATATTTCTTACTGCTGCAATGTTGCCAAGCCAACAGACTGACGACATGGTTGCTATGGTAGCACTAAAATCTGCCAGCTGTTCTGCTGGGAAAAAGCCACAGGTTGCAGAAAGAAAGTCACAGCTGGGGGAGGGGTAGTATCTTTTTTTAAGTCTCCACTTACTTTTGTATTTACAGCAGATCAGTGCATGAATGACAAGTATGTTTAGTCATCCTGTTGTCTGTTTTATCTTTTGCTATGTGTGTAGCTCATATAGCACCACAAGCATAGGAACAGGGCTTCATGGGGATAGGGTGGGGGTTAAGCTATCTTATGAAATGTAATCATAAATAAAATAGATTGGAACTGTTTTTGCAAATTTTGGAAAAGATGGTTTCTGTGGAGGTTTACCAAAATGCTTCATTAAATAGTGCTAAGTGAAACACTAATATTTCACAAATAACTGTTTTATAAATTGATACTTAGAACCTCATTTCTCTTTTATTTTAATACAAGCAAGATTCTCTGTACACATAATATATACACAAAATACGAGTAGGCTTTGTAGCATGTTTTTTATAGCAGCATGAATATATTAAACCATCTCACTCTGGGAATGTAAATAAATATTGTTTCAACATCAAACTTCCCATGCATAAACTGTATTGGTTCTGAAATAGACTGTTGGACTGGCTGACAAATGACAGTTTTAAAATCAAACATTTGCAATAGAAGGGGCAACAGCTGTGATTAATATATCAAGAAACAGAAAACAATGCATAATACCATTTGAAATGTTACAGATTTACCTTTCAAACAAGTTAGAATATTACTGGTTAAAAAATATCACCTGCAAAAGTCATATGAAAATTAAGACTGGGGAAGCATATTAATGAGAACTGACTTAAAACACTGCTCAGATGTTTAATAATTTAAATTGCATAAATTTGTTGGATATATTTGAAACTTCTGTTTCAGTTCCAGAAATACTCTCATTTTCAACAGTATTCTCTTCACTGGAACTGTCAATAGCACTAAAATTGGGGAGAAAAAAGATAAGTACAGCTAAAAAAACCTAAACTGAATTTTTTGCCACTGGATCAAATTCTAGTTTTTAAAAGTATTAGCTGAAAAACTTTTTACTTTTGGCATAGAGTTGTTTCGTTTCATTTAACACAGTGATATTAATTTTATACTTCACTTTTACTAAACTATAGCTTGTCATTRCATTTGTTTGTAATCAAAACAATTTATACAATTCTGTAGTCTGTTTACTTGTATTTGCTATCAGTGTTTTGATACAGAATATCTTCTGCCATTCTTAAATAAAACAAATGCCACTTTTTCTGTTTTACCAAAGGTGACCACAGTACATGTATGATCTTCATCCGCTGAAAGGCCTAGCCTAGCAAGACAGGAGGCTGGAATCCTTGTCTACTTCTTACCTACTTTTGTTGGTCCCTCCTTGCGGTTAACCGTGGCATACCAGGAGAAGAATTAAAATTCTTCTTTTTTTTGCATCAGTAGTAATAGGTGAAATACCCTATTTAGAATCATAATAGTTCATATTTATAGTCTTTTTAGCCTAAATATGGCTAAAATAATTACTTGGTAAGAAAATGTATTCATTTTCTATTATAATGTATGTACAATACAAATAGATTCAATTTTATGTATGTACTGAAATCTGTAAYTCAGTGCTAGTAAAAGACCGTTTTCTTTTTGCAGAATATATAAACTTGGTAAATGTTAATCAGCCCATATAGTCAATATGTTTAAATTTGTATACACTTATGAAGTGAGGAATTTTTGCCTTCATGTTCAGTAGCAGCAGCTATGTAATACTGAATTTGAAAAATTTAAAAATGCTGACTTTTTAGTGGAGGATTTGTTGATGCTTTCCCAGATTTATTTAGTTCTGAATCAAAAACAGGCTTTTCAAGAAGTTGATTTCACTTGATTTATAAGACAAGTTTCTCAGGAGGAAAAAATCTTTTTATGACTGAATTTTGTATGTGAATCCTGTGTAACTGCAGACCACACTTAATCTGAAAAAGCATTCTGATGAYTGAACTAGAGTTATTTCTGCAAAAGTCACTGCTGGACCTAAAGGAATATTCAGCATATTAAAGGGATAAACCTCAGCTGTTTCCCCAGACCCTCTCTCTGTGGGCAATGGAGAGAGATTAAGGGAGGGAAGGTGGGGGTGGGAGAGAGAGAGAGAGAGCGAGAGAAAAAAAAAGAGAAAGAAAAGAGACTTCTCCATCAAGCACTTCAGAGCAGAAATTAAGAAGTGAATCACCCTTGGAAAGAGTGGCCTCCCTCCTTTGACTACAGAAGGAGACTGGTTGGCTAAGTTGGAGGATGGCCTACTACTTCTTTTTTTTTTTTTTTCCCCCTTTTCCAATCTTACTGTGACATTAAGTTAAAGCGCAGGTATTTTAATGTTTTTTTTTTCATTTTCATCACTTTGATGTATGGAGCCTGTATGTGTTTTTAATACATAGTTGGGTTCCTTTCCTGATAAGAATGCTTTACCAATTGCATCATAATGTTTCAGTGTGGCTGAAACACAATTGAAATACATATACCATACAAGATATATAAACATTGAATTAAAAAAGGTAGTCATTTTAATGAAAGACTAACCTGAGAGAGAGGGGTATACAATCAGAGCCCATCTTTAAAAAAAAAGTGAATCTGGAAAATTCACTTTTTCAGTGAAAAGTAGTTTTCTCTATTTKCAGAAATAGTGATTTATATTAATAGTGCAGGTTTAAATATTTATCTTGGTCACTATAAAGATATTAAAATAGGCAGCCTCATATAGCATGAAATTTTAATAATAACAGTTTCTTTCTGTTTAAGGGTCATGGAATCCACCAAAATTTTTAGACTGTAGGATTATATAAGCTCTTAAAGAAAAAAAGGAGTATTTATTGATAGGAAATCAGGCTAGTGAAGGTAATGAACAAGAAATGCTTTTAGGTACTTATATGTAYACACCCTGTATTTTAAAGAACTGTCTTTTTCTGTTTCATTGTGGCTAAATATTCAACCTTGTTCATTTTAGCTGAAAGTACCACATACGTAGTTTAAAAAATATTCTAGAATATGCCAAATAATTTATGAGAAGATCTAGTTATATGCTTCTAGAATTTGTCGTAGAGTAGGTTATGCATGATAGATAAAAGTGGTAAGAGTAAAGTAAGAAAGAACACAGATGAGTTAGAAGAAGCAGATTTATCTCTATGTCTGATGAAATATTTTTTTTTTTTTTTTTTGACTGCAGGAACACATCTCTAGGGTGTTGTGCTATAAAAAGAAACTATAAAACTACTGTAAGCTTATATGTAACAATTTCTTATATAAAAATGGGGAAGTGAATTATAGACACAATTGGAATTTGCTGAACAAGTCTGATGGAACAACATTTGACAGAAAGTATTCACAAGGCAATAGCATCCACATATTTTACAGACGATAAAACTAAAATTTTGTTGAAAGATCTGTAGTAAAGTAATAAATAAGACAAAATGTATACTAAAAATGTATACCACTTTACTCTGAAAAAGAATTTCTCTGCCCCTCCTGTAGACTATATGGTAAAATTTTTTGCAATATGSTTTATTTTCATGGAGGGAATGGAATTAAAATCAAAATTGTAAAACAAAACAGAACAACCCCAGAGGATTAGTAGAATTGAGCATTCAGGAAATAACTTTCTGCTTGATATGTTAAATGAATCAGAAGTCAAATGTAACCAGAAACCAAAATGATTCTTGAGGAGCCTTTCGTAGCTACCACAGAAGATGGCTTATGCTAACATTTTATTTTGCACTGACACTGATTGAAAGCAATCAGACCACCCCTTGCATTCCAGCTCAGGGACTGATAATGGGTAGGGGCAACTAAAGGACAACTACGGCCACGACCATTTCAAAACTTCTGCAGCTGTTATAAAAATTGTTTTGGACTTTACAAACCAGTGAAGCTTGAAAATRGTAATTACTAACAAAGTCTTAAAAYACAGTAAGYATTGAGAGGACAGGGTATTGGGCAGAAACTGCATGTATAGGATGCAAAGGGTCTGCTGAATAAGCGACAGGATAAACAAGGAGAAGAAAAATGAGCTCTGTACTTCGATTCAAGGTTTGACAAGTGGGATTTCATTTCCTTTTTATAAATGCAGAGTAAGGACTGTAAGTGAAGAATTTCACACACATTATTTTATGGGTTTCTGTGAAAACAGATGCTCCATTCTCAACTCAAACTGACTGTAGCTTTAAAATCATCTTTATTAATTACAGTTAAATCCATAGGAGAAACTACCTATTGATATTTTACATCTTGAGAGGCATAAATTGTAAAAGATGCCTCTCAAATTCTGAACTCCGGATGGTAGACACAGAATGTGAATTCATGAGTGAGTATTCCAGAAGAAAGATTCTTCTAATTACTACAAATTCAAAAAATATTTTAAAAAATTAAAAATTCATTACTTGATATCAAAGCAGTTTCTTTTAACTGTCAAGTCTTACTGATGCTAATTTTGTGCACAAACCCGTTTGTTTATTCTTTTATGCTACCTTGTCCATTAACAGATCTGGAAACTGTTATTCTCCTCCCCTTCCAAATCTTCCTCAAGAATTCTTTCTTCTGTGGTGTTTACCTAACAGTTAACTGTTAGTGTTGGGCTGTTGAACAGTACTGATGTGTATTCATTTGAAAAGACATACAAAACAAAAAAGTTAAGTATGACATAYACGTAAATATTAAATTGTATCCTATTCCTTTCATATGCTGAAATCCTTAGGAAAAATACAGTGAGAGCTGATAAGACCTATGTATCACTTAACTGTTTTATCATCTTCCTTTTCCTCCTTTCTCATTTGTTTTATCTTTTTAGCTTGCTTAAATAGAAATGTTACAAGTTGTTTTGTACCACACATACATTAGAGGACTCTGGAGCTAACTGGGACCAGACCTCTGGCATTTCTCAAATCCAAAGCTCTTAAAACCAGATATAGAAATATGAACCCACTGCTATCCTATGCAAACAATAATATTATGGGCAAAACTTTGCAAAGACATTTCATCACAATAGCCTTTGATATGTCCTCCAGTTGGAGTATTTTTAAAGCTTCTCATTGAAAACTTAAAGTGCTTTTCAAAGTAGTGCTCAGCAGGCAGGTGGTATTGTGCAAAGTGTGTAGTACAAGCTCACATTACAACTGATTTGTCACTCAATAACTGAAGAAAAATATCTTAGCAAGGCAAATAAATACCTACTGAGAGTGTCAGCCTAAGAAATGTAAGTATTAGTATGTTGCCTATACATAGTTAGTTGCACTGTACAAAAAATGTTTATCTCATTGAGTTGGATGGGGATATGCCCTTCTTTTTGATAAAATATTTATATTCCATAAACCAATATATAGGTTATACTTAAATATCAGGGTTTGGATTATGCTCTTTATCGTTTATTTGTCTCTATAGGGTTACTTACTCCATGGTTTTCACATGTAACTACTCAGTGCTTTGAAACTCTGCCAAACATTCCTTAAGAAATACTTTTAAGGAAGGTGGAAAATGAACACTTTTTGGAGCAAGAGTAAAAAAAAAAAAATAGAGGGTACTGAAGCAGAATCCACAGATCACTTCTTTGAGGACATAGCCCTCCCGTAACAGCTGAAGGGAGCAACAGAATTTACCAAAGTTGGTAAAATAGCTAAACCCAGGATATATATAACAAGACAATATAAATTCTATTCGCATTTAAATTTGATCTGATAACGACTCAAACACCAACAACTCTTTCAATGTCATTTCCATTGATACATTGAAAATCTCCTTATATCAAAAGCCACTGTTTATACAGTCTCGTATATGCATTTAGTAAATCCGCAGGTCTACTTACCCACGCTTCCTTTTTCTACAAAGTCATTGTGATGTTTAGAGAAAAGCTGAGAATTTTATTTCTAGAAAAATACGCTTTTTCTTGTATTTCCCAGAGTTCATGCTCTGAGTCAAAGAGTACCCTTGAATTACCACAAGCGACAGCAGCACTGGGAGTCATGTCTAAGTATCTGACAGCAGAATTTCACCATTTTGAGGTGAGGGTAAAATTATGCATGTAAAACAGGGAGAGGGACTGGGCAAACAAAGTATCTTTAAGGGAATCAAACTGAGTTGCCTGGATGCTGAAATAGAAGATTRGAGAAAACACGCACATCCCATTTATCATGTCCATTTCACTAAAATGATATTCAAAAATCAGGCAGTGCTGATATTCCCAGAATTGAAATAATAAATAATAAAATCTTCCAGCTAAATGAAGTATTATCCGACTACATTCTTTATATAATATGCTATGTACAGTGAAATACAAAAAGTATTTCATTCATACAATTACTACAAAGATAAGATGTGATGCAGAACGGCCTTTACACTAGGCAAGGGTATGGAACCTGTAGCCAAAAATAATAAGGAATTTTCCCCCACTTACCAGTGCAACAGGTGTTCAATGCAAAACAAATGCTTTCACTCTCTTTGATTTAAATGCATTTTCTCTAGTAAGCTCGTAACAGACAGTATTTTGTCACAGTCATTTTTTCTAAGCATTTACTGGCAGCACAACAGTTTAGGTGATGGAAAAGCAGTGAGCTGGCTGCAAAGTGGGAATGCAGAGGAATTGGCAAGTGTAGAAAAAAGTGGAGAAGCTACAAAAATTTATTTTCCAACAAAATAACTCTCCACAAGCTGTGTAAACTTTTCTTACTAAAACAGATACTCTAAAACACAAAGATTTTACATTTCCAGTGAAACACTCACAGTAACATTTGCCTGTGTTTTTACTCTCCTGGAGTCTCAATAAAGAGCCAGCAGATTTATGCTTTCTCAATTACCTGGGTCAGTAAACTCCCCCATGTTCCCTGACTGCAATTTGGATTTTTAAATTAATAGACAGAATGAAGAAACAGACTTCTTGGACTTTTGAGTAACCTTTGTTTTCTTTAGTAGATTCTCACCCTTTGCTGCCTAATGTGCGCACACACATCCACCACCGCCTGCTCACATACACACCTCTGTTGTGTGTGCTCTGTTATTCCGAAAACAGAACAAAAGTTGTGTCCATTGCAATCGTGTGACCTGTACAGAGAAGAATAATTTATATTGGTAAGTTATTTTTCTTTATCATAAAATYAAAATGCAAAATTGAGTTTGCAAGGACAGTATTAAGAATCAGACCCTTTATCTCAAGCACTCATTCATATTTACAGTAAATATAAGCTTTCTGCTACAGAAGAAAAAGTATTTAGATTGAACACTGTTACAGATTCCCTAAATGAGGCTAGTTCCAGTTGCCAGTAATTCAAAAGCAAATCTGCTGACTTGGCATTAGGACTCTAAAACAGTGTGATCAAACTTATATAGTAAGAAGGTGTCTGCAGAAATAACATTTATAAACTGTATATACAGTACACAGTACCAGTACATAGAAAATAGATTCTGACTTTATGATCCCCCTGTGTGTAAGGCAAGACTGAATTCTGTCCTCAAATGGAGTCCACTAGAGGTACAAGCAACAGAGAGTGGCTCTTAATCAATATGCAAATCAAGTGCATACAAATCAAAAATCAGAGCAGACAAAAGTTTTAGTTTTTTATGTGCTGATTCTGGCTTGCTGAATACACGGGAAGTTATTAAACATCAAAGGTACCTTTTTTAAAAACACTAACAACACCTTGATGGCAACAGATATTGTTCAAGTGGCAGCTACCAAAAACAGCTTGAAAAAAGGCATAGTACAACATCAGGAACTCCGCAGTTGTACTATGCTAATTCATTTAGCACTAACGAAAATAATAAGTATATGAATATTCTATTTCATGCTATTGCTATGCAAGCAACAGCAATACAAATCAGCATACAGAAGGATACCATATGTTCTGCAATGAAAAACCCAAAGATATTTTCAAGGGGCTTTGTTACAAGACTTCAAAGAAACACAAGACTGCCAGAGGCAAAAGTTACTGACGGATGTAAACATCCCTGTTCCATTCTCCGGTGTCGTTACGTTTTTTAGATATCACTTCCCCATCTTTGTCACAATATTGGTCCCTTGATTTATGACGACTACGTTGTTTGTTGCATTCATTGTGGTCCTGCTCGCGGTCCCTTTCCTTTGAGCGATGCCTTGATTCTCTATGTCTGTGATCACTGCTCCCATGGGACTCGTCTCTATGATTGTGATCCCTGTGAGAATCGTAGTGGTCACCATGCTCATGTGAGTAGTCCTCCTTTGGCTCGATGTAAGCYGAATCTCTGCTATCTTGTGTTTCTGAGTCAAAAGTTTCTTGCCTAGGAAGGCCTCGGCCAACACCACTGCGATGGTTATGGTGCTGGGATGAGGAAGAGCGATGCTGGGATTTCTTGATGGGTTCAACCCGTGCTTCCTCCTCAATTTGTGAACCGCTGCGTTCAGGGACTGAATGGTCATTCCTCTGGTCTCCTTGAGATCCCTGGTATCACAACCAGCAGTAAGTTCGCATACATGAACTGCATATTTAAAAGCTTTCTCCAATATCAAATTAAACTAGAAAACATCATGAAACCAATAAAATTCAAGTACACAACAGTCCACTTGGAATCTAATCTAGAAAATACCAGAATTCAACTTTTACTATAAATTAAGTATTATAATACAAACAAATCCTTTCATTCTARCCAAAAATGGAGGGCAGCACTCAGGTTATTCTGTGACATTAAGGCCTGTGATGTTTCTGAATACTCCAATTAGCAATAATTGCCTACCAAACTCCAGTCAAAAAGGAGCATGCAGAAGCAGAACAAATGGCAGAAAAATGAAAGAGGACACATCATACCAGGAGAGAGCAGATAACAGCTCAGAGTTTATAGAAGCCTGTCCGAAAACAGGCACTATTGCAGAGCGATTTTAAAGGASTGCACATGCAGGCTGAGAAGATGTATTTAGACAGAGAAGCCAAAGCACAAAACCTTGTTGTTTTTATAGTTTTTTTTTTTTTTTTTTAGAAATAAAATACACTTGAGTCTGGTACTAAGAATGTTTGTATTATGATACTAATAGTATCACTGCCCCTCTGTTTTTCCCAGTGATAATTCGTTTTCCTCATGGTAATGAAAAATTAAACCTCCTAATTTAAGCACTCAAGAATATTGATCATTTCCAAGGAAAGCAGAAGGAGAGTGATATTATCACCTGAAGAATCTCCTATCAAACTGCTACTATTAAGAGATTGAAATAAAAATTACCAGGTAATATCAAACCTACTCTTCATCAGCATAATGCTTTGAAATCACTGCAAAATGAATAAGTGGCATTATTTAATTCATTTGGGGGTTCAATTGTGTTAACCTGCTTCTCTCCTTAAACCACAGCCAAAGCATTTTCAGTCTTAATTTTAAAATTTTTGGAAATAGTTTATGGTCAAATTGAATTATCCTTCTCACATTAGGTTAAGAATTTCAACAAAAAATCCTATCTACTGGCACAAAATTAAACGAGGTAGACTTTGAGTTATACAAATATTTATTTGTGAGACTGCACTGAATTTACTAAAGTTAGACTAAACTAAGTTCAGAGTTGTATAAAAATGAGGCTTGCCTCCAGGATAGCTCATGGAAGTATGTTCTTGGTGTCTTTGTACGACATGGAAACTAAACTGAGTTTTAGAGCTGAACCTCCGGGCATTTGGGTTCATCCATAGCWTGAAGGTGGATGGAGCAACTGGGAACTAAACAGATTTACAAGAATGGCAGAACCACCTCAGGTTTGTTTAAACTGAAAAAGAAATCCTATGGAAATCACTGAATCTTCTGCTCTGAAGCAGGCTGTAAAGTGGACTATGTCCTTCAGCCGCAAATCCTGGCAACTGGGTTTCCTAGCAACCCAACGAGTAAGATGACAGGAATTTGTACAGAAACTGGACTGTATTTTATCAGAAATTTATCAAAGCCAACATATTTCAGAAAAAAACAATTCCATTTCACAAATCAGCATTTTCTAAGACAGTATTTTTCATTGTCAAATTTCCCAGCAAGTTGCTGGTTTGCCCCATGGGCTCCCARTTTGAAACAGATGGCATATAGGAGAAGAAGATAGCAGAAATAGCAGAGTAGATCTTTTTATTATTCCTGTTTTTATGATATCGAGATGATTCTGATTGCTGGAAAAGGAATTTAGTAATGGTAAACATGAATATATGTTTTCAAAGTGAACAGATGAGGAGAATTATAAATAGGATCAAGTGAAAAGTAAGAGAGTCTAAACCAACACCTGCTTTGGATGTATAAACACATTTTAATTACTTGTAACCACGACTGTTTTTAAAGGATGTAAACTGGGTGCACCTTTAATCCTTTAATTCTCATATGATCAAATACCAAATATGTACCTACACATAGTTGTGACCAATAAAATCTATCATTGCTGTGGTTTGAGAACAAATCTAAAATTTGTATCTGATTTGAACAGACTGTCATTTTACAAACTCAGATGCATTTTCTCTGCTGTGATGACTATGCATGGAGGAATTGGACACAACCAATTGATACAGAACCGATAACCTTACTACCCTGCAATTTCAGAACAGTTTGAGGACTTGTGGGAAAATTCACTGACAGTAAGTTTCCCTAAATATTACAGGGACACTGAAAAGGTAATGTCTGAATCTGGATTAAGACTTGGGTTTGTGGCTCATAACAAAATTTGGGCTCTGAATTGCACTAGATGCTACAGTGCAGAAATTTTATGGCTCAGTCATCTAAATGGAGGAAGTTTGAAATGAGCCTGTTTCATTATTCAGGTTGTAACTTCTTAGAAGCAGTGGTTCTTGAGAAGAAGTTTAAACATCAAAACAGAAGAGAGAAAAAGCTGCGTCCAYGCTGCCAATTTGGCTTGTTCCCTGTTTCCCCCCACTAGTCCCCTAATCACCTACACCATACGTGTGTGAATTTGCTCAGTTTAATTTTTGAATTTAGCCAACAATTTCCTTAGAAGAGGGAATCYGTGAAGAGTTGTCAGGACAGTTCACTCCAAGCTCCCTATCAGACAGACAGGAGGGGTACTGGCTTTCCACCTTTGGCTCCACAATCCCAGGAGGCCTTACACCTTCAAACGCCTCGTGCCATGCAATGCACACAGTCAGTGTCATGCTACAAACATACCACTCTGGAAAGCAGCAACACAAATCTCTCATTACCACGTATACTTTGGACTGAAAAAACRCAAAATCAAATTACATCCAAAGACAAAGGGTGCCACACCGGCCCCAGAGGAGAACAAGTCCAGCGCTTTGCAGTGTGGATGTGGCCACTCCAGACCAAATGGCTGGAGGCAAGGATTTTCTCTCTAGGGCAGCCCACAAAGATGGCATAAACATAAAATTTAAACTCCTAGTAGAAAGAATGAAATTTATTGAAAGAATGAGCTCAGCTACTGCGATTAGAAAAATAAGCCCACTCTACTCCAAGCCAACTGGTCTTGGAGTCTTGGACATGTTGCAGATTTGAGAGACAGCTGAAAATGTATCATAGAAAAATGAAACAAAAGGAACACAAAAGTTCAGCACTTCATAGGGGACCACCGATGCTCTGCACTTCTGAACTGACAGACCTACAAACAAACCGTGAAAGTGCAAGTACACTCTTATTTTTAGTCCTTAAAATAAAAACTTGCAAATTTGTAAGGAGATATCACAACATTCAGAAAGGTGTTATTAAAACTTTGTATGGTTCCTGCAGAAAATGTGGTTAATAATCAGTACACACTAATATGAGTAAGTGAACTATAAATTCACACCCAAAAGTCTTAAAAAAAATTTGATGAAAATAATAAACGTGTCTACAAAGCAAAGAAAGTTTATCTACCAATCTGCACACAACAATACTGAATTTCATACTCAGAAATTCTTCCAGCTCACAAATTTTTCAGGGTGTTTCAGCTCTGGAGACAGAAAAAAAAGGCAGAAATGAGCTACAGCTTCAGTCTCTTTTCCTGCAACTGCTTTTGGAAGTGAGAGATACCCTGTAAGCTGGCTGAAGTGATTTTTCCTGTTAGTGAAAGGACCTATCAGGTTTGAGGTCTAGTGATGGGAAATAAACTGTTTGACACAAAACATTGTTTTGCAAAACCATACAAAATGAAAAACATTTTTTCAACATTTAAATTCTGATGCAGAGATGTTTTTCTTTAATTTTCTAGAAGGAGACATTTTTCTTAGCCAGTGACGTATTCTAACCAACACATATATATGCAACTTAGATGGAAATTTAGATATAATAAGCTGAGACAGATGTATTAGCMCCACTGTAATCTCCTAGGTCTCAAAGTGTCACTAACTATTTATAATAAAGTTGCCACTTTAAACTCCTCAGTTTATGTCATGCAATGCATATACAAAGGAGGGGCTCTCCTTACGCTGAGAAACTTAATACAATTGCACAAAGCAAAAGTCAAATGAGAGAAAAGGGGACACAATATGCCCAAAGTCAACAGGCATGTCTGTGTAGAGTTGGGAATAAAACCTATTCTTCCCAGTTCTCTAGGCAGTACTTGCACCATTTAGAACATACTGCTTCTCAAGGTCTTGCTGCACAATACGCAGTGGGACTCCTGTTCGTAAGAGTTGAGCCTGAAGGAAGTATGTACTTTTCATGGCAATGGTCAATAAATAAAGGAAGAAAGAAAACACTAGAAAGGCCACTTTGACCTTGAGACATCAGTAACACAGTCAGTCATGTGCTCTCTCGAACACTATAGCTTATGAGAAGGTAAGAACAGATTCCCTCCAACCTTTGTGGATCGGCTCTGTACCTAACCCAATTTGTCATGCAGAGCCTCTAGGGCCGGGATTTGCCTGCTAGCRATAGTGTGCCTATCAGTCAGAAAGTTACCAGGGGCAGTAACATGCACAGTATTAGCCCAGTTTTATTCCTCYGATTGGATTATGTATGATGATCTATAAAAATGCTTGTGGCTTGGTACGYGTACTACCGGCGCAGTGGTATCCTRAGCACAATGAAATCTGTATTYCACTTTACATCACCATATGTTTTCAGYCAAGCTCGCTTAGCTTTTGGGGTCAAAACAGGCTCACTAGTCAATACGCAAACACATGCTACTGTGAATACAGTAGCAATAATGTGCCAGTCTTCTGCAATTTATACTAAAAATGGGCAAATGTCTAYTGCAAAAGCTCTGCTCCTGCGCTAACAGCAGCAGCAATGCATATTCAGCATGTTCTGGTATCAGACTACCACTTCACTTTGGAAGGAGAAGTTGATAAAAGAGAAGAAGAGATGGCATAAAAACGGTACCTGTAAATTAATATTTGAACCTGGGCTAATAGGAAGAGTGGCTGTTGCAAGTGTGCGAGTGAGAAGCTGGTTAGGAGGATTGCTGCTAGGTGGATGAGTGGCCTTCCAGTAGGCTTCCAGATAGTCAGCAAGGTGCTCACAAGCATCTTCAAGTTGGTTCTCATCGAGAATTACATCGAACATTTCCTGATAAAGGAAAAGTTTTAGTGAGAATAACCACAGCTCAACAGACATCAGCTATAGAGATTGATGACCACACTTTCTATTCACCAAAATGAACCACATTTATAATACTTGTGGTTAGACATTTTTACCTTTTTTTTTTAATGTAAGCAACAGAAAAGGCAGCAGTAATAACTAGCACTCATGTTAAGCTTGCCAAAGCAAGTCCTCCTGACTTCCACTTAGTAACACATAAATACTCAGTGAAGAGGCAGTCTGAACAAATCTTAAAACTCAAATATTCAAAAAGAGGAGAAATATTAAAGCTTTTTAGCTATTGGAACAAAATAGAACAGGAAAAGGAGCTGGATCCCCACACCTAGAATAAGTAATACAAAACTAAGACAAACTAAGACAAATAGCTAATAACAATACTAGACTTGCCCAATACAGAGCATCGCGTTTCCAAACGCTGTACAAATATTATCTAAGAGATTAGTTACACCATCTAATTTTAGGCATCTAAAGTTAGTAGGACAGTTTACATCGTTCCCCAACCTGGTCAGAAAGGCAATTTCCTGAAGGCAATTTCGAGAACCTAGGCAGGTTTCTAGCAATCTTCACRAACTTCCTGTGTTGCTGAGGAGGCTAGTCTCTTACTGCGATGCTTCAACTTAAGTGATGAAAACATCCCCCTCACCCAGCTTCCTAATTATGGCAAATTACCACTTCTGGAATTTAATCGAACCTTTATCTTCTGGGCTCTTACCTTACTCTTGGCAGTTTGTTATGCAGGTAATGGGTAATCCTTGCCGTGCTCTATATACAACTATGGTCTCATCATCTCCACCTACTAGGTGGAAGTTGAGAGAATTTGCATAATTGCACATCAACAGAAGAACTACCCTGCAGCTCAGCTGCACAGTATCCCACAGCTCTTTGMCAAAGCTGTGACTGCAAGTGCCAGCAGTCATCAGCTACGATGACACATGACATAGAGGAACTACTAAACCCACCTGCCTTACCCTAGACTTCTGGAGAAAAAGCAGTCAGTCACACAGTTCATTTTTAAACCAATATCTCGTAAAGAATTATCATGTAAAACAATTCCTCAGTTTGTTCAAGCAATGAGTGTACATGCTAATTACCGTGTTTCTGAAAAGGAGTGCTTCTTACCCGAACCCTTTGTTCACCACCCAGAGACCTCAGGAGGGGGTTTGCAAAAAAGCAATAGTGAAATATGGCCAGAAGGGGGCAAACATTCCTAAAAATTACATAATTAACCTCTTGAAAAGAAAGGAAGGATCAGCACCTTTAAACAGGAATCAGCAGCTTTCAAGTGAACAAGACATAAATTAGCATTAACTCACTGGAGGACACTGTGCCAGTTTATCAGCTGCCACCATCTGAACATTAAGGTGTTTGGCCTGAGATTTCCCTCGAGATTTTATTAACCTCTGTAAAACCTGTGGAAAATGAGACATTTACAAAAGCAAAAAAAGAAGGCAGACAGAAAGAAGTGAAGTAACAGGTTCGATCATTCTCCCAGTCAGTTCAACAAGATTTCAGAGTCAGCGGATTGTGAGCTGGGTCAGCCTCAATGCGCCGCTATAACCACTTACAAGTGTTTTGTTACTGAACAAAACGGCAGGGTTTTTTGATGTCTAGCATCCAAATTACAAAACTAACCACTAACTGTTCAAGTTTACTGGTCATTTTGATATTCATTATGTGAATGCTCTTCCGTTGTTTTTGTATTGCTTGCCTAGATGGTAAAACCCTGAAGAGTCTTCTACAGAACAGTTAGCAAAGCGTCAGTAATTATTTATATGATTAATGCTAAAGAGTAGGAGAACACACAGTACAATCCCAAATAAAACAACCATTTGAGCTACACCCATTCCCAAAGGGGTTTTGGTAATCCCATGGCTGTTACTTTTTGAATAATATTTCACCACCCAAAGAGAAGTAAGAATAAAATAAAACTTTTTGAGATTTCATTTTAACAAAATGAGAACACACAATCACCTGTATTTAAGGTCCAGATTTTAAAAAGAAGAAAGAAAAGTCAACTGAAATGGCATAAATGTGAGTAAAACATTTTTTACCTTAGGAGAAGAAATCTTTACATATACTATAATGGGAGCCAAAGAGGTTTTGCTTAGTTGAGCTGGGTGATTAATGGTATCAGCATCAAGTACTACTAACTGCAGTGTCCTTGCTAGCTCAAAAATCCGCTCAATTTCACTTTGAACTTCAGCTGCAGATTAAGCAGAGAATTAGAGTTATGAAAATATTAAAAAGCCATTCACATTAGCAAACGTAGAAACGGCGGTAGGTTGGCGCGGCGCYCCGCAGACAGCCGAGGAGCGGGGCCGCGGCGCTCCGCGCTCCCGGCCCCGGCGAAGGGACGCCTCGTCAGCAGCAGCTCCGTGCCCGCACCGTGTCTCCTCCGACGGTGGTACCCCCTCCCGCTCTCACCTCCACGCAATTCCGGCGCACAGAAATACTGTTAACACCTTCTCATACTGTTAACACCTTCTCATACGACCCCAGTCTACGCGTGCAGGAAAAGAAGGGGTAACCAGTGTGTCTGCCAATCTATTAATTCCCCATAAATAAGTAGTTTCAACTCATAGTTCAATTCTACTTAATAACCAAAATACTTAAATCAGAGTGTCTGAAATGGACAGCAAGATATACTGAGCTACATACGTTAGCTGAAGATCCTGTTTTTCCATTTGCTTCAACTTGAATTAATCAAGCTCTGGAAAAAAAGACTTTCCTTCCTATACTGGCCTCAATATAGTATCACATAAAAAAATGTTAAGTATGTGCAAAACCCTTATAGAAGCAAATAAAACAATACTTTAAATAATACCATGGTGCCCTCACAACCCCTGGATTTCTGGAAAGGTGATTTTCCCATAGAAAGTTGCCTTGTCTTCTAATTACCCATACTCCCAGCTCCTCAGTAACTTGCCTGATGGGAATACAACATTTCTGAGGCAAATCTCTCCAAGACAGATGTACTGTGATTGCTTTCATAAGTGATGTAGAAACAATCTTCATTCCCAGTTGAAACAAAACAAAATTTTAAAAAAGTGAAATTATACTTGAAATGGAATGGCCTTTTCCTACTCAAATCTGGCTACAGCCCCATGTAACAAAGACACTGCAGAAGTTGGGTAGTTTGTACAAGCCTACAAAAAAAGCTGCAATCTCAGACAAAATTGTAATTTATATATGCTTCTCTTTTAGCTTTGTGCACCCTCCACGAGCAAAGATGAGATATCCAGCCAGTCCAAAACAAACATTAGAAGAAAAGATATTCACAGATATTTAAATGCCTATATGTACCTATAGGTACCAAAGTGCACAATGTACTTAATTATTAGGGATTTGCTTGGAATTATACTATCATTTTTTTGTTTCATCTCTTGCAGCTGGCATAAGCATTATGTTTGCTGGAAAACACAGCCTACTTGACCTGGCTAGAGAGACAGCGTTTTCTACAGTGCTGGCTCTTCAAAGATGGGTGTCCCTTTCAAGAGGTGTTAAGACATTGATCTRTGTTACCTTAGAACAGCAACTGAATAAACTAGGACACATGATAAGGCTGCAAAATATCCAAGAGAGAAGTTAAGCACAGCACTCCAGCTGGTCTCCACTTAGCTTAAAGTCTTTCGGTCCAAATCAATAGGCAACTATTCAGATCATGCTATAAATGAAGCAGTATCTTTAAATGACCAACAGAAAAATCTCTATATGATATTCTCTGTTGCAGGAGGTTGACGCTATTTCAGATCTATTAGAGAACATCTCAGTCCATTTGTAGTTATCTCTAATTTTAGCTGAGTACACGGCAATCAGTCAGTCTCTGACAGCAGAGAACAAGTTGAGATTTGCACAGCTTACTGGTAAAGAAAGCATCATTGCCTGCTTTTCTGCTTGCTGATAAAAGAACTGTGGCCMAGCTGCTGTCTGAATTAGGACCACATTTTTGAAGACAGGGCTTCTGATGGTTCTTGGCACATTCAAAGTTATATTTTCTGTACCTTCTCTGCATACAGATACTGATTGGAATTACTGAATACCACGGCCTCAGTGATTTAGCTAGGAGATATTCTATAGTCTATCCCTAATTTAAACCCAAATGAACACTAAAATAAACAAATCGGAGATAATTTGTCATTATGTTGTAATGATGAGTTTGTAGACTGAAGACCTTCAGTCAATATAACAATATCAATTAAAATATAATTTTAAGACCATTCCAGTCTGCAAAAAAACCTTGTCCAAACCAAGTTTTATCAGCAAGACCACTCTTTTGCCAGTATATCGTAATTTTGTCTGGCAAATCAATATTTCCTATACTATTAGAAGCACTTTTCTACCAGTACAGGATTCATCTTTGTAAAGTAAATTTCCTGCTACACTTTTTGAAACAAATTTTTTCTAAGGAAGAACACATCTCAACTGTGTTCTCTAGTGAAATATACTTGGACAATAATTACAGGTAATTATGGTCCTGTGAACCAGTGGTCCAGAGATGGAGAGAGAGTGTATCTTTTCCATCAATTAAAGAGTGTTTCATTTATTTTTCTCAACACATCTGCTATCCAAAAACATAATAAAAGATAGGAGGTAAGTTCAAAAGTCAACACTGCCCAGTTAATGAACAAGTATGTTGTGCCTCTACCCCTCAAATCATAGACAGTTGAAAAA
Organism: Rhea americana; assembly: GCF_003343005.1. Lineage (NCBI taxonomy): Eukaryota > Metazoa > Chordata > Aves > Rheiformes > Rheidae > Rhea > Rhea americana. Next base: position 5,130,075 of record NW_028186679.1, read on the forward strand.
ATGCTACAGAATCTGTCACAGAGGTCCTGATCTCCCATCYCTTAGAATACTTCTTCATCTTCTGGAAAGCCTGCATTTTCCTTGAAGCCTGCATTTTCCCTGTATCCTAACTTTTCATTATGCAGAAGACTGTCACAACTAAAYAGCAGTATTGTCTCTTTTTAGATGGTAAAGGTTTTATGCTATCTCCTGCTACCGCTTCATTCTTGCATCTTTCTTCATGGACGTCTCTCAAAAGCCAAAAGYTGTATCTGTAAAGATCCCTTCCCAACTAGATACTCAACACAAATTTTCTCTCAGACTTTTGGCCAAAGTAAGCAAAGAAGCCTACCTGTCCTGTGGGGATAGTAACACAAATGTCACTGGCAGCTAAAATAGGGAGCTGAAACCAAACATTGCGGATAATGACAGCGTGGTATCTTCAAAGCAGCACAGTAACAGGTTTGCTTCTGAATCTTCCCATCTCCAGGAATATCATTTATTTATAATAYCATCTTTTTCTGATGTACTGAAGAGCCATAGCAGTGAGGATATAATGGTTAACTCCATAATTTGCTAGCCATAATGAGAGGCATAAATATAATTGGAGCTACTATGACAATCATCATGAAGCACTGGCAGCCCCACTACAATAGTCAAAACCAGAAATAAGCTATAMAATTTTCAAGTGAGCCTTATATTTTGCAAGGCAGTCTATACAATATTACCTCTTTGGTCACCAGAAAAGTAATACATTTTAAAGGACAGGAGCACTCAGTTATTTATTCCAAGCAATTAGAAATCAACTCTAAGAAAAAAAGAGCCACAGATCTCCCAGCCAACTTTAACCACTGCACATTTACAYTTTCTCCTATCTGTTAATTCCAAGTAACTCTACTGTACCCTGAAATGAACAGAAATTCAATGCAATGACATCAGCTCATGCCAGATGGCTTGTTCCATTATGGGGGCAGACAGTTTTTTTCTTTTTTCTTTTTTTTTAACTAGTTGGACCTTCCAAATAAATTTCAAGGAAAAGCTTGAGTAAATCACACAGAGCAACCATGAGTCAATGGGACATCCAACTTTACAGAGATGTGGCTACATTAGCACTATGCCTTAGGAATGCCCTAGGGAGATGGCAGTTTTGTGATGGGGATGTGATGCAAAATTACAATGCTATTGCTCAAATTCTGGGCTGCAAAGGCCAGATCAGAAACCACAAAATATTGTTTATGCACAGCAAAATGTTTTGATTTTYGGCAGGGACGCTTAAGAAGTACACATCAGCTGGGAGTATAGTAACTGTATGACTTTGACATCCTATTTTATGTGGCCTCTTCGACTTGTCTTTGGTATCAGTGGCACTCCTTGTTAATCAAAACTGATTTTTAAATTACTACTTGAATTACAACAGCCACAGGGACAAAGCATTCTACTTTTTTAAACAGAGCTCCCGATGTTAGAGATGTGTAGTATTAACAGAACWTACCTGTATCAGCATGTTTGCCTTACTAAAATGATTGGCAACATCTTGCACAAATAACTTTCCAACAAATAATTTTGCAAATAAAGGAAAAGAGACATTAGTAGACCTACATTTTTCTTATGTTATTTTTTTATGCAAGAATACTGACTTCAAAATAGTTTATCTTTAAATTCCATCAACATAATTAAAGGAAAAAAACAGAAATTTAAGGCAGCATCCAGAAATAGATATGTAAAAAAACAAAAATGCTGCCTCTCCCCAGTGCCTTAAAAGTGCATAGACAGTATTGCATTGAAAACACAGCATCTACTGAGAAATGATAAAGGTCATATGAGAGAATCAACTCAACAAAAAAAGAGAGGAGAAAAGGATGACTAGAGAGTTGTGCTCAAAACACCTCCTGATGAAGCAGCAAGTCACGAGCTGSACTGAGAGGAATCAGTCTCGGAGCAGAGAGGCAGGTGGCCTCTGCACTCCCCTTCACACTACCCAGCTAAAAGGTCCAGCAGCGGAGTGCGAGCAAGTAAGGGGGAATAAACTCTTTAACTTAGTACTCAGGCAATCAGCCACAAGGTACCTGCATTATATACTTAAAAAAAAATAAATAAAAATCAAACAGCTAACATAAATGTAGTTTTGTGAAAACAGCTGAATTTCCCTAGTCTCAACCAAACCCCTTAACCACTCGCCTGTTACATAAAAAGGGGGTGTGGGTGTGGGAGGATGATAATATTTTTCAGTGGAAGCGGTTGCATGCATTACTCATGCCTAACAGATGGGGCTCCTGCGAGGTTTAAGGCAGAGTTTAGTCACCTGTCAGAAAGGAAAGGAGCTGCAGCAAGGCTGTATGTCTGGCTGCACAAGGCTGGCACTCTTCAGCATGCTGCAGGGTGAGATGCTGCAGCAATACCAGGTTTCTCTCCTTCTGTCTGCCCAAGGCTCATCCTGGATATAATTCAGACGGCCTTGAACGCACGCACATCCAAATACTACTTAAAAACACAGTTTGATGTTTGGAAACCTCAGCATAACCAAGATTTATCTATAATGGACTAGCATTCTTGTGAAATGTAAGACTTACTATGTGAAAATATAAAACAGTGTAAAAATACTAGCAAGTGGACAGTGCTGCGGTGAATAGTGCATGAAAATATTTACTCCTTCCCTTATTTTCCTGGACTACCAAAATAATAGCACTATTGGAATGATAACTCCTATGCCAAGTTTAAACTGAAAGCAAATTTTACTGGCCTATGAACAGAGAAGCTTGGAATCAGTGGATTGCAGCGGAGAGATGCGCACAGYGGGGAGTCGCACTGAGACGACCGAGCGAGGCAGAGCTGCGGCTGCTCCAGACCCGGAGCCAGTGGGGCAGCGCAGCCCCACTACACCCGTTCATTAAGTCCACTACACTCTGCAGCGGGCAGTTGGGACAGCACCAGGCAAAGAACCAGGCTAACATCTCTACTGGTCAGGCACCAAACTGGTTTCTCTGCACAGTTCATAATGGACATTGCCACCTCAGGCTGGCACTGATTTGGGTATTTCTGCATCACATCTCATTACCCAGTGCAAATGGGCTATAGGCTCTTACAGCTAGATTCCATACACAGACACTAAATAAGTGTCCCCTAGGTTTATTGTTTTACTCAGAACATACATATAAACGTTCAGTCTTTCTCAAAAATAGGATCTGGAACCATTACATTATGGTTATTCAATCCCTCCTGCTGAGTGTGTGCCACTCAAAACATTTACATATTAACTGAGTGGGAGAGACACTGACTCTGTAGCCTGATGCTAGAGTGGGATGTAAAACACGTGGATTTCAGTCCCTTCTCCAGGGAGTGTTTAATTTGTATGCAAAGTGCACAAGACTCTGCAGGAGTGACTGACAACCCTCATGAAGGCGATCACGGCTCTGTCACAGGGATGGAAATTGTGAGTTCATACCTCTGTCAGCAGAGAACAGAAATGAACCCAGATTTCTTTGCATTCTGGCTGAACAATCTAAATTCTCAGTCCTGCACAAAATGTGGAAACAGACACCAACTTTCTTTTTTTTTTAATCAGTTCTGCGATCCTAGGAGAATGAAACATTGCTGGATCAATTCAGCCTACAGGTGTGAATAATTTTTAAAGGGAAGTAAACTCTGTTCTTGAGCAAACAGTTAACTACTAAAAAATATTTAGTGCACCTTTCCATGTATGTTGGTTAAGGTATATTCATCTGTGACTCTAAAAATCCTTTAAACACATTGCTATGTTGCTTTGTCTCTAACACACATTCATTTCAATATAGTTATCAATCATATGTCTTTCACTGCAGTACTATGAGAAAGTATAGTGAAATGCTCCTGAGAACTACACCTAATCTAAAGAAATTAAGAATCTGAGTTTTTCCATATGTCCTTTTGAAGCACTCAGGAAATTTCATTAACATACTTTGTCAATATCATACCAAAAAAGCACATGCAAGTTAGAATACTGGAATGGTAGTGCAGAACAAAAGTGCAGAAAGAACTACCTGGAGAATTCATTACTATAGAGACGCTGATCTTAGCAGCTAACAAAATCAGGCCTGGTGCAGAAGAATGAAAGAGCATTTTGAGATAGGTGAGGCTGATAATTTGCAACAGCTTCAGGATCTTCATGCTGCCTATGTCTAAAAAGAAACACAACCATATCCTCATGGGAACCCCAAAGCTCTTGGCTGCTAGGTTACAGCATTCTTCTGGTTCAAAGTAGCTTGAGGTTTACCAGATTACTTTACCAGACCCGAGGATTTAGTTCCTACAAGTGATAGTTCTAGACTTTTGTCCCAGCTATCTTGAAGGTGCATTATAAAGAGACAATTATGAACGTTCTTGTTAAATACAGCATCTATCTTCTTCTCGTTGAACTATATTAAAACTTGAGACTTTGGTATGGAAATATACTCTCAGTCAAATCCCAATTTCCTATTCCTATTCCATAGGCTCTTACAGGTAGCGAAGGATTCTTATGAGGTTCAGCTACCACTCCTTTAAGCTGATTTTTATTTTATGATCAGGGAAGCATTTAGTTAAAACATATCATACACAACAACTGTCATTAAATTACCAAATATGGGGAAAACAGAATAACATTATCTTCTTCAGCAGAATTCTTTGATTAAATGTCTGTGTATGTATGTGTACATGCACACACAAACGACTGTTTCAATAGTTTCAAGCACTCTAGTGGCTTTTCACTGAGATATCAAGAAAATAAAAATACAAGGCTGAAATTGGCACTGATAATCCATTACCATTTTCTCAAGCATTTATTTGAACATTTTCTAGGGGCAAATTTCCAAAGGTAGGCACTTGATTGCACATGCAAATTGGGTGCATGTAATGCCTGACAGGCTACTACATATGCACATACAGTTAAGTATACAAAGCAGATAAACAGATTCACAGACATTTGACTGCAATCAATTTACTAAACACACAATGACATATTTTATATCAGCATTCACATGTTTGTGCTAGAATATGCAGATTTGAGGCACACACTTCAGAGATCTATGGTTGAAAATCTAATCTTTAGTATTTACTTGTCAATCTCAATGTTATATTTAGAATTATTTAAAAATAAATAAGCAGAAATGCAAGATTTTTTAAAAAAGCTTAGCAACACAGTACCGTATCGGTTTCTGTCTATCAATGAGCTAGTTACTAGAAAAACACAATGGTTTTGAGAGGTATAATAAAGCACTGAACACAAAACAGCAGGAAAAGTAATTTGCAAGCATGTATACATACCCAAGACATCTGGACAGGGAGAGCATTAATGAAGCAAAGAATGGAAAAAGCCAAGACAATCAGGTTCTTGTACATGCAGCATGAGGTAAGGTTTTAACAAGTGTAACATACACAGAAACAAGAAAAAGGTTTGGGTCCTTGATAATTGACAAAGAAATGCAGCAAAAACACAAAGCTGGTTCAGCAGTTTCTACAAATGGCATGTGTGCATACAGAAATTTAACTAAGTCAATTGAGACTGATTTTCAGGTGAATGAGATTTAACCACATACTGTACCCTCTTGGAGAAAGAAGCCTTTTCTCAAAATTACAGATTTGTTTTAGACTGTTAAAAGAAACTATGAAGTCAATTGCCTTTTCCTTCAATTTAGTTCTAGCATCTCACATATTAAACATATAACAGTATTGACAAGCAAACATTTCCCTTTAACATACAGAACAAGCTTTCACATCAAAGAGGAATAAAACTGCACTGTCCTAGTAAATATTATTGAGCTATGCACTGGTTTTACAAAATTCTTGGACACATTAATTTTACATTAGAATACTTAGAGAATCATGATTATTTAGCTGCTTCCACTGAGTCAGATCCTCAAGTCCATTTTACCTGATTCCTTTAAAAAAGTAATCTTTTAGTCTGTAGACATAGGTAGCATTAACTCCATTAAGACTGCCCTATAATCCTGCAAATCCAGTTCCTTACCCTAATTCCTGCTCCTGAGTGTCACATTGATTCATTTGTGTATGCTCCTTGAAATTAATTCTATTTTATTTATTAAATCAGTTCCCAATAACGCCAACTCACTCAACTGTTCATTGTGGTATGCGTGATTATAAACAAACAATATGCACAATACTGTAAACCTATATTGGGTGATAAGGAATGAGTTGTTCTCAAATAGGGGGTTAATTCCTTCCAAGAGGAAAGTGTTCACTATAAATATATCAAGCTTATTAGCTTTGTACCATATTAACTCACTGATACATCACAGGCCACTTATTAAAATAATACTTATACAAAAAACAAGGGTATATTGTATATTTTCAAAAGTCTACGAAACAGCCTTCTCTGCAGCAGGTACAACTGCTGCTTACAAAAGTGAGCATAATTTAGGCATAAATCAGTCACTTGTTTGTCGAGCTGTATGATGTACTACACAAATGTGGAAGGATAAAGCAATTACTTGTCACTGAACTTGGAAAGGTGGAGTGATCTGGATTAACATAAAGTCATTCTAGGGAGCTGTATTTACAAAAATAAAGAGCCACTTTTAAATTTCTTGCTGTGGCTGAATCTATTGTCAAAATCTACTATAATTTATAAACAGTTTTGGTTCTCCTAAAGCTGCATTTTGTCACAGTTATCCCACCAACATGTCTGTAACACAGTTTTGTGGCTCAAAGGTATGCCTGTAAACAAGCATTAGAACTTAAGCAGATTTAAAACAGTTTTGCTGTAAACTGAACATGTTTGTAGCAAACTGTTAAAAAAAATGGCACCCAGAATGCAGTGCAGACAATTTTATCATTTCAAGAGGAAAATAATAGTAGTTTGTTCTTTATTAAAAGTATCATTTTTTGTTGATAAATACTATTCCTATACATCTAGACCAGAACTAAGTCAYTGTAGATATATGGGACAAAAAGAAGCAATAGATTTAGTGTCAGCTGAATTCTGGCTTTCTTCGCACAATTTGGAGAAAAGGCCCCATTGCTCTTATTTTATAGATAAGAAAATTTCAGCATGGAAAAACTCATTTCCCAGGTCTACTCAGCAGATCTAAAGCAGATACTAGAAAGGAATTAAGGTAGCCTGGATCCCTACTCAATGATTTATCTATGTCTGAAACTTACATTAGAAAAAATATTTCTTGGTTGCCAAGCTAACATTTAGACATTAGGAAATGCCAAGGTACAATGATAGCTGTTGTAAATCAGATCTTTTGGGGTCTGTATTATGAGACACTATTCTCAGGAACACATAATAATATTATTTCTGTAGGTCTGCTGCTTCTATCAGTGTGTAACTCCATGCAGTGTCAACTGGTAAGCAGATATTAAATCATTTGCTTTCTTCTCATTGTCAAATATGTATTTCATGGCTCATTTACAGCACATTGTTCCAAATCCCCTCTGAAAACAGAATGAATAAAATTGAATAAATTCTTTGTGGACTTTTTTTTTTTTAATGGAACTCCTGTAACAGTGTTCTGTTCTTTCACTTTGAAATAAGCCAGCTAGGTGAGAATGAAATTATTTTTATTTTCTGAATAGAAAATTGAATCACAAAGATAGTAATTACTAATTTAGTGTGTTAATTTTCAGAAATTTAGTGCCTGATTTTTAAGAGTAATTATCATAATAAAACTTAATTTCAGACTAGACAAATGAAAGCCACCCTGCAGGAAATTCTGGGTCCTGGGGATTCTGCTCCTTCCGAAATGGAATGGAACCTTGAAGCTTGTTTTAAAACTTAGTGTTATGACTCAGGACATTCCTGATGCTCCTATGTACTATCAGCACATAGTGTCGTACTGTCCTGAGAGAAGAGAAAAATTCTTTGAGATAGTTTGGGAGGAAAAAAGAAAATCTCCTCAGTTTAATGACTAGGCGACTCTAAAGTGAAAGAAATTCTGAGGAATGAAAACCCATAAGCCTGAAATTTGGCAAGGTATCCAACATTAGCTCCAATAGCCCATAAAGATTTGCTCTTTCAAAATTAGTGCCTTATATGCAACACACTGACTTTGATGAACCATTATTTTTTGACATAAAAATATGCATTCAGAACATTTATGTTCAGCATTTAATAGGTTCAAAGCCCAAAATCTCAGTTGCAGTCACAGTACTTAGTATGTCTACAAATTACGTGTGGGCCATGCAGAAAACTGCAAAGAAAATTTACCATTTTAAAAAGCCTGGTGTAAATAACCAGCATGGACAGCACTGAACCAAACCCCAACCGCAGGCAGCAAAATGCYGCGGGCACCACCTGCTCCGTGAGCTGCCGGTAGCGACAGGGAGCTACCACTGCCCTGCCACGTGGTCTACAGGATACTTCTTTGTATAGGGAATCAACATTTGCTCATCCAAAAGAGGCAGCTCAGCGTTTAATATGTTTAAGATTGAAATTCATTTTCCCTATTCCAGGGCTGGCAAAGCAGAAACTTGACTTTGAGCGTCCTACATCCCAAAGGTGTGCTTTAATTGGTGGGGCAGGAGCTCATTTGAGGGTGGAAGCTGGGTGAGGAGCAAGTTTTCTATCTTGGATCCCAGCAATCTCCTCAGTTAAAACTGATAGATTTACTGCCGCAAAAAGTTTTCATCAAATCAATTCTTCTGCCAAAAAAAAAGGTTAAGTTGAAAATCTCACATTCTGCTTTTTTATAAAAGGAAATTTCCTTTACCTCCCTGAAATCTCTTGCCTCAAACACTGTACGTTTTTTGTAGCAAGCAAAACAGCCAGTGACCTCTTCCACTGATCAATTACAGCTGCCACTATGAGTAGGTCCATTTTTCAGAAAAAAACTGAGGCAGAGGACTGGTAGAAAAACCATCTGCAAACATCTAATCCAAGTGAATCACAACATACATCAGCTGAGGTACTAACAAAATTGCACAGTTAACCTTTATTCTATTATTTCCTAACATTTATGTCGCACAACTTCAGTTTGTAATCCTAACAATAATCTCTTAGTGGCTCCTTCGTCAACTTATAAATATAGCAAATTGCTCACACTATCCGAACATAAGAAATTAACTTCACGGTGTGCTATTGCCTCTTACCTCTGCTACGTAAAGCCAACCAAGAACTCACAGCAGCAGTATGTTGTGGTCATCTTTGTGAGAACAGTGCTAGGAGATGACACCTACCAGCAGGCTACAATGGTATTTTCTGTTCTGACTCTATCATAACCTTGAGATATATCCCAGGCTCTGCAAGGGAATAGGCTGTGACGCTCTTTGTATTTTCTTTCTTTCATCCTTGCACCAGGTTTTCCAGACTCGTTACCTAATCAAGTTCTCTTTTCTACCTCCCAGACTTTTTATCCCATCTGAGTTTTATGCCCAGCACCTTGCTATCACATTGTTTCCCTCTCTGACTTCCTTCCTGGGTAGTTTTTGTTCTCCCACGGTCCCATCCTCAGTCTGGACTCCAGAGCCTCAAGCTGCTCCTCCAGCTGATCTGGAAGATCAGCTCCTCTTTCAAAACTCCTTCCTCCTTTATAATGTGTTTTTACTTCCTGACTCTTCTTTCTTAGCCCCTCCATCTACTTCTTCAGTTGAGCATCTTTAATTTAAATAATTAAAAACATCTTCTTACTCCATACTGCAGAAGAAATTACGAATTGAAAGCTGAAAGATAAGCACTTTCCAGCTTTTAGCTCTGTTTTGTTGCCCTGACCCAATCTGCTGCAGGCAGGTTCTGCTCAGCACCAGTACCGGACCTTGCCCAGTGATAGTTGAATTTTCAAGAAATTCAGATGGAAAGCTCAGCATGTTAATTGCAACTTAAAATAACACTTATAATTTTCTCAAGTTTTTTTCACTATTTTCATAAAAACTCCCCAAAGTATATAATTCAACTCATAATTCTGCTCAGTATCAAATTTCAAAACCCTGCTAGAGTATTAGGACCATGGGAGTATTAGAGCTTTGAAAAAATGGTTTTGAGAATATTCTAACATGGGTAAATTTAATTCTTGTCCTAACTTCTTTGTCAAAAATGACCTAGTTGCTCTAACCAGTATTTCCCAAGACAATTCAAAATAATATTATAAACCAATTAAATTTTAGAACAATTAAAAGCAATTGAAAATCAGATCTATTAGAAGAAATCTCGGGGAATGTTAGTAACAGTTCTTAGCTACAACAAATACAGTCACATTTATCTATCCACATATATACATAAATACAATCTTTTTTGGATGTTTCTGGTTGAGGTTCTGTTGGCACACTCATTTTAAACAGCTTCATCAAGAATATACCTTGACCAATGAAAAGGCATTGCTGTGTGAGAGGCCAAAGTTTTCCATGAGAACAATGCAAGAGAACAATTCATAGTAAAAAATTGATGACTTGTTTCTATGAACCATTGGGCTGAATTTATTTTATAGATTTTTTTTCCCTCTATATATTTTTTGACAGTTGTTTTACATGCATGAAAATAATTCAGCATGGGGAACAGATGATACACTTTTTTCTGCTGCATATATTTGTACAGTACTGTAACCTCTCACTTAGATGTTCTGGCTGGAAAATTAATCACCATGATTCTGTTTATGTTCCAGGACTGGATGATCTCTATCTTTATTATCAATTTTCAATTCTAGTCAAAATAAAAAACACTTCACCATTTCTCTAGATTATTAAACTAATTTTGGCCACAGAACTGGGAAATATATATATATATATATATATATATATTCTTTTGTATAAAAATATACATTACTTTTTTTTTTTTTTACAGTACATTACATTCTGATACATGAAAAAGGTCAAACCAAGACCTGTCTAGAAGTCACCATATCACTTTTAAGTAAAGATTCACATTCTCCACATAGCTGTAAGCAATGGTTTTCAGAAGCACATGTTCAAGAAACAGAAGTCAAACATTTTAAGAGAGTAGAACATTCTAAGGTAGACAACTATTTTATGCAAATGGTGAACAAAACTACTTCCACTGAATATTTACAAACTTTCTTATAAACAAAAATAATATAAATAAGTACCTCATTCACTAAGGTGAATGAGGCTGTTCTCCTGTTCCACAAATTTACAAGATTTCAAAATATGTTCCTAAAATCAGGCTCTTRCAAGGGCTTCTCAGAGAAGCAGACATTCTTGTAATACCAAAGCCCTGGCTGAAGCATTCACCTGTGATTCAGGRCATTCGGGTTCAAGTTCCTCTTTTCTCTTATTTGAGCAGGGACTTGTACTTGGATGTCCTGTGTCTCAGCTGAGCGCTCTAACAGGAGTCTGCAAAGACTACAGTAGCAGGCATCCTGGCTAACTCCAGAGGTCTGCACTGTGAAAGCACGTGCTGTCTGGAGCCTGTGCAGTCTTGGATAAAATTCACCTCGTGCTGAAGAAAATGCTGAATTCAGTCCACATGAACAGTGACTTTTCTGTTTACTTTGAGGAAAACTTACAACAAGCTCCAGCATAGCCATCTGCACTGTATGTGGCTACAATTAGTCAGATCTTTCCAGCCAATTTTGTTTTTCTTTCTGGCTAATAAATGGTTAATCACACAACCAGACAAGCTTCAACACAAAGAAACTCAAGTAAGATGACAAATATGCCGGCCATGAATCTAGGCATATAGTTTCTTTAAAATGCCTTTTTTTTAAAACAAACTTCAGCATTAGTTTAAACAGATATTAAATTCAGAGAATGTGTATTTTAATATTTTTTTCATGTCGAAGGTAATTTAGTGTCTAAGAGAAAATTTATAAACCATGAAAAGACATCACAGGAATCTTAAAGATAACAGACTAAAACAATAATATCAAAGATACTAATCTAGTGTCCTTAAACAAATCATTCCGAAACTTTCACTTTTACTTAAGCAGAGGAACATCTTCTCAGATTTTTATTTGCCTTATCAATAGCTACTTCTTCTCACTGCAGCAAATGGTAAAATATGAAAACTTAGCATAAGCCAGCTAAGCCAAAATTAATACTATATGAAGTTTTTCTGATAATGATTTTAAAATGACTTTTATTGCCAAGGTTTTGAATTATGGGAATTGTGATTTTCTCACATCAGAGAGAATGCTATTTTTAGGTTATAGAAACAAATTGAGAGTAGTGTACTTTACCTACAATTTGTAGGCATCTCCATTAAAGGTACTTACCTAAGCTTGATCTTGTGTTAGATCGCTCTATTATCGCATGCTTACTGGGGTTGTTTAATACTGAGCGTTTGGCAAGCGAGATGTCTGCTGTGACTCGTGTAATTGATATACTGCAAAAATAAAGTAAAATAAAGCACAACACTATGTTATTTACCATGCAGCAGGGATGTGAGGAGAAAAAAGAATTGGTTAACATCAGAAGATGGCTAGGGCTACAGGAAAATAAGTACTCGGTGGCAAAGTATGCTTTGCGCAAAGTGAATAAAAGAGAAGATACTTTATCTAATACTGGTACGTGCACCGTTGACAAGACCCCTCTGTTTCTGCACAGCCCAGGGTGCAGCACGCCCCTGGCCAGGGCAGCGGCTGCTGCAGAGGGTAGAGTTGTCTCCCTACCGGTCCCCAGGCTGGAGGGGTTAGAAGCTGCACCACTACCCTCAGCATCGACTCCGCAGAGTTTCAGAGCTTGAGAATCTTCTCTTCCCTGAAAGGAGGTGCAACTTACTCCCAAATGAATGGGCAGTTTCTCCTTTCCCTGATTTTGATTGTTTTTTTCTTCCAAGGTACTGAATGATAACATGGCTTATTTTAACAGTATTTACAGCAAACAGTGATATGCACAGAGTTAACAGGTGAAGRTAAGGCTTCAGGCAAAGTAATACAGCCACATAACTCTTATTTTTATTGTTCCATTTATGAGCATATGTTCTCCAACAGAGTGCAAGAGCTTTGTTATACAATTCTCCAGAAAGATCCAGCAACATGCTGGCCACCCGAAAATGTGGACTGTAACACAGAGAAGCAAACACACAAGTGAAGAAAATGAAAGCTCCGGGCTGAGTGTCTTGTAGGCTCAGTTTTGTTTTTATGAGAAAAGATGAGCCAAGAAAAAAGTGGTTACTCCCAGCTGTCTGCGCTGACTTGCTACATAACCTTCTGCGCATTCTTCTTCCTAGGAAAGCAGTTAACTCGGCTGGTTTTCCTTTCCAGGGTCAAACTATACCCTTTGGCTAAGTTCCCCTTCAAACCTTCTGGCCTAATAAGGTTTAAAGGTCACATTTTTCCAGTGTTGAGAGTAAAATCAACCTGGTGATATTCATTGTTGTTCTCTGCATGATTTCATTTGCAAAAGGCGGAAATGGATTTGCTAACAAGGAGAGCTGCCCTCTAGGAAGAGCAGCCAGATGCCGTTCATCTGAAATGTAATCAAATAGCTCATCTCCCAGTGAGCTCAACATGTGTATATATTTATCTAAAACCCTACAAAATGTAACAAAGCCAGAAGTTAATACAGGAAAACAGAGTTACTTGCACAGCACAGATTAGTAACATCATTTTGAAAATTTAGGCATGGTCTGACTTAAGTTAAAAACATAACCAAGCATTGTGATTTCTGGCAGAGCTCCTGCAAGATAATTCTATACAGTCTTAAAATGAAATCAAACATGTAATTTGGGATACTCATTATTTATCTTTATCTAATCATTGATGAGCACTACAAACTTTCCTAGCCTTTTTTTCTTGCAAATTTTCCTTCCTATGTACTAGAGAAGAAGAARAAAAAAATTTCCTTTTCTTTTCCAAATGCAATTACACAATACTAGATGAACCTATATTTATCATTCTAAAAATGTTTTTCTTTTGTATTAAGAACTTTTTTTTTCTTTTAAATGTCATTTTAAGGTTTTTTTTAAGGCATATAACACCAGAAGAAAAAGTCTGCTCTCAAGAAAAGGTGCATATGTTTGTATAACAAAACAATCGTAATTAGGGAGGGAAAAGCTTATCCATTGTAGGTAGTTGGCAGTATAGGTAACAGTAGCAGTGAAAGTGTAGCATGAATGCAAGTAGTCCTGTGCACATTTGCTAAGAACCTGTTTAAATTGCTACTGAAGTTTACGGCACTTCAAATCGGCTACTATAGATATCGATATTAATTAGTTTACACAGAGTACGTGTGGACTCACTCCAGCACAATCGGATCTACAGCCTAAACTTAGCTACGAACTAAATAAAAAAACACTTGAAGATGCAGTAACTTGTGCCTCCTTGTAACACTCACTGTTTTGTTAAGTTCTAGTTCTGAAGGCACATATCTAAAATTTGACATTCCTGCTCCTATAAACAGGGTCTAGTAAGTGGTTAGGACTGCAATATCATTTTAGTTTTGAGTGGGAAAAGCCTAAAGCTTAAACTACAGTAATTACTATTTTATAGAGCTGAAGTAATTGATGGAAAACATTAAGTTCTCTCTCTTGAAAATGTGAAAACGCTAGGACAGATAGGTTAGTGTTACTGCTGTGCTCATTTCCAAATTAAAAAGCATTCATCACAGTTACAATAACAAGACCTTCCAGCTCTCTCCATCTTTTATGTTTCCAAATGTCAGCTCGCTAGTATACATTAATCTGGGGCCTGATCCAGTAACTATTTAAACACATGCGGAGAACCCCTTGCTGTCTCTGGTCAAGGAGCATTTGCTGTTTAAACAACAGCAGGTGCCACTGCTTTTAGAGGAGGATTATCATCCGAAATGGTACAGTAATGCCTGGAGGCTCAAACACAAATCAGATTGGAAGCTGGATGGTACTTATCGTGCCAGCGTATTTAAAGACATGGGGCCATATTTAGACTACCTCAGATAGGCRGAGCAAAGGCTTTAATGCCACTCTGAGATCAAAACTCACAAAGTCACAGGCTGTCCACTATCAAGGTGGGCTACCGTACTTGAGCAAGAGGGGGGAAACAAGCTGAACCCCCCAGCAGTCCTACTGAGAATTCCCCTTACAGAGTTTAGYGTTGTCCAACCCACCTCCAAATTTAGGGAGCAAGAATAGACGTTAGCTAGTCTGACTCCATTATTATTCTTTCCAAGTTAGCTACTATTTTAAGTAACTACAGCTGAGATGGAAATATAGCACTTGTTATCTTGTAAGAAACCCATGGAATACTGATGAGATATTATTTCAACAACACAAAAACAAGAGAATCTTTTCTCCAGTTCATATTTAATAAACCTGTAAATAAATATCTAGTAATTTGTATTTGAATGTCACAGTCAGCAGTAAGACATCCTTTCTTCCACTTGCATTAAGAATATGCTCCTTAAGACTCTGCATTGCAACTCAGTATCAGTGTGCTCTGAAAATGAAACTTCCAGTCTATACTGTAGTTCATTGACACTACCTGCTGCTGCTATTATTCTATGCATATTTTGCTAAGAATATCATTATTTCTGGTATTACTAAAATAAGAACTGAATTCAAGAAAATTTGCACAACAATGTACTTACCGCCCTTCAAATCTGTGTTTTAAAAAGTCAAACAATGCTTTTTGCATCATATCTGTTACCTAAAATTAAACAAACAACAAATTAATAATCATACAGGAAACCAATAATATTTGATACTAATGATTTAGAAAAAAAATCTAATTAAAGTTGATAGGAATATTATAACTAAACAATATGAYCGAAAGGTAAGTAATTTAGTCTTCATCTTAATTCCGGTAACAAATAAAATGCTCGTAATTGCATATCTAGTAGAAGTATAAACCATCTATATTTTTTTTTATGTGACATGAATTGTTTTCCAGCTTAACTACCTTTTAATATTAAAGTAGAAATGAAGCCAAAAAGCTTTTTTGGCAAAATAAAAACAGTCACAACAACTGCTTACCTCATATCCCTTCAGAGAAGGCCCCACTAAAACTACAGGTCGCATAGAAGGCACTACATCATAGGGAGGGATGTGCTCTGTCTGCAAAAGAGAAAGTGACTCTCAGAACCGCAGCTCCTAGTGCGACCGCAACACTTTGCTTACAACATGAAGAATTTTGAATTTCCAGTGATGTCACCAACAGAGCAATCATKAATTCATTAACTTGTTTCTTCCTGAAAACTGGTAGTCCAAGGAGAGGAAATCATGTTTGGAGATTTCTTTTGAAAAAGCTTCTCTTTGATTTCTGCYTTCATTGCTGCTTTCACATTTGCTCAGTAGAGCTATAAAACTGTTATTCTGGAGACCATTCACACCTCCTACCCCATAATTCCTAACTGGTTAATTGAAAAGGTTATTTCTAAAAGTTAATGATTTGATACGATTGACTGTGGAGCTGTGACATCTGTTTTCCATCAAATTTTACTCAGGCAAATTACAAAGGAGAAAAATAAAAAAAAAGGGAGGGAAAAAGCATACCCCATCTCTTTTTATGCTCAGATCTGCCTAGTGTATTATAAAACATTGTGACACCACTGCAAATTCCCACGAGAGCACTCATAATCTAACTTCCACATCCACAATTCACTTGCAAATTAAATCAAGATAATACTGATCAAGTTAGTATTTACAGAAATGTTTCATAAACAGAACTTGGGATAGAAATACTTCCATTTTCAGAAGCTCCTGTCACCACCAAAAGATGCATTATGTTAGTATGATATTCACTAAACTACTTACTGATGTATCATGCACTATTCATGAAAAAACACAAAGATAAAAAGACTGGATGTTTCCAAAGATCACCAAAATTGTTTTACTGTTAATGAAATATAAAAGAATCAAAGTTTTTCTTTAATAAGCTCCTATGCCCAATATATCACCAAGAAAYATTAATGTTGTCTTCTCAGAAAGACATTTTTGTTTTGAAAGAGAGTTTGGTTTATCTTTTTTTTAGGGAAAAAATGTTTCAAATCCAAACCCAGTAACCTGGGAAATATACYGAAAGGAATTATGCCAGATCTGTCTTTCAAATGCCTGCATAGTACAAATACATCAGCCAGGATCACATAATACAGTCACTGTTCATTACGTTGGTACTCAACATATCCCAAGATGTTTCACAAAAAGAAGATTAAAAAATAAATACATACATTCCAAAACACAAAAACACAGAGACAAACATTAATACAGTAACAGCACAAAATGCTACACAAGCAGCAGTCTAAAGCAGTCGAAAACATGAAAAACATCGCTGTGAATGTTTTTAAATGTAATTTATCTCAATTTTCGTTACCTGTAGCTTCACCAGATAATTAGTGRCGTAAGAATGAATACCAGTGCCCAAGGCATCAGAAGCATGTGAAATGAACTTCTCCGACGCACTGCACAGCCTTGCTCAAAGCGTCTCACAGCCGAAGCCTGTGAGCACGGTGCGTGCGCCCTGGCCGCGGCGCGCCGAGCGCAGGCGGCCCCCGAGGACGGCCGCCGCCGCCGAGCGAGCGGGGCGCGAGCGCCCTGGCGCAGCCCGCCTTCGGCTTAATGCAGCGGACTCAGCTGAAGATAGCCGGGCTAGGAGTTAACCGGCTATTCGAAAATTGGGGAAGGCACAGAAATTACCTTATTTGATGGAATATGGGGTCTTTTAAAAACCTGTTCTGTAGAAACAGGCATACTTTTTTTTTTTTTTTTTTCTTAATCTTTACAGGCTGGAACTAACGAAGCTGTCAGCAGAAAACTGACTCAAAGTTATCTAATGAAAGCATACGACTTCTTTAAAATCAGCCTTAGAGAATCTAGTATTTTAAGGGGCTGGCATTGAGCTATAGAGCTTTCACTTGCAGATTCAAATTCAAACGTGAATAAAAAATACCAGAGCTTTGATCATATGGTGTTTGCTCAGTGGTTTGACCACGTACGATTAGTTTGGGATGGCCACCCAGTTTTTAATGCAAATATCTGTGTTACAAAGAACACTCTAACCTGCAACGATTCTGATAAGGAAGAACGTAAGCACCACAGATTGAAGAGAGACATGGAATTAGCTACCATCTACCAGCAAGATGGTTCATCTAGAATTTAGATCTTCTGAAGAGGCTTATGCAGATAATACCCAACACAGATCAACAGGTGTTACTCCTCCTTAGCATTTATATTTGATTACTAATACAATTAATGAAGAGATCATTCAGCAGCGAGAAACTGCTATTAAATTCTATCTCGGGCTGTGCATGACATACGTTATTCAACACAGCTTACTGAAGCAAACAGGATCCAATATTATTTAAAAGAGTGCAAGACGGGAAGAGAAGAAAACATTTTACTCTGCTCAACATGGGCGCATCCACAGCACTGGGACTATTTATAGGCAGTGCAACAGTCTGATGTTACTGGTGGCTGTAACTGAGCAGTTAAAACCAAATGAAGAGGAGGTATGAAAATTTTGAGGTAAAAGAAGTAAAAATAGAAATGTGGTATTTGGCTTCATAGTTTGGGTGCTACCTACTGTCTTGATAACATACTCCAGCAAAGATCCTAGAAACATACTGCAGTTTGAAGCAAAGAGGATTTCAATGGCATAATTCTGTAGTGTTCTGGGTTATCTATGGAGAGACATTGACTCTCTTGGGAACCATCAGTACCATTTCCAACAGCTGATACACTACAAAAATCTGACTGATGGAAAGGAAGGCAAGAACATTTGGCTGAAAATTTATACATGACAATAGGAGAAACTCACAGTAAGCCTGCAGTTTTCCACTGGTCTTGCTCATCTGCAGATTTTGCACCTAGTGAATTAGAAGTTTAAATACTGACTAAATTAAGAATTCAAAGGGTTTTGACTATTTGTTTTGTAAGTACAATCTGAGTATCTGATTAGATTCCAAAAATAATGCCAAGAGACTGGATTATAAAAAATAAAAATGGAAAAAGACAGAGATAGAAAGAATAAGCATGCACTAGAGAGGTGCATTATATCGATTTGTTAGAAATAAATTCCTCAAACATTTAGAAGACCTTCTAAGTCCTACTATTCCATCAAAAAGGAAAGGCACTGTAGCAGTGTTTCATGGGTCCTATTATTCCATCAAAAAGGATAAGTACTGTAGCAGTGTTTCATGGAGGCACTGAACTTGAGTCTATTTGTTTTAGCGTACTGGATCCACTAACAGCTTGATATATTTCTCCCTTCATTCTAAAACAGCTGCATTGCTAACCTGGGTAATAATGCTAATGATGCCAGTGGCAGGATAAACACAGGTAATGTCAATATAAACTTACCGATTTCTGCTTCTGCTTAGCTACAGCAGCATGGAAAAGAAACAAAAGAATAACAAAGCATGCACGTTATTGGCTTGTCAAAGGACGCAGACAGTTAACAGGACTAGAAATGTGACGCAGTGCAGGTGAGCAGGTGGACAGATGGGAGCTCGGAGGTTCGTGTTACCTTCTTAAAGAAGGGCATTCTTTTCTCTTTGGAGTGGGGTGATGTTACACTGTTTGCACTGGGTTTGGGGGAGCGATGGTTTGCTGGAATATCATTTTCTTCTGCATCTAAGCCAGTGGCATCTATGTCTATAGCTATATACAGACAAACAATTCAGAATTATCAGAATTATCAGATGACAGGGAAAGTAAAAATAGGTTAAAAAAGAAATAAAAAGTAAAGAAAAATAAAACTGCCCAGAGTAAAAAAACAAACAAAACAAACAAACAAACAAACAAAAAAAAACCATGAGTTCAAAACACAATAAAACAAAGGGAAAAATTTGAAGGTGCAGTACATTAGGATTAGAAAACATAAGGCAATCTGTAACAGCTACTGTAACATTTTCCTCTGATCCCCTTTTACAGAATAAATCAGACATACACAGAATTACTCTTACAAAACAGACCAATGGCCAAGTTCTTTTTGTTACACTAGTTTAAATGCAAAGCTGCTTCACTGGAATACTCAAGACTTTCATCAATGTAGAACAATCGAATTTGGTCAACTATATATGAATTATTTCATAGCATTTAGTGTTAATTAAAAAATCTGTATCATCAACAGAAATTTGCAATGTCAGTAAKGCATCTTTAGGAAATTAAAAAAAAACGAAAAAGAATCATCTTGGAAGCCAAAATCAGCCTAACACTGGCACAGCGATATCTACATTTATTTTAGGGCAGATTACAACTGGCTTTAAATCATTTTACCTAAAAATGTGGAGTACGTATAAGATCTATTTATTTTTAATAATAAAAAAAAATCTACCACTAGTGAAAACTATAAGAATGGGTAGCRGAAAGGGAAAATTCAGCTCAGGTATCACAGAGACGTGAATTCTTTTGTAAAGAGATTGAGGATGTGAGCAGGGCAAAATGAAAGTGAACACAATAAACCACTGCTCTTCACCACCTACCCCAAAAAAAAGTCATGTACAGCACACAAAGCTTGTACCATAAATATGTGATATCTATCCTCTTCATCAAGTAAATAAAAAACGACAGCATAAGAAAAAACTCATCATGGACTCAGAGACAAACATACTTCCAAAGTGCAAAGCCATGTCATCCCGAGGGTAGAGTCCATCAGACACCCACTAACTATACCTGAAACAAAAGCTGAGACTTTCACAAGCATTCTTAATTAACAGTCAATCCTGATCTTAACTACCRTATTACATTTGTCTTCAAAGAGCACCCTGGTATGACAACGGGTACACAAGAGCAATCCACAACCTTGCTGTACCACATTGCCCTAGTGCATGAAGATCCTACCCATCCCTCAACGCACGCCAGCAGCACAGGCCATGCCAACGCAGAGCTGGCCCGAACCCTGAGCAGGTCTGTAAGCAGTACGATTTGCACAGGCTTTAACTAAAACCGCARTCAATCACGACCAACTATTACGAAACCACCCGAGTGACCCGCTTTCAGCTGCTTGATGGGTGGCACATCAGTGAATTCAGCAGCAAGCACTAATAAATTATGCAATGAATACATACCCGTGTCACAAGTCTACGTGCAACTACTGACAGAAGAGCGACTTGGGAGACTGTTTCTCCTGTTTAAGTAACGTGTATTTTCCCATCTGGATCATCTACAGATGTAATTCTATGATCCGTGACAAGAGTTTAGCCCCAGAACACTCATTTTGAAGTTGACCTTGCCAGGAAAGCACGTGAGCAGATCCACCCCCTGATTCTATATTCCTGCTCCTAAGAACAGTCGCAGAAATCATGTAACATTTTCTTCTAGCAACACAGTTTCTTCACCCTCCTCATAAGAATAAAAAAACCATACTCTCCTTCGCTGAATACAGCCTGGCACAGACACTTTACAAATCACCCATAATAAGGTATATTAAAGTTCCTTTGATTCTATGTTCAACTAAAATCAGCTGCAAAGAAAATGAGAATTGTTAAATTTTCCTGTTAAAAAAAAATGCAACATTTGATCAGCTAGGCACCATATAGTTCAATGTATTATCATTACTGCAGAAGCAATTGCAATAAACCATTTAAAACCTAGAAACACTGTGAAAGTCCTTGACTTTAAATGTCAAAAAAAAGAAGCTTTGCCAAAAATGGATAAAAATCTCTGGAATCTCATGCTGAAGTCCATCCAAAAACCTGTCTATTTTCATGGAATAAAACTTTCTGAAATACTGTTTTGATACATGTTATTATTTTTAGATTATTCATTGTAAGTGAAAAAAAAAAACTTACTGGTTTATATTCGTCATTTTGAGATTTCTTTTTTGCATTTTTTCCTGCCTCTTTTTTCATTCTCAGTCTTCTCACTACGTAACATCTTCTGTAATAGCTTTTTACTCGTTATCTACAGTCTTTCCACTCCCTCAAGTCATTTTTCCTACCATCCTCACCCTGTTCAATGGTTCATGAGGACTGTCCGGACTGATTGCTACAATATTTAAAGGACAAAGTGCTGCTTTCCTTTTATTTTTCAGTGATTCTCCATCTTTTTTGGTTTTTGTTTTTGCAGTACTAGACTATGTTGAAGAAAGAAATTTCAGACTTAAAGTCAAAAAAAATGAAGTCAATTTATGCCCATTCCCACCTATTCAGCTTATTTAATAATTGATGTATTTGCCATTTATTATGCTTTCCCAAGGAGGAATCCTGGGATTAGGATGTTGCAGGTCAGAACTGAATTGTACTTAAAAGTTAAGCAAGTTTGCATTCTCGCTATTAGTCACAAATCATGCTCCACTCACTCTTCTTGGCATGTTTTAAAGTATGAAAATAGGAAACCAGTAAAGCAAAATTTTGAGATCATACAATAAGCTAAAACATACTAATCATAAATATTCTCCAAAACTTCAACGTAACTAAGTAAACTTAACTATATTAATCTCCAGGAAACATACTTCTGTAAACGTCCATTTAAAGAAGCAACTCAATGCAAGGAAAATTACAGCATTACCAGCACATATTGACAAACAAATGGTTCTTGCCAACCAGATATACTTATCTTTGTGTTACATCTAAAATTAGTCAATCGGAAACCTAAGTACAATATTTATTCTCTTACTCTAAATTCTGTGCAACTTTCTGTGAAATTTCACATGTATGAGTTACTCTGCTGTATGTTTTTTGTAAGTAAAGCATATTATGGTATTATAGAAACCCATAAATATATTTTCCATCTAAAATGCCAGGATAGGAAATTTAAGTGGAACTATCATAATTCCAATTTGCTTATCAAAAAGTTGGTTGTTACAAGTAAAATCATGGTTGCACAGGAAAGACAGGTATTTTTCAATTAATTTAATCAAATGAAGCTACTACCGTAACTTGACTGAACTCCATCTATCTCTTAATGCCCATGTAAATAGTTTAAAATCTTTAGGATCATTCTAAGGTGCCTACTCTGTAGGCTAGGCTCCATATAAACTAACAGGATTGGGAAACATACATCTTTGCTTCTGCAGACAAGGCTCTGGCAATATTCACTAGCATTTTCTGATTTCAGGTATTCAGAATCTCTGTTTTCCCTCTCAAGGAAAGATCAAACAATGCAATAGCTGAATTTAGAAGATTAAAAAAAATCATGTCAGAAGATTATACTTCATTTAACAAAACAGCTAATGCTAATGTCTTGTTCCAACTCCCAGTTCATTTGCTTCTCACCTCTTAAATCTAACCCAAATAAAGCTAAAATCTTTCTACTGATGCTCTAAATACAAAACAGTATTTGTGAAAAAAGACTTCTGCTTTTTTGCATTTTTTTCTGTCTCTTGGAAAAAAAAAATAGTATGATAAGATTATGTGAAACAAATTGTCATTATAAGAATTGTTAAACTGAACGCTCCTCTTTTTATAAAACAGTGCAGTTTTTGATGCTACTGCAGAAATCACACAGGAATTCCTATTCTCTTATTGCTGCTTTTTCTCCTATACCAGAAGGCATTTCTGATGCAGCATGAGTGCTCAGACTAAACTTCTAACTTGCAAGAGAGACTCACTTTTTTTCTATGTCTTCACATAAAAAACCACAGTAAAAACAAAGAGGGATTTGAGTGGATTGTGAACAGTGCTAGGACTGTATGCACTTGTTGGCATTAATTTAATTACTTCCAATCTTAACAGCCTTATGTGGCAACAAAATGACTCAAGCTTATGCCTATGAAGTATAGAAACTAAGAAAAATATGACTAAATGTAATATAAACTGTACCAGATCATGCATGATTCCATAAATCACTTGTCTAAGGGGTTGTGACCTACTCACCAGATGATGGAGGCGTCGATTTTCTGGAACTAGGAACTATGTCACCCAAACTGGATGATGAGTTTCCTCCTGATTTACTGGAGTAAAGCAACAAATTAGTTCAAAGTTTTATAGCTCTCTCAGCATTTGTTCTATCACATTTATTACCTGTCTTCTAAACGAGCTGCTAGCAGAGAGACAAGCAACATTCCCAGTGGTGATAAAAAATACACGTTACACAAAATGCATGCACACTTTGAAGACTGAGGAATTGCAAACATCAGTCCGTTTCCTTGGTGTTCTGCCATGAAATTTCATTCTGTTGCATATACTCTTAATACTTTATGATCTTAATATGGACCAATTATTAATATGGCTACTAATAGATAATTATTAATACTATTACTCATTAATACAACTAATTCTTAACTCAACAAACAYACCTGTTTCCTTTAACTGAACAGCTATTTATAGTGCTGTAGTGAAACCAACAGCGCATTTGGTTAACATCTTTTGAAYATAATTTAAATAAAGTACAAATTTGCTGTCTCACTGCAAGGTAGCACTTACAGAAAGGAACTCTTGTCAAAAGAAAATAAAACAACTTATGTTTTTGTCAAGTTCTGCTTTGTGAAAGCTTATGAAAGTTGGGCAAAAGAAGTATTTTTCTGAAATTCTATCTCATATACTGTAACAGGAGAAGCACTGAAAATTAATGTAAAAAAGGCCATTTTCCTCTTCAAGTAATCAGTATGATAATACYAGTTGCCACTTTCACCATATTAAAAAACTAACATTCACTAAGTAAATGCATTTGCGTAGTACAGTGTTACCTCTAGTTAAAAATTCTGGAGAACAGAAGATTTTACAATTTGGATTTGGGAAGGAACTGAATACTGGGTCAGCTGTGGCTGAAGAGTCACCAGAGGTGCGAGGAACCCGACTTGTCCTGCTGGGACTACTAACTGACACCACAGCCATTTCACAGCTGAGGCCACACTCACGTGGGCTCCTAGGACAGACCTACCCTTCAAACACTGCTACTTCTTCTATCGAAGCAGAAAAGCCTTTCCACCATCCAAGATGTTTCCAGCTGCATCCCACCCAGACATACTAGAAATATTTATGCTTCCTCTATACCCAAAGAGGAGAAAGTGGCATTTGCTTTCCTGTGTGTTAATATTTCCTGGAAAGGAAAAATACTACAGTCTACAACGTTCTACAACRAAGGTCACATTATTAGTGTCTTGCAACTTCGCACAGTCTGTTTAGAAATTGTATCTTTATATTTTTGTAATGACGGGTAGAGGGTCAACAAAGAACTAAGCATGGAACTTCCATCATAAAACGTGGTTATCTTAAAACTTGTATTTGCAGACAAYGAATTTGACACACCAAAACATTTTCCCTAACAGCTCTGATTTCAGTTTATGAAAATATACAACTTACTTTCTGTAAATTCTAAGATGAGCTTTAAAAGTGGTTAGTGAAAGCAAATAACAAATGCTGAAGGATTTAAGATTGATTTTTAACTCAAAATTTTGCTTGCATATAACAAATGTACTATCTGGAATGTATATTTGCAAATACTTTATGAAATTTGCATGAAATAAAAGCTACCATAGACCACCACAGACAACCAATCTAAGTATCTGCTTTTTCTTTCTAATGGCAATGAATATGTATGAATATTACTTTAAATGATTCAAAGTATTTGTAGCAGCCAATTAAAATAATTAAACATAAATGTAGCATACATAGCATTGGTGTCCAAGTTACGTGTCACAGTCAATGCTATTTTTGTTGTTGTTGTTATTACCTGGAGTAGAATTTTCCTTGTTTTGCCTTTTGTTCATGCTGCAGCCTCATGTTTTCTAGTTTGACTGGGCTTGGTATGAATCCTATTTCACAGCCTTCTTTTACCAACCGTCCTATCCACCAGTCATTATTAAATTTCTACAGGAAAAGAAAAACAGAAGTTATGTACTAAGTAATTACTATATTTTAGATCATTTTGTTATTATTTTTAATTCAAAGGTAATTCATTTTATGTAATTCCTCCCCTGCAGTTAGTTGCTGTACTATACTATTATAGAAAGGAAGAATCCCGGCAGTTTTCAGAAATACATTAAAATAATTATACCTTGCAAAATATTAAAATTCCACAGTACTTAAGCAGAAAACTCTCCCTCATAGACTTCATGATTTTCCCTGATGGTTATTTCTGCTCATTTCATCAACTTTATTTCTTTGTGCTTTGCAGTCTTGGCTTTTCATACATTAGAGCTGATTTTGTTCTCCCATGTTGTTTCTCCTTGGTAGACACCAGAGACGACTTCTGGTCTGCTCCTATCCTCTGTAACAATTTTCAGAGTTCCATAATAATCTATTTTTCTTATTCCTTTATATTCAGTTATCTATTTAAAATAAAAATACTACTTCATAGTTCTCCAGTTTCTCTGAATTCACTAGTATGTTCTGAAATAAAGACTCCATTCCACTTTTTATATATGATTTACTACATACAGCTCATATGATCTGTATGATCTTTACCATACACTGATAGATCCATAAAGAATGGATATCTTCAGATAACTAAAAATATACAGTTTTACAAATATATAAGATACTCAAGTTAACTCAATTCCAGCTACAGCTACACAGATACATGAGCTTATGACTAGTGTTTGTTTTTGTTGTTGTTTTGCAAAGGTCTGCAGAGCAAAATTATTTGTTTTTTTAACAATTATTTAGTAACCAACTTTGGCCTAGAATATGAGTTCCATGGGGATAACTAACATCAAATAAAAATTTTAGATAACATGGATAATTTATTAAACTGCAAGGGAACGCATGAATGGGGAGCGAAATTGCCTTCTTGAATCTGAAGTGTTGAGTAAAAAAAAAAAACACTTGTAATTGAATTTTTTCATTAGTAGTTTTAACAAGTGTACTGAAAAGAGTAAAAAAAAGTAAAATATGTGGGATGTCATAAAACAGAATTAATTTCACTAAGAATAAATAGTGAATCAATGATGTGCAACCTAAATTGCAGTATCATCTTTCATCTTGGCTACTATAGAAATGTTGCAATGCTTGAAGTAAATTTTAAGATATTTAGCTAATAAAAATAAARATTAAAATAAATACAAATTTAATTTCATGAAATATAATTAGCTGCATTAGATTTTTTTCATCTAATGGGCTCCCATTTTATGAGTGAGAATATCAACAACTAATACATCTAACAGGAAACTACTCTGAGAAAGTAATTTCTCAAAATTGCATGATTCAAATATTTTATTACAACCTTAACCTTTTACAGCAAAATATTAACTACAGATATCTATATATATTTCAAATATGCTGAAGGATAACATAGTTAGAGAGGAAGACTATACTGATAGAGTTCATGGAGTTGCCATTATATATCTGCTCTACGTTATATGTGAAGTTTGCAAAACAATAGCATTTAGCTTGGAAAAAGGAAGAGATAGCTAATTAAAAATCAACAATAAATTAAAATCTGAACAGCCATTATTTTTCATATTGTCCTATACTACAACTGTCTGTTACACATCAAAACTAATTTTAATTTATTTAGTAGAAATGTTAAATCCAATGGAAATTTTTCTCCATACCAAAATAAAAGCATGTGGAATTAATTCCTGCAAAGTATCAAAGCTAACTGCTGAATTAGTGTATAAAAACAAGGATAAGAATTTTACTTGTAAAATACTATACATAGTATTTCTTGATTTTCAAAAACAATAGCAGAAATCTTGGTAGCAAGATGTTTCCAGGCTCTAGAGGTGTGGGATCAGGTGAGCAATTCTTTTTGAGGACACTTTTGCTTGGGCTGCCAAGTCAAGCACAAATAGGAATTCCAGGCAAGGCAGAATTATGGCCTTCAGTAAAGCCCTGAAGGATTCAGGGGAGACTATGATGCAGCATGTTTCTTCATGCAGGAAGGAATTCTTTATCTTTATTTGTATGGACTTTTAATGAATCTAATCTAATAATGAAGACAAATCTCCCTCTTATGTAATCATTGCAGCACTTTTCACCATTGGCCATGTACATTTTGAACAGRGTTTTTTCTTGCTTGAGCTCTCTCAGTAGTGCAAATTGGCAAACCCTCCCTACAGACAAGAAAAAGAGAGCATTGATCCAGTATGGCATTACCATGCAGGCAAACATTACTGGAGATTATACTTGGTTGTTCCTCCTCCCCTCCAACCATTTAAGCATACATATAAAACTTTTTTTTTTTTTTTTTTTTTTTTTACAGTCAATTACAATTTTCTACTTCTAACCTACATAACAAATTTCATTTTGGAAATTTCAGTTCTCCCAGTATTAGGGAGCACCAAAAATACTGATGGTGCAATATCTGGCAGAAGAAATTGCCTACTTGGCTGGTTAGAGAGCCCTAGAGGGTCAGCAGGCTGATGTAGCCRCAGAAGGGGAGGATCAGGGTATGCACTGCCCTGGGTGTCCTCCTGAAGAGGTTCAGCCTGCCCAGAAGCAACACCCACCACTGCAATACCCATGGAGCCACCAGTTAGATGCCTCAGGACTCTCTTCTGCACCTCCTGTCCAGCTGTGCACCTTCCACTTAGCTCCCCTCTGACCCTGGTACTGGGAACCCACCTACAGCCCTTATCAATGGCTTACTACTGCTAGAAACTCATCTGTGCCTTAACTGCTTGGAAATAAAAACAGGTATTTTTAAATGCAATTAGTGTAGAGCATCTGTCCTACTCTGCCTGAAGCAGCAAAAAGAAATGTATTTTGATCTGTTATTTGCGTTCCCTACCACTAAAAAARGGTCACAGACAACAAAACAACTCAGTTGAGCTACGTTTCATATTCAAAACATTTCTAAAGACTCAAAAAAAAAAAAAAATTCAGGAAGGTTTTTCTTCCTCTGTATCTTCCGTGCATTTATGTCTAAGTGGAAAGAGGAGGAAAAAARGCAGAAATTCTAACAGAAAATCTGTGTTTGAGGCCCATATAGAAACAGTGGGAAGACCTCATATGAAGTTTGAAATTATCAGTTTATTCGAAACAGAGATGGGATAGATGACCACACAAAAACCAATCTAGCCAAGCTGAGCTATGCTTTTCAGTGCTTCCAGATTCACCAGTGAATGTGGACAGGCTGCTTTTGCAGGATTCTGTGCCTGCACATCCCTTGTTTTGTCACAGGACAGAGTAGAACAAGTCTTTCTCACTGTCAAACCTGAAAGTTTGAATCCGCATTACCACCTTTTCTGTGTTTCATRTATTGAAAATTAAAAGACTATTAATCGCCAATAAAAGTCCATTGCCTGTGTTTCTTTAGCCTCTGACCACCTGCATTTCTACCTCTGTMAAGGAAATACATAATGACTCAACACCAGTAGAGTTCATCAGTCAGAGCAAYCAAGACTTTTCACACACAGCAATCAAAAAAAGGACGACTTAAAACAGGACAAAAATGTAATTTCAAAAGTATGGGCTGTTCTAGTCCCTTATGCTGACTTTCTACCTCTTCTGCTGTAGATCTCCATTTCTAGATGGACCATTTTGTAACAAAACACAATGGAATAGGACGAAAAGCTGGGAAAACTCCTAAAACAAAGGAATCATTCAAAGAGAGCAGCAGGAGCTGCTTAAGAAGGTTTGCATGGGAAAGTTACCACATTATTTGCTTTGGACCTTCTTTCCAAGGAAGGGCAAAAGAGAAAGGGTTTAGGTATTTGAAACTCTGTAAAACTTGAAATTTTTCCAATGGGAACTACTGGAAAAGAAAACCAATGCAGCAAACACTGGTAAGAGCCTTTTCAGACAATTGCTATGTTCATCTTGAAACTTACCACATCGACTTTTCAATTTGTAATTGTTAATAAAAAAGATATATTGTATGCATCAGGGAAATAACTTCAGGGAAAAAATGAGCCCTGAAGATGTTGGGCTTTTTTTGAGATGAAGTCCACGAATAGAGGAGGCTGGCTGCTGAAAACCCTCTGAGCGTTAGAATGGTGAAACCCATATTTTACTATTAAATATGCAGGTATAGATTTTTAATGCCTCCAAGTAAGCAATAATTTGACTGTAAGGAATTTATGCCATTGCCTGCAATGAGTAATAGTATTTCAAGGAACATATAATTCCTTATATACAGTTATCTTGTTTATAGAACATTTGTATAGCGCTTTGACAATGCAAAGTGCTGTCTTAATGTTAAAAATTGGTAGCACTAGTACTCAAAAAGTAAAAAGAGTGGTGACCATTAAAGAGAGCTTCACTTACTCCTTTAGTTTGACTTACTTCTTTAACATGAAGAAAATCTTTAGCTTCAAATGAGATGGCCATGCCTGGGACTGGAACATCATCATCATGAGCTGCACTGTAACCAACATTTGTCCGAACTGCAAATGCAACAGGTTTTGTCTGCAAAGTGAAAGATTAACAGCATGAAGACTTCCCTCACAAATATGAACGTGTATACACACACACAGGGGATGATTTCTGTAAGCTGTCTTTTTAAAATCATAAAAATGACAAAGAACCCTGAAAACACATAGTCTATTATTCTCAAAATATTTGTTGACAACATGAAGGCAAAATTCACTTGTTGAAAACGGCTGACATTTTGTTCCAAAGCCACTGAATCATTAGCAAAGCTCGTGAACACACATCATTCTCATTCAGAAGGTCAAAGTCTTCCAAAGTAACTAAGGGCGTACAGAAGCACCTAAAATCACTAATTACTGTGGAAAAAAGAGCAAAAGTATATGTTAAATGTATTCTGTATCAATGTATTTTGTGAAAAATCAATATTCYAGAACCATATCAGAAACTCAAGGACAACAAATTTTTTTCACATTCTTAAATTGACAAGTTCCTTCCCCAAATGCATTCCTATGCTATAAATGGTCCACATAAAACAGCAGGAAGCATTCTGTTTACTTACCTTAGTTACTTAGTATCAGTTCACTCATTTTATAGACAAAAAGATCTTTTTGTAGCTACCAGCACTCAGATGTCACTTGGGATAAGCCAGATCAGCCATTAGCAATCAAAAACCAGTTTGCAATCCAGATACCACGCTTGGATACAATGGCATCKCACAGTAAATCCTCATTTGGTGATGACTTTATTAGAGATTTCGAATCACAGTTCCATGCTTAGGTGGTGGTGCAACAAACTCGCATGGCACTGTTTCAAGAAGTAYGTTTGAATTTGCATAGAGTGTATTATTCTGCTTTCATATCAATCGCTAGGCCCCCCATCACCTTCAAGGGCACAGTATGAAAACAAGGRAATCAGTTGAATAACAATTAACTATTTTCCAAAATAAAATCAGGCTTCAAGTTAGTAACACTAGAAGTTTAAATTGCAAAGGTCTACTTTAGTTTGCTAATAAAGAAATAGAATAAAAATATATAATAATGGGAATTCAAGTATACAATTTAAGAGTAAAAGTCATGAAATTCCAACATGGATATGGCCAAATCCACAGTAATTTGGCTCCACTGCCTAAGCAGTGTGGTCCCATTCACATCAACAGCAGAAGAATTAAAAGAACGAGGCATTACTGAGCATCTAAGTCCAAAATAACATGTAAGCCTTGGCACTAAGGATTTACCTAACTCTAATGCACTTAAAAATTGAGCATATCCTCTCCAGCTGAGCTGAAAGTCCCTACCTGCCTGCAGTTCTGCTTCTGTGCTTGCCCAGAGCTACCTCACGCTACAGAACAGCCAACATGCCAACTCCCACCTAATCTTCAGGGGCATTATAAGAACGGCAGAGGGATGCCAGTGCCCACCAGCACTGGCTCAGCACGACCCCTTCCTGCAGGTGCCTTCTGAGAGCATGGCTAATGCATCCTGCCAGATTGCCAGGCCACCACCAAATACCGACTTTGACAGACTTGCTGGTGTCCACACTCCATATGAAAGCTCATGCCAGTATTTGCTCTCAGTTAATTAAAGGATTTAAATTTTGTTTTCAAGAAGTAATAGCAAGAGGAGTCAAGGGAACACAGCGCTGGCCCACCCCAGCAGCTCCCACAGCCCTGGGGCCGCTCTGCCAGCCTCCTGCAGAACTTTTCTTTCCAAGCACCATCAATGCTGAAAACCTTTCTGCACAGGTACGAATTAAGCAGGCATTAAAGCCGCTGTCCAGCTCAGCCCAGTCTACATTTACAGCACTACTTTTTTTCCCTCAGTGCTGCAACCGGAATACATCAGAATAACCTTTATTTCATACCAAACAACATTTTCAGCTTGCTCTTCTGGCAGAAGCTACCAAGCATCACAGTGTCCCTGGGACCCCTGAGACTTCCTTCCCCTGCTAAACTTTTTGCCCACCCAGAAGTCCTCCACTCTGCTCTCCAGAGGTGAACTAAGTCTAACAGAAGTGGTTCTAACTGAGGAGGGTATGGCATTCCTTTTCATCTCAAAACATACTAATGTCTCTACAGGACAATTTTAGTCGCAGTATTAACGAATTCATGGCTGCCCATCGGAACATAAGCAACAAGCAAACATAGCTGGTACCTATCATCACTGTATGGCTTGGCTGAGAGATGTGATATTCTGCTGAGACAGCAGATAAAGAAATCTCATTTTCTACAAGAAGAATTGCTTCTTCAAGGGGAGCATATGAAAATGCATCACAGATTCGTAACAGAAAACTCAGACACCTTAAAGCAAAAATCATGCAATCTTTTCCTGATTACCAAAAATACTCTATTCAGGTTTATTCTGACAATTTGCATAGTGATGGAGGAAAAAATGTGCAATTAAAATATATGATAATAATAATGAGGGAATTGTATCAATAATTCTAAAGACAATATCATGCTACCTAGCCTGGAAAGGAAGATTAGAAATAAAGTAAGAGAAGGTTCCCTATTGCTTATTTTAGGTATAACATGTGGCAAAGGTCACAGCGTTCCAGTAAGGTAGATGTTAAAACTACTTGAATAGGACCTGTTTTCAAATAAACTACTGTAGTCAAACAATTTATATTTAAGTGTGCATTCTAGGGAAGATTTTTAATTTAAAGGATTAAACTATTAGATTTTTCATAAGTGTGGTCAAAAGAGTCTCTGTGCCCAGAAATGGTGCAGAAAGTTTCAAGAGTAAATTTTGGAAGGGGACTGCAGAATAGGGATCATATTTATGTGGTATTTAAGTAGGTATTTGTACATAGAGATCATCAGACAATCMTTAATTCATAATAATAATAAAAAAGTGCAAAGTTTGTGTACAATAGAGCATGGAAAAGGCCTTTACTCTATTCCTTCTGTTTCTAGTTCTATAATTAATGGAAATATCTTAAGCTATGTTGGGTAGGAAGAGCTTTAAAGACTGAAACTGGTACCATTTTAACCGGTACTTATTTAAACTAGAAGGCATGCAGTAGACTAAAAAAATTAAAGGTAATTGAGTATATTTAAAGGTTGCAAAATCTGGCTATAATTATTCTGTTATATATTCATACTTCTCTCTATCTTAGTGTTTAAAAGTCAGATGACYAGCTTTGAGATTTAATAAAAGAGTTTCAGTTACCTGAGATAGAAATTTTAGATGGTTAGTATAATCCTTACACAAGTTATTTCCACAGGTTTATATTACTACAGAACCCAAGTTACATACTGACAAAGTTACACACATACACGCTTTTACCAGACCAAGGTAACTTAAAAACTCTGAGTTTTGGCATTTATGTGTTGCAAGTTTATTGCTCATACATTTCTTCAAGCACTTCTTAGTGCACCAACTACTGCTTCTGTATTTTCTCAAAATATTTCTTACTTTATCTGATTCTCTTTATCTATCAATTTACTTACACATGTATCAGTCATTTCTTTCTTTCTTGGTGCCCTCTTACTAACAATGTCATGAATGCTGTGGTTGTGACCCACTGCCTATTTTTCCTATCTGTCTCCCCACTTTTAAAATAATTCATCCCAAGGGTTCAAAATCTTTCCTAGTATTTAGTCCCAACTAGAATACTATAAATCAAATAATTGATTTTTTCCTTTTTTTTTCTTCCCAGGTCACCTATTCTGGAAAAAAAATACTAAGAAATATGGATACTACATGAAAAATAGTAACAACATAAATATTTTTTTCTGCTGCTGTTGCAACATGCTGGAGATCTTACTCAAAAGGTATAAGGAGTAATAGACAACTGGACTACATTTACTCTGTGCAACAGAATAAAGTCCAAACAAGGAATGATATTAATAACTACAGAAACACACACATGAAAATCAAATTTGATCCAAATTCATGAGCTGACAAGAAGGGAATGTGGAAAAATACAAATGACAAGAGGTTTAGATGAGTTTACTGCCAACTCTTATTAGCATCCACCCCGTGTTAGAGGATGATAGCCACAATAATATAAAAACAAAACAATCGAAACCCAACAGCTGGCTTATCTCCTTGCAGTGGACACTTTTCTAATAATCTGAACTCTTTCAATGCAATGCAAACAGAAGTTCAGGCACCTAATACAAATTTCTCGACTCCAGGATGGGGGAAAGGTACGTAAAAGCTAGGCACGCACATCCCTTAAGAAACCTCCTTGTTCACCTTATTAAGCTGATGAACTGCTAGAAGGGCAGCAACCCCCCCCCCAGCAATCCAGCCTAGCAGCTCCTCAACTATTCTCTCAACTTTAATTAGCACTCAGTTCCGATATATAAAAAAATAGCCAATGGCTACAGAATTAGGATGGAGCAAAGAAGAAGAAAGTCACACAGGCACTGAATTCAGTAATATCAAGTGCATTCCTTGAAAAATAAAAGCTAACATAAAGTACTGGCTTTTAGTATTCATATACAAAAACACAACTTCCCTGAATTTAAAAATTACAGACTAACAGAGTTGATGCTTTCTATGCTATTATTCATTTCAGTACACAAAATAGATGTATCAATATATATTAAATTGTCAAAACTCCTAAATAATACTTCAGCATTTATTGCAACATAGAATATATCATTCACTGTTATTAGGAATTATTATTTTATAAAGCATTGTAAACTCTCATTGTAAAGGAATAATTTTTGCCAAACACTGACAGACAGGATAACGTACTTGCTTATCCATTCTCAGATAGTTTCATCTCTGAACTTTCATCCAAAGTTCAGAGTATTTTGATCTATTCCTAATAGTAGCAGTGGATGAAGGACTCTAGGTTGACTGAACACTTAATACCATCCCCTGCATCACAACAAACAGACATATTCAGCAAGATAATGTCCTTGACATACTTCTCAGAAGTAGTCTGCAATTTCCTATTAGAATGCAATGTCTGACTACTGAAGAAAAAGAGAAATGGAAACCCTAAAACTAACTTAATCGAAAAACAAGTGAAAATAAGTAGCAAGTAAAAATCCTCTTTTATTTACTGCTATCAAAACAATTACTATGAAACGCCCAGCAGATTAAAAAAAAAAAATCTTTAGCTTCTTTAGCTACAGATATATTCCGAAACAGTATGACAGTATGTCCCATATTTTAGATAGTCTGTTATACTGGTAGAAAGGGAGACTCGATTTCCATGGAATTAGTCATGCAGTTAATCTTAATTGAATATTCAAAACTCTAAAAGTTAAACACTAGCCTTTTCACATAGATAAATCACTTTAAACGTTCCTTAGAACTGTAAAATTGAGCACTTTTTCTTTTCTTGAACTACAACCTTGAAGTAAAACAGCTAGTTGTTATGTAATTCCTCACCTTTCTAGTTCAAAAAAACCAGGGCCTTATGCAAAAAAAAAAAAAATCTCTTTTTATTTGAACATATGCATATTTTTAAATACATGTAGCATTTGCTTACACATGCGACAGGTCTAAAATTAGACTGGCTCAGAACAGTTAAGCACTTTCTATTCATTCTCTAAATCCCATGAAAATGTGATAGCAGTTTAGCACTCAGTTAATCCACAGTCTGAACTATAAGGACAGATGCTCCCAGATGTTAAACAGTTTAAAATTTTCTCTCTCCTAAGAGAAACAATGCATCTTGAAAATCTTCAGGATGCATATTTCCACTTTATTTTCAGTTCTTCTCCTGCAAAAATACATCACTAGACAGACAAAATAACCCCAAAAGGAGAAAAGTAACCAGACCATGAACATAATCTGTACTATTAGKGCAGGAGGTAACACACTTCAGTTTGGGATTCTTCACGAACCAAGAACAAATTCTGATTTAAACTCAGAATATAAACCAATGAGACTACATTCACTCACTCTCAAAAAAACCTTTGGCTCCAGACTTTTGGTAATGAACATAAATTTAAGTAGAAATTAAAGTAGGACTAGGGAGTTCTTGCTTCAGAATAATGATTTTTCCCTCTGCATCTTATTTCTTCTTTTTGGTTCACAAGTCACAGTCATTTTTTACAAATTCATGCACACCCTCATTACTAAGTCAATACTAATTATGGTATGATGGTCTGCTATTTATATTCTCTCACTCCTGTTTTATGAATAACTTGTATTCAAATACATGAACCAGCATTTACACAATAGCTGTCTCAGGCAATTAATTGTTTAAACAAATATTAGTTTGCACCTACTTGATTGAACTTTTATTTGAGAAACATTTCACTCAAAGCACRGCAAAATAATATAACCTGTTTTCTAGTAGTATACTTAAAACATGTCAGGATCCACTTTTTTCTATAGCTCATTTCAAATTTCTTATGCCGTGCCATAAACCCAGTGGATGCAGTCCCTGAGGATCCTATCCAAGCAGGCAAGTTTTCTGACACAGAATTTGCTCACAGAAYAGGTCACCTCCCTCGTGGCCACTAATTTTGGGAATGTTGCTTGATAGAAGGGGAATAATCAAGGTATGTCTATTCCCCATCCACCACCAGAACGTAGAAAAACAGATCAGAGCATTCTCCAAACTACTTTCACTTACCCCTGAGGCTGTCCTACGTGAAACACTGACCTTAGGGCTGAAGAAATGCAAGCAGGACTTAAAGCTGCCTTTACTTTCCTCAATTCTAGCTGATGAGGATCTAGGGCCTCTGATCCATTCTCACTTCCATCTTTATTAAATCATTCCAACAGCAGAGTTACGCTGTATTTACAGTAGTGAAACTAGACTCCTAATCAGAATTATGGAGATCATGCTAAGGCAAGAACCGACTCAGAAAWTGACTTCAGCTATCATTTTGATGAAGTGCTTGTCAAAGTTGGCATTTGTGCTCAAGTTCAGAGAATTTGTCTCAAAGCAAGTCTCCTCCCTTGCTATTTATACCTAATGCTACACCTCATTCAGCATATCCCCTTTTCACGGATGCCTGTAACTACATCCTGAAAGCAAGGAATTATTTTTCTCTTGGGTAATGAATATAACGGGTAATGAGTCTTTCTAGAAACACAGCCAGGTCTGTACTCATCAAAGTTTAAAAAAACAAATAATATTTTTCAGATAAGGTAAGATGATACTATTCTTCAACTTTTCATTAGTACTCTTGGTAAGGAGTAAATATATCAAATAATGACCTACAYATAGCACTGTATACACAGAGCCCATACACACTATTTGTGCCATAAGAATTATTAATAMTGCACATAGGATAAAATCAGTAAGAATGTGATTGCCCAGTAAGGGCAGTCTTAAAATATGCCACTTTGTTTTATCCTGTTGATAACTGAAAGTCAAATATATAAAGCCAAAAGAAGTTCAAAACATAAATGTTCTCCCAAATTACCAGATTTTCATGAGCAATTCTTTTGATTATTTTAAAGACGTTTACAATGTTATAAAATATACACTATGATAGAAGCAGCTTAAGTAAAGAACAGAAATTTCAGGTTTCCTGATAAAGAATGCAAAAAAGGAAAACTAGTATCAGCAGTACAAATACAGTGCCAACCAATTCTATAGTCTTAGATAAATTTGGTACTTATTTGACTGTTAAGTTTATCTCAGGAATGATTAAATATCGTCATGGAATGAGGTAACAAGGGACCGTAACTGATACCACAGTATACTAAAGACAGCTATGGAACTCTTAGTTTCAGGTTACATATAGAAACAATATAACAAAGAAATAAATATGTTTTAAGAATAAAAAATATTTTTTTTTACTTAAGCAGCAGTTTTTTTTTCAAACAATGAGCAATTTTTACCAAATTGAGGTCACTGAAATTCATTCAATTCAAGCATTTACTGCACAGCATATACTGCAAAAATAATCTAGTGCTTATACAACAAGAATAAACATTTTGTAAATAAAATTGTATATTACRTTTTGTAGATCATATTGTTCATAATTTATCTTAACTATTACCTATTGTGTTGTAGCTGGAAAAAAAACCCAAAATAACWAATAGAAGACATTTGTGATTTTTACTTTCTTATTTTGCTATACTAATACGTAACTCTGTTACCCAAGAAATCAAAATCACCTGAGTATACAAACAATTCACAGGAAATTTACAGCCTAAATTCTGATTATTACTGAAGCCACATTACAAATAAGTATGTAATTGTTCAACCTGTAAAGATAGTATCTGCTCAGCAGCTTAATGCTAAGCAAGCATTGAYAATTTGTGGATGGCCCAAGAGAAAATTAGAGTAAACCTACTGCCACTAGAAGCAGCAGTCAATGATACGRCTTCCCAGCAAGGATTAAGCCTTCATTTTATTTGTGTGCACATGTATCAGACAAGTCTGGTAGCAAGACAGACTCATGGAATAACTGAGGTTGGAAGGAACGTCCARAATCACCGAGTCCTACCCCCTGCTCAAAGCAGGTCTAGGCAGATCAGGTTGTTTAGGGCCGTGTCCAGTCAAGTCTTGAACACCTCCAAGGACAGAGG
>NW_028186679.1:5168550-5205974 GCF_003343005.1 Rhea americana
CACGTAACCACACATTTATGAATAAATGACACTGAAGTCTACAACAGACCACAAGAACTAGATTTTATACTGTAGTGTCAGGAAAATGAAATGGTATTACAAGTGGAAATCACTAATTTCAGATTATAATTCTTAATGGTCTAAAAGTGGGTAATTTTAAGAACTTCAGGGTTGGGGCATGGGAGGGATCTGAGGAGGACAAAAAGATTCCGTTCTTTCAGGTTAAGACAGCAGTTGTATTACTTTACTATAGCAGATAGTACTGCCCCCATAATCGTCTATTTTCTACTGAGGTAACATCTGAGGTTCACATCTTGGATCAGCATCTCACTGCGCGAAGTGCTATATAAAGGACTTTTGACAAAGGGAAGGATGTAAAAAGAAAAAAAGATACACTGGGAGAAAAGAACACATTAAAATTTCAGTTAATAAAGTAAGTACAGCTATTGCATTATGAGATTCAAACTGTTCCAAATTATTAAGCCACTTGATGTCAGGAATCTCTCTAGGTCTAYCTGAGAGAAACAGTCAGCTAGAATATTCTGGAGTAAAACTTCTAAATTTCTCAGGACTTGAGTCAGTGATTTGATGTGAGCGTGCTTTACCACACATTTCCAAAATAYGAATATATGCCCAGCCATTGAGGACAGCTGTCCTGCCACCCTCCGGAGGGCTGGCTCACCAAAYGCTCAGCCAACAGCAATCAAACTCACTGGTCTCTGCAGCTGCTTATTCACTAGCACCCAGCGCTAATGCGCACTCTCTTGTCAGAAATCCCAGCAAAGAGATGCTCCCATCAGACGAGCCACCGCCACCATTAACCTTCCAGCCGGACTCTCCAGGCAAGCTGCAAGGGGACAGCGTGGAAGGTGAGCCTTCCTAGGGTCGGTGTGATTTTCCTACTGACCGCAACCCAGTGGTGACAGCAGCTGAGGAAGTTCTCTCTCCATCTTTTCAGCTACCTAGTATCCTAGCTACAGCAATCCAGCCCTTAGTGTTAAAGAAAAGATGGAAATTGTAACATATTAAGCCATTACAAACCAGAGTCTGCCAGATTTATCTTTTCTTAACAATGGATATGCTTAGGAGATTTTTTTTGTCCTCTCACGCTCTCTAGAGAGACTTTTGTTACTATTTTAGCTCATCTTCACACACAGCTTGAAAGTCATGTTTCTTACTTCCTTTTACGAAATCATATTTGAACAGAGAGTCACCGATGCCGGCTTACAGGCAGCTCAGGAGGCAGCAAAGACTGAAATAGCTTTAGTGACGCACACCGAGCTCTCTCATATGAGCAGGGTCTTTTTTATTAGAGCATAATACCATCAGTCAAAACTCACTGGTGGCAGAGGGCTGTTTCTATGCAAGCATGCCAAAAAGGTGGATCTTCTCTATACCCCATTTGAAGAGCTAATGGGAACCGCTGGAAACAGCACAGCTGAAGAAAAGAGGACTCCTTTAAAGTCTGTTTGTGCATACTGAAAATATGCTTATTCTGGTAGCAAAAACCAGCAGATGAAAGCTGTTATTTGCAATAAAAATAATGCGCTGGGATTTTAAGTTGCTTTTTCAATGTCATAAGTGAGGACATTTTATGCTTATGAGACACTTCAAGCTTATGAGACAGCATTTTAGTAGTTCTTAACTTTATGGCTAAATTGAGTTTCACATAGAGGAAAGAGCTGCAGTAACATTTTCAGACTGTTTACAAAGAGAAAATTATACAAGAAAAAGCATAAATCCATGACACAGAAGACTACAGCAAACTGAATAAATTAGTAAGACTATGGCAGGTTAAAACTGAAGATACAATTACCACAACCTTCTGAAAAAACATATGGCACTGAGAATGCTTTTTAATTTAGTATTATGCCTGCAAATTTTATTGCTGGTTCCAATATTTAAATAATTTGGAATTTCATTTTTGGTAATTAGATTAGAAAGGCTACATGACCACTGRAGTCAGAGGTTAAAAACTGTAGTCAAAAATTATGTTTTTATAATCACAGAATGGTTGAGGTTGGAAGGGACCTCTGGAGATCATCTAGTCCAGCCCCCCTGCTCAAGCAGGGCCACCTAGAGCACATTGCACACAATTGTGTCCCGGCAGGTTTTGAAGATCTCCAGAGAAGGAGACTCCACAAGCTCTCTGGGCAACCTGTTCTGGTGCTCTGTCACTCTCACAGGGAAGAAATTCCCCCTCATATTCAGGTGGAACTTCTTGCATCTCTGTTTGTGCCTGCTGCCTCTTGTTCTGTCACTGGGCACCACTGAAAGGAGTCTGGCCCCAGCCTCTAGACATCCTCCCTGAAGGTGTTCACAGACATTGATAAGACCCCCCCCCCCTCAGCCTTCTCTTCCCCATGCTAAACAGGCCCAGCTCTCGCAGCCTCTCCTCATAGCAGAGCTGCTCCAGTCCCATCTTCGTAGCCCTACGCTGGACTCTCTCCAGTAGCTCCATGTCTCTCTTGCACTGGGGAGCCCAGAACTTGAYGCAGTACTCGAGACGAGGCCTCACCAGGGCTGAAGAGAGGGGCAGTATCACCTCACTTGAACTAATGGCAAGAGTGCTCCTAATGTAGCCCAGGACTGGCCTTCTTGGCCACAAGAGCAAATTGCTGGCTCATAGTCAACTTGTCATCCACTCCCAGGTCCTTCTCTGCAGAGCTGCTCTCCAG
Source organism: Rhea americana (assembly GCF_003343005.1). NCBI lineage: Eukaryota > Metazoa > Chordata > Aves > Rheiformes > Rheidae > Rhea > Rhea americana. The sequence goes on from NW_028186679.1 coordinate 5,171,229, forward strand.
AAGGTCAACTCCCACACTGTACTGGTACATGGGGTTGTTCCTCCCTAGGTGCAGGACCCTGCCCTTGCCTTTGCTGAACCTCATGAGGTTCCTCTCCACTCAAYTCTTCAGCTTGTCCAGGTCTCTCTGAATGGCAGCACAGCCTTTGGGGGTATCAACCACTCCTCCCAGTTTTGTGGCTCTGTTTCCCTTCCTCCAGGCCATTGATGAAGAAGTTGAACAAGAGTGGACCCAGTACTGAGCCCCGGGGGACACTGCCAGCTATGGACCTCCAACTAGACTCCATGCCCTGATCAGAATCCTCTGAGCTCTGCCTTTCAGCCAGTTCTCAATCCACCTCACTGTCCACTCCTTTAACTGCCCTTCCTGAGCTTACATATGATGATGTCATGGGAGACAGTGTCAAAAGCCTTGCTGAAGGCTTTTGTCAAGGTAGACAACATCCACTACTCTCCTCTCATCTCCCCAGCCAGTCATTCCATCAGAGAAGGCTATTAGATTGGTTAAGCAGGATTTCCCCTTGGTGAATCCACGCTGACTGCTCCTGATCACCTTCTCTTCCTCCACATGCTTAGAGATGACATCCGGAATGTGCTGTTATGTCACCTTTCCAGGGATGGAGGTGAGGCTGACTGTCCTGTAGTTTCCTGGGTCCTCTTCCTTCCCCCTTTTTGAAGACTGGAGTAACAGTCTTCAGGCACTTCTGTTCTCCATGACCTTTCAAAGATGATGAAGAGTGCCCTAACAATAACATCTTCAGTACTCATGGGTGCATTTCATCAGGGACTATGGATTTCTGGGTGTCAAGATTGCCTAAATGATCTCAAATCCCATCTTCCTCAACTAAGGGAGTCTTCCTTTCTGCAGACTTTTTCTCTTGTCTCCAGGGTCTGGGATTCCCAAGGACTGCCCTTAGCAGTGAAGACTGAAGCAAAGAAGGTATTCAGTAATTCTGCCTTCTCTGTATCCTTTGTCACCAGTGTCCCCACCCCATTCAGCAGTGGGCCCACATTTTCCCTAGTCTTCCTTTTGCTACCAATGTCTCTGAAGAAGCTCTTCCAGTTGTCCTTGACAGCCTTTGCTGGATTTAATTCCAAATGCACCTTAACCTTCCTCGTTGCATCCTTGCATGCCCTTACAACATTCCTATATTCATCCCAAATACCTGTCCCTTCTTTCACATTCTGTGTACTTTCTTCTTCTGTTTGAGTTTTGCCAGGAGCTCCTTGCTCATCCATGCAGGTCTCCTGCCCCCTTTGCTGGACTTCTTACTCATAGGGATGCACTGATCTTGAGCTTGGAGGAAGCAATGCTTGAACATTAAGCAGCTCKCTTGGATTCCCCTTCCTCCTAGTGCCCTAACCCATGGGGGATTCCTCCAAGTAGTTCCCTAAAGAGGCCAAAGTTTGCTCTCCTGAAGTCCAGGAATGTAATCCTACTGATTGCCCTGCTTCCTCTGCACAAGATCCTGAACTCCACCAATCTCATGGTCACTGCAGCCAAGTCTGGCTCCCTCCCATCCTTCCCATCTCCAGCCAGTCTTTCTTTATTTGTTAGTACAAGGTCCAGCAGCACACCTCTCCTTTAGGCTCCTCCACCACCTGTGTCAAAAAGTCAATTAACTTCAGACACCTAAGAGTTAGGCTTCTACACTAAGCTACCTAAGTAGGCCTTCCTTAGTTCAAAAGAAAAAAAAAAAAAAAAAGTGTGATTTTTCTCTCTGAGGATGGCATAAATCACTGTATACACATCCCTTCCACAAGTAGGGAACTAAAGCACCAATCCCTAGTTGTCCAGGCATATTAAATCCTATGCAATATTCAATATTCTAAATAGAAGATTCCTTAAACTTGGTAGTCAATATTAGTGGGAACTTTTGATCTCAATCTGTGACTCAGCTGTCCAGCTGGGATGCCATAAAGACAAATCAACGCTTGCAACAACATTCAGGGAATTTCTGTATCAGGTTAAAAAAAAAAACAGTAAAAAGGAGAAATCAGTAGAAAGTGAATACTCCTCTCTTCTTAACATGCAATAAATACATGAGTGGGCCACAATAGGAAGAACATGAGAAGAAAAAAAAAGAAAAAGGAAAAAAGAAAAGAAAATAAGAGCTGATTGTTAAATAAAATCAGACTATATGGTGCACTCAGTAAGATGTGATAAAGGTAGAGAAAGTTTATGATCATGTAAGTAAAGACTTTAGCATACTATACTCCCACAGGAAGGAAAGTTAAGCTAGTGAAGACCCCTGTATTTCTGTCATTTCCTCTCTTATGAGCACACAGCAGAGTTAGTATTTTTAACGCATTGTTTTTGTGTGCATGTGTAATTTTCTAGGTTAAAAAAAAGACTCTTTAAGATTTTTTAGTGTCATGWTGACATTTTCATATATCAGCAGGAAGACTGAAGTATTTGTATTATATTCACTGCCAAGAACTATCCGCAATTTCAACTGCAAATAGTTTATTGTGAACTGCAAACGGTTTACTATTCTGTAAGAGGAACAGCACTAAAAGAGTTGAGGCACACTTTGGCTGTACTTTTCTTAAAGATTTGCCAAAAGCACAGGAATCGAGAAGCTTGGGAACAATGGCTACTTAAAGCAAAACTAATCTGAAACAYACTTTTATCTGATTTTTTTAAATTAATGATAAAATAGGAGGCCAAATAGTTTTAGCAAAATGACAAACAAGACAAAGAGGTTCTATGCTASCACCTTGACCTATTACAACGCTCCTCTGTTTCAGGTGAAATGCCCTTCTTCGTGGCTTAGCCTGGCCATCACTTTGACCATGCTCCTTTGGAAGACAGGCACGTGTTTGTCCCTAACCGTTTCCTTCACTGAAGGAATCCCTTGGAGGTTTCACACCAGTAGAGCAGCTGTTTCACTGTAGTTCTTCTGCCCTCCTTATAGGGGCCATCATGGCCTTCTCTGCATGTCCTGGTGATCCCTTTCTACCAGAAAGTCCCCTGGAGAATTAAGTCTGAACAGCATGAAGGCTTCTCTGACATAAGCTAGGAGCCAGCCAGAATTATACAGGAGAAAAGCCAACATAAGAGTGGCTAAAAGCCAGGTTTTTGGCCATTCCTCCTCTGAGCTGTGCCAAGTGCATCCTGTAATCAGAGCCTGAAGAATCATGAGCATTCTCTTCCACTTACTGTCTAAATGCACCTCTTTCTCTCACAGTAACATTCTAGAAATGAAATGGTTTTTCTTTAATATTTCCTAATATTATTTACTTTTYCTTAAGATAATTCATTTGGATTCCTTGCTCTAAGCACAAGACAAAACAGGTTTCCTGGTGGGCGTATGAGATCCAAGAATGAAATTTTGTGATGACGCTATCTTTACAGAATATATTATACATCTGGTGCACGGCTAGTCATCTAACCAGCAGATGAAATACTAGTTGGCAATAAACCTTCCTCTTATGACAGCCATTAAACTGCTAAGGATTAATTCCAGGTTGCATGCGGCAAGAGTTATTAAAAGAGCATAAAATACAGTGACATAGAATTACGCTAATTTGCTCTTTGTAAGGAAGAGAGAGTATCGAAATGCAAAGCAGTGGTAATAATCCCATCAGGGTTTCTAAAAATTTTTAATTTATTGTAATTTCTTTGTGCCAGCAGGGTCACTCAGTGGACTGAGTTTTCTGTGGGTATGCTGGGACGTAGCTGCATAAGCTGAACAAAAGCGGAGCAGTCGACATTTAGGCTTAGCAGGGAATCAGCCTGAGTAAGACGGTATCACTATATATGATACAGGCACTTACCCACTCCACAATTACTTTATCCAYAGACACTAGATATTATAGGTACTAGCATCTTACCCAGAAGCAGCCGTTATGTACATACTCAGCATGATGCTATACTGTGCTTTAAGGGCCTTCACCTTCACAGTGCTAAGGCCTTCTGCTTCCAATACTGAGGCCACCTTTCACTTGTAGCTTGGTAAATTCTCACCTAAGCTGTTGTACTACTGTTTTCCAGAGCATCAGCACAAAAGAGAAGCACTAAACTTAATTTCTTCATTATTGGTCTTGCCACCACCTGCTGCACTGGGGAGAACACCCAGAGGAGGATGCTTCACCCTGGGGATCCCACCACTTCTCACCCTAGCTGGCCACTGGGAAGTCTTCCCTTTTCTCATCTCTCCTTCATTTTTTTATTTTCTCCCAAAAGTAACTTTCACCATTAGAGTTGATGTMTATGCTGTCAGCTATAGACCCATTAATAGAGCCATGTGCCTATGCAAGGGATCTTGAGACAGGCCTACAACAATGTCATTTATATACCATACAAAGAACTAGATTTAGTTCTGTTAATACAAAACTAAAATTAAGCATACTTGAAAGCTTTAAAAAGAATAATTTTTAAATTTATACAAATTCTGATACTAGAAATAATTTACTTAAGTACTGTACTCCAAGGAGACATCTAATCCTTCCTGAATTGTTATAGTCAGATGGGACATTTTCAATGGCCATTATCACACTATTTGTGTGGCTAAAATGAAACGGTGAGTGCRGGAAAAGATGGAAAAATTGTTTTTAAATTTATTAAATTTAAATGAATTTAAATTTTAGTAATAACAATACTATACTTACACATTTACTTGTATAAACAAATATTTAATAGACTAGAGTCAAACTGAAAGTAGAACATTAATCGGCAATGATGTTAAAACATTCTGCTTCTGTAAATAAAAAACAGTTTAAGATATGGGAATGCAGCAAGAAAACCAGTACTTAAATATTTTATTCTTGCTTTACCTTTGTATTTCTTCTCAACAAAATGGTCTTTTTACTCATTTGAGTAATTAAAGTTGATTATAGTCAAATATAAGACTTTCAGTACTTCTTTTTATGACTTTGCTCATCTTTTTTGTTGCCTAAACACTGGAAGACAAAAGTAGCTTTACTGTTTTTTATCTGAAATAAACCCTTATCTGCATAATGGGAATACTACTTAAAAATGCCCACGTAGAAATACAACATTAACTTTATACAGCTTTGTAACTTTTATGCCACTTTAATGCAACACTAAATTCAGTTTAAAAATATTCATTGTAAAATAACCATATGTATTGTGCATATCAGTGCATGATATCATGATGGGTTTATAAATATTGGTTTCACATGAAATGACACAGATTGTGTATATAACTCTTCATTCATTTGGGACTGAAGAAGAATAATTGATATTTTTACCTACGATTAAACAGTTGCACAAATTTTCTGTTTTCACACAGCTATGTCACTAATATGAGAAAAAAGATGAGGAATAAAGGAACTAAAAGTCCAATCCATAACAAAAATTCTGTCACAATTCACAAAACAAAGACTTTGTGTGATCAAGGACATATTAAGAATTTACATGAAGGAAATAGCATTTTACGGAAAGGAAAAGAAAGGAGGTACTGCCTAATATAGCAAATAAAGGTAACCTTCTCCATAACCTATAACCTTCTCTAAGGTACAGAAAGCTTGTGATATAGCCCATTGAAAGTCTCTGGTTTAAGGATAAAATGAAAAGAAAGCCAAGGAACTCCAATGGAAAAGCAGTAAAGCCTGATGAAAGAGGTAATAACAATTTTATTTGAAAAATTAAAAATCAAGTAAAGCACAGGGCTTTGCCTTAACAGAATATTTAAGTTTTAGACATTTACTGAGGATGAAATAAAGCATGATGCAGAGTAACACCTTAGAATGCACCAGCAATCACAAGTAGGGAAAACCACGTAAGGGGGTTCTTCCAAGTCTGTTTCTAAGCAATCGATAGAAAATGTGTAAGAACATGAAAGTGTGAGGAAACTGGTAACACGGCACTTAAAAATGAAAAACTCATGAAGAGTGAGGAAAGAGTGGTAATAGGAGAATGAATTCAAAGGTCTCCAGGAAAGCAGCTTTTAATATACTTTCAGTATATTTCCAAGTATAAATAAGATCCCATGGGAAGCAGTTCTCAAGGAAAAATTTAGTTCAGGAAAGTGACAGGTCCTCAGTGAAATAATATTAAGGACACAAGCACAAACTAACCCATATGAAAAAAGATGGAAAGTACCTAACCTGACACTCAGAGTATTCTAAGGAAGAAACTAATATGAATATAATAGAACTAACAGATAGGAACAAAAATCAGATCAAAGTTATACACAGATAGTTAGAAATATTGAAAAAAAATTTCTTACTCCTTGTTATACATATTGGTCATGAAAGGAATATCATGAAAAAGGTTGTTCTTTCACCCAAAGAAAAAACTAAAACTCTATGCTCCTGTGCTCCTGGCAAAGCAGAAACAACATATTTTTCATCCATTTGTCTTTAAAAAATTTTTTTTTAATTTTTTAAAGAAGTTCACTATTAGTGCATATCTAATACAAAAAAAAAGAAAGAAAAAAAGAAAAAGAAACCTTGATGATACAGGAATAAAATTAAGGCTAGAGAATGAAACAGAGGTGAGATAGAGGTTTCATAAACTCAAGTTTTAGTATATTTTGCACTAGCAATCTTTAAGCCACAGTAAGTAGGGAAAAGAGCACTACCAGACAAATGGAAGACTAGTTAAGCCTGACTTCAGGTCCTAGAAAAATAATAAATCAAATAAAAAGCTTATGTGGAGAGACCTAGAAGATAACAAAGAATCTATAACAAAATGTCACATAATCCTAATATTTTTCTATAGGAGAATGCAGACAGTGGGAAAATYTCTCTCCATCTCTCTGCCAGACAGATGCTCTGAAATGCATTCCTGTAAAGTCTCCTAAGCAAGCTCAAAGTATCACTTAAACTGGAAGAACTATAAGGGTACTTAATAATGGATTGGAGAAGTTAATAGTAGGTTGCTACCAAATATGAAAGATGCATTATTCAATTTTTCCACATCTTTGTGTCCTTSGTCCGATACTATTCATTATTTTCATTATCTACTTGGATAATAGGATACAGAACATATGTATTAAATTTGCAAATGATATCAAAAAAAARGAGAAACTAAAAAGAACTGCAGAAGAAAGAATTGCAATTCAAAACTGCCTTYCAAAATTAGAGAAATGATCCAAATGAAGAATAGGAGACAATTTAATCAGGATACTTGCAAATGACCAGACTTAGCGCTCATCAGCTCTCTAAGCTCGAGTGGAACAACTTGATCAACGGCTGTCCTGACAGAGCGACTGAACAGCTAGATCACWGGTGCAAGTAACTATCGTGCATGTACGAAAATCAGTAACATACTGGATGAATAGGTAAGAACATAGCCTGCAAGACACACAAAGTAATCCTCCCATACGACCTGAGACTGGCTGGGCCCTCGACCAGCCTGTGCTGTGCAGTTGGGCGCATCATTTTGAGAGGGTGCAGGAAAAACAGAAATGGTCTGAAAGGGAACAATGCTGATAATGCACTGTGCAGAAAACAGAGTGAACAAAGAAACACTGATTATTTTCTAAGTGCCAAGCGTTTAAGTAGTAGTTACTTGAACAACTATCAGCAATCGTTTAGGTACAACTCATCCTGAGCTGACACAGAGCAATGACTTCTTGAGTCTCTCTTGAAATCCCTTGAAGTCTTAATTTTATGTTACTCTATGAGCACTTTCACAGTTACATAAGTTTAAACAAAAAAGTCAGACCTCCGATAAAACCTATTTAATTTTAGTTGGCTTTATCTCCAGTTTTTGCCAAAACATCTATAAAAATTTGAAAAAGATCTACAGCTATTATCATAGAAGCCTAATAGTTGGAAACTGCTTAAATCTTTTTTTAAAAAATCCAACAAACAAAGTGATTTGAACAACAAGGCAATGGACTGTTTAGAACTTAACATTCACAAAACACTCAAATTTTATCTCTGTTTAGTTCCTTCCACTTGTTCAGCCAAACACATGCTGGACTTCATGGAGTCACCAGCACAGCTAATCTCATCTCTTCTCTTTTGCATATCTCATGCTACAGTTCTCTTGAAACAGATTTCTCTCTCTCTCTCTTTTTTTTTTTTAATCTTTTGTCTCTAAAGCAAATGGAAAAACTATATTGTATATAAATACACACACACACACACACACACACACACAGAGGGTCAGATCAGTATTCTTTTCCACTAATTCATGAACTCCTGATGTGTTTATTAACACTGTTTCTAGGTGCTATACATAAAAATTCATATAAGTCATATGCAGCTTAGACTGGCTATATGCAAACAGGGAACCCAGAGAGATTGCTAAGAGGAGCATAAGAAAAAAAGACAAGAACCAAATGACACAAGGAAAAAAAAATGCTCACTTGGGTCCCAAAGACCAAACAAGGTGGGRTTTGTTACAACCCAGGAAGTTACTAAGTTGCTGGGCAAAAAACAAAATCTTAAAGACCAAGCTCACTCAGAGCAAAAGTGGAGATACAAGTTTATCAACACCTTCATTACATCCTCCTTGAGTTTTCTGCATATCATACAGTTCCTTGTTCCAGTTTTAAGTAGTTTATAGAGTTTGAGCAGATGCCCGGTACTCTGAGAAATGGGTGAAACAGAAAACTTGTTGTTTTGTTCCTATCACTGTGGTAAGAGGGACAGGTTGCAGACCAGGAACCAYGTCACCAGAAAGCAGAGGCAAACCCTTGTGTAATGGCAGACTGCTCCCACAGAAAGCTGATTGAGGCCTATTTGCTGCAACCTCTGTTCAGATCACACTGTGCCCATGCGAGGATGCAACTCCGTAAAAGAAACCTAGGAGAGCTGGAAGGAGCTGCAACCCACTTAACTTGGCTAGGTAATATCACACATCATCCTTCAGGAAGGACTCAGGCAGCACTCGTGACCAAGGCCAAAAATATTGCTCATCACTTCAAGACAACTGAGATCATGAGACAGTGACCAACTGAAATTGCTGACAAGAGACTTAACCACTAGCTGGAACTAGAGGAGACATAACTAGCTCAGAGAGCAGACTTGGAAAAGAAGATCCACACAAGGGTTCTGGATGCCTCAATGGCACTAAGCTCTTTCCCAGGTAGGAAGGGGGTATACTACCAATAYGTTTTTTAAATATTTGAAAGGGTATGTTTGCTGTATAAAGCTGAGCAGAGGGAAGCAGCGATGTGCCTGCCTCAACAGTGAAACAGAACAGTACTACTCAGTAAGTTTCAGGCAACCAGAACTGGAAGGAGGCATCMCAATTAAGAACTAGCTGGGAAAACAGCGCAGAAAAGAAGCGAAGAAAACATAGAAGCACTTACGCATCTTCTGCTCTTGGAAAAGTAGAAGGTTAACCTTTGGCATTGAAGCTGCAGATAAAGGTCAGCGCTCTGCCCTCGCGCAGGAGGCTGCCCCCCGGGCTGATGGATGTGGGAGGAGACATGCCTCKGTGGCAATCGTGGGCAGATTCCCACCCCCTCAAAGAAGGGATCTGGATTAACGCTGGAGAGACAGCCCCCTCCAGGGACATGCAGAGAGGGACCAATAAAGAGAAAATGTCATGCCGTATGARTCGGGTCAGGTAGCAACATTCAGAGACACAAACTGAAGTAGTGGAACACAAAAAACCCTCCCTGTTCCCCAGAGTAATACAGCTGCCAAAGAGATACAGATGGAGTCAAATGAAAAGGTGGCAGGTGTACCTTCCCAAAAGTTCACAAAAAGACAAAAAGAGAGGGAGAAGTACAACCGGTAAATTAAGGTGCTCAGGAGCCAGGGATTGAACGCTCTGGATTGCTGAACCAAAGGACRCTACCAAAAAGCTAACATTACTATTCAGCCCCCGCAGATCCAACCTACAAGAACTACGGCACAGAGAAAAGTGCCAATTACTTGCTAGAGTCAGAGTGTGACACRGAGAGCATAACAATTTAAACCCTAAGATATCTGAGAAACAGGCAGAGAAAAGGGATGTGAACAACCAGGTACGCAGAAGTCATTTCCTCCMACCTCCCCAGGACTACCTGCTCCAGGGAAGCTAACATAGTACATGGTCAGGTCACAGAAYCATAGAATCAGTAAGGCTGGAAGGGACCTCTGGAGATCATCTAGTCCAACGCCTCTGCTCAGCAGGGTCACCTAGAGCATGGTGGACAGGGYTGCATCCAGGCAGGCCTTGAAGAGCTCCAGAGAAGGAGACTCCACWACCTCTCTGGGCAACCTGGTCCAGTGCTCCGTCACTCTCACAGGGAAGAAATTCCCCCTCACGGTCAGGCAGAACTTCCTGTGCTTCAATTTCTGCCCATTGCCTCTTGTCCTGTCACATGGGACAACTGAAAAGAGTTTGTCCCCGTSCCCTTGACACCCTCCCTTCAGGTACTTGTACACACTGATAAGATCCCCCCCTCAGTCTTCTCTTCCCCAGGCTGAAGAGGCCCAGCTCTCGCARCCGTTCCTCACAGGGCAGGTGCTCCAGCCCTCTGATCATCTTTGTAGCCCTACGCTGGACYCTCTCCAGTAGCTCCAGGTCTTTGTTGTCCTGGGGAGCCCAGAGCTGGACACAGTACTCCAGATGAGGCCTCCCCAGGGCTGAGTAGAGGGGCAGGATCACTTCCTCCACCTGATGGCAACACTCTTCCTAACGCACTCCAGGAAACCATTGGCCTTCTTGGCCACAAGGGCACATTACTGGCTCATGGTAACCATGTCTTGGCCTCAACAAAAACATATTTCCAAAGGAGAAACTGCTCCCATTTTCAACCCACAACTAGATGCCCAGGTAGGGAAGTGTTAGTGCTTTGCCAAACCAAAGCTGCTCACATCCCCAGAAATGTGACATTTAAAAACATCCTGAATATTGATAAAACCGTCATAGTGCAAAATGAAACAAAAAAAAATAGAGGAGAGAAAACAGACAGCTTAAGCTATGGAACAGCATGTTAGGGGAGCTGTTTATGGGACATTGCTCTGTCACTTGCCTTTGMACAAGAGCTACCATGCTAACTCAGGTATTGGAAGTGCATCTTGCACATGAGCTAGCATCGMCTTGCATCACTGCACTGCTCATGGAGATGACCAGCTGAAGCAGTGGTAAATTTTAAATTTATCTCTATGACTGCAACTGTACTATCATCAGCTGGCAAAAGCATGGCAGCCAGCAAAATGAGAACAAAGTTTACTGTTTGAAACATTTAAAATTAACACTCTCTCACCTTTTTCCCCTTCAACTGTCATGCCTAGTGTTAAATTAAGATAATATGCATAGACTAAGTGCAAGTATTTTTACCACCTGCTTGCTCTGTGTAGGTTCGTAGACCCTCTTTTGAAGATGTGTGTATTGCTGGACCATGTGCCACAGAGAGGGGGGAAGAAAAAACAAACAAACATCTTGTGAGTAACCTCAGAAAGCAGAAGCTGTGGTTGACCTAGTAACCCTGGAAAGGCTTAGGAAAAGCTTAGAGYCTTTAAAAGGATAAGGAGGCACAAGCATCCAGCAGATCCTCCATCATAAATCTTGCTTCCTCTCTGGAAAGGGAAAAATTCTACCATCCCTATGAAAAGACCTTAGAAGAAATATCCTTCTTCTCAGAGGGGGATATTTAGTCAGTCTGCTGAGAGAAGCATTGTCCCATGAGACGAGGGATGGGAGGGAAGAGAGGGAGGAGACTCCAGTTCCTGGGAAAATGCCTCATGAGGTCAGGATTACTGCTGATCAAGCCAAGAAAAGGGATGCATTATTCCCAGAAGGAAGAGGGAAGGAGCAAACAGCACAAGACCTTTTCCCCTTTTTGTTCACCATATCAAACTGGCCAACCAAAGGGTAATGGCARCAGAACAGCTTTCTCATCCCATAGCCTCCCAAACCAGTAGACCCTCTGGCCTTGTCATTTCTCTCTTCCTCATGAGCTGTTCCAAGTATTCTGAAGATTTTACCATTTCTGTGCTTTTCTGGAATTATAAAGAAACTGTTCACAGTGGCACAGATTTGCTGATGTTCTTACCCTCTTCATCTTATAAATTCATTACTGGGTTTCAATGAAGACAATATAAATGCCTGACCTTAAAGATTCATAAAATAAAGTGCACTACAATACAACTTGCTGCCAGTGCCAAGAACAGATGAAGGCCAAGAAAACCAACTCCCACATTAAACCAGATCTGGCATTTCTGCAGGTRGGCCATGCATAAAAAAGAAAAGAACTAAAATCTTCATAGGCTTAAAAGTTTCTACCCATCCCTTTACATAGAGAAAGGTAAGAACACTCRGAAATAATTGAAGTCTGAGTGGTAGGCTAAAGGGAAGAGATGAACAGAAAATATGACAATATCTTGACAATGCAGTAGCAACACTGACATCTACAAACTGTGTTAAACGCATGCTATGTAAGACATGTGAGCTCTCTACTCACCTTTACCAGCAACTTGTAGGCAGGGTAATYACACACCAACACTCCTGAACAGCAGATCAACAAAGCTGTGCCAGTTCTGCTAGCATCTGCCTTTCCTGCACCAGTTCAGTTCCTCAGTTCTCATCTTCAAAAKGAACACTGTAAGCTCTTCACACATGATGTCCCTCTCCCCACTAGAACAACCAGAAACTCTCCAGCCTTACATGCATATGTCTTGGGCCTCCCAGCCCTTTTTTCCAGCTTAGATTTCACTGCCCTGACTCTATTCCTCCAGCCTGGCAGAAAGCAGCAGCTTCTCTGCTGCTCTCCAACCTCTGCAGGAGGAGAAAGCGATCTTCTTCCTCTGCCTGTTCCAGCCAGCTCCAGCCTTTCCAGCTCTGGCCCTTCTCTTTGCCCCAGCAGTCCTGTTTCTCACAAATCTTACCACCTTTACTGTATTTCCACCTGTATTTCCATTGCTGTTTCTTCCCAGCTGATGTCTACTGTCTCCCTGTTGGTTTCAAGGAGACAGAAATTAACAGCAGTTTTTTAAGCTAAATTTCAGTTCTGGCATTACAACATCCTGCCAATTGTGAATAGTTTTATTGAATTGTGCTTACTACCTTTTCAAGGGTAACAAAAGTTAACCTAATTCCTTGGCAAGTTAAAATGATCAGGATCACTCAGTTTTACACTGCTCCTTCAGCAAGACAATCCTTTCTTATTAAAAGCTTTCTTATTAAAGTAGTATATTATAGCACAGCCATCTTCAGCATCTCTGCCCAAGGAGGACTGAATAGCCCAGCAAGATACAGCAACAAATTACTCAAGTGCAAAATACAACAATGAACTGTAAAAACACTTGAGGAAACTAATTCCTCTGTAACTCTGTTGACCATACAATCGGTTAGATAATCCYGGCTAAATTTAACAGAGTTAGTTAATTGTGAGATGGTAATCTGGATGAAGAAGTTTTAAGARTGTGCTGCATAGGTCTCCTGGCTGAAAATGGTGTCCCCTGATGGAGGCAAGGTGAAGAACGCTGGCACTGTAACRTGTTGCTGCAGAGACCAGCGGCACAGCTGTAGCTGCTCTGGGAGCGGGGCGCCAGGGCCAAGGCTGCGGCGAGGCTCCAGGAGCGTCACGCCTCCACCTGGGGCACAAAACTTCTTCTCGACCTCTTGGATGATTCAGTCAAAATACAAAATTCAGTACACACTATSTATGTATGCATTATATATTTATTTAAAAATAAAAAATACTGAACAGTATTAGCAGACAGTGCTCTCCAACTATGCATCAAGAAGGCTGCTACTGAAAACTTACTCTAAGATAAAGCAATTCTCTACCTCCCAATTTTGTAAATAGCTCATGAATGACTCTCAAACCTCCCACTTCTGCCTTCTGAAAAATTTTCATTTTGATTTCCAAACTAGGGGATTATTTTCTGTTTAGGAAAATAAAGACTTTCAATATTTTATTCCAAGAAAAGAGATTATAGCTAAAAAATAATTGACTTTATTGACAGAATATTTTTTTTCCCCTCACAAAGACAGGGAACTTAAAAAGAAAAAGGTAAAAATGCTTTAATTATGCTACAAGCTGTCAATTTTTGTTTCATTTATTTGTTCCAATATGTAAACTACGTTGTACCGATCAAAAATTATAGGCTTCTTCTCTTTAATGATGCTTAAAACTTTATTTGGATTAGATAGCCATGGCATTGTTAAATTAATAGCAATAACTTTCAGAGAAATATTAACAATATTTTTTAAATAAATTACACGAGAATAAGAGAAATAAAAGCAAATTAAAGAACAATAACAACTTTTCAAACTTATTCCATTCCACAGAAAGTTTATCTTCTCAATCTTCCAAGCAAAAAAAGTTTGGAATCATCATTTAGATTTTTTTAGTTAGTTTCCTTCAAACTTGCTAGTAGTCAACACACTTAATTTTGCTTCTGACACATCCTGGCAGACAATTTCCAGTATCCATCAGGACGTTCCAAAAGAGATAGTAGCACAGCTCATTAAGAGAGATCTACAGTGAAAGAGTAGTAAAGTATCCTCTGAAGTACTACTACAACAGCAGAACCTTCTATTTTAGAAATGTGTTAAACCAGGTACTTTAAAATAGTATTTCTTGCTAATTTATAGTAAAATTGTGACTTTTAGAGACCAGTTAAACAAGTGAGGGCTCAAACAGAAAGATCTTTCTTCTTKGCATTAATTCATCATCAACAATTTTGCATTTAATACAGTTTTCTTGATTCTCARGTTAGCCATACAAGTATACAACTATATGATCAATTCCAATGCAGCAGGATTAGCGTTCTCCATTCAACGTTAATATTTCCATTATTAACCTTTGCAACAAACATGATAAAACATATCAACTGCAAAGACTATTACTTTAATATAATGATCATAAGTTACCTTTCATTTGAAATCAGTCTTGGMCAAAAAATGACCAAACATCATAAAAACTAATTCAGAAATTACATATACAACTTCAAATGCAAACAATATCACATTGAAGACCCAAGGTCAAAGGATAAGCTGCTGAGATAAAGAACCACGAGTAAATACATCTTCCCAGGAGGAAAAGGCAATTTAAGAACAGAAAATTACTATCATTACCAAATTCTTACTAAAATGAAAAAACAAAAAAAGAAATCCAGAGAGCATACATAAAAYGAAGACCACGTCAAATGCTTTTCCCTTATTCCTCCCCCCCAATATAACTGGTTTAAAGAACGGGGGCATTTTATTAGGGAAGGAAGCTGCACAGGTCTAACGGGCCACATTAAAGCAGCTTATATTGCTACTTGCCTGCAGTCATGATTGAAGCTCACAGCAGAAGCTGTGAAATCACAGGTATTAAGATATATAATGTGCTCTAAATATAGAAAATTTAGGTCATAACTAGAAGAGATACAGTCCTCTGAGATAATCTTCATGTGACACTGATATTACTTTAAAAGGATTATTTCTATAATAATTCTTGATTAAATATAGAAATTTGACAGCAGTGACTAAATCTAGATACGATATGGCACTTCTTYAAGATTCTTCATGCAAGTTGAATTGTGAAGCCAGTTCTGACTACAGAACAGACAGCACTAAGGCTTCTCACAACAGAATTCTTTTTTCACTTATCAAAAAAAAAAAAAAAAATTCATACCTTTTAAAGGCTTATATACAGTATTTGCATTCAGTAAGTCCACAAATAACCACAAACAAGAATTTCCCTTCATTAAAATCCACAACCTGCTCAGTTTACTCAGAAAAAGCCTGACAGAAAAAATGCATTTTGCGACATGCCGTGAACACCAGCAATTTGGGGCTGAAACTCCTCAACTAAAAATGTCATGCTACTAAGTCTTACCCGTTGAAAATAAGGATTAYTAGTGCAGGAGCACAGCTGCTGTATTGCAATGTTGACTGAATCTCTTCCATACAACAGAGATGTTTTCTAGCATGTTTAAGGAGGTACAAACATACTCCAGAAAAAAAACAAATGAAATTTATTTATGGACTTTGTCATGAAATTTCAATAGATATCTTTCTAAATGTCAGTAAGCACTTAAAATTTCATCTGCTATCTTCACCAGCTCCATTAATTCCCAGAACCCTTGAACTCAAGAAGTCAGTAATGTGCTTGAAYGCGTGAGGTCAGCTAAGTTACTAGCTGAAGTAACACAAATCAGAAGATTTTAAATGCAAAAGAACAGAGGTATAAATGGTTGTATGCACTGAATTGCTTTCAAAGGTGCAATGACCAAGGATGTTCACATTTCTCACTTCTACYTCATCATCAGCTAATTGCTTTGTGAAAACAAGTGAACAGCACAGTCAATACAGATAATTTTAGAGGTACTGAATTATTTGGGTTTTTATTCTTACAGCCTTTAGTCTTAGAATTTTATGGTTTWGTTAGAATCTCAGCTTTTGTTTAAAAATAAGAAATAAAGCTATTATTCTAGTCCACACAGCTGYGAAGGAAAGTTCAAAAATATTTCCCAAACTTAGCCTAAAGGCTCAAAAACTTTGGAAGAAACTTAACAACAATATTTTGTGTTTAGCTCATGGTTTCTTGAGGTCTGCAACAAAATGAGGAAATTCTATTTATTCCYGCCTTATTTTTGTTCTGTATTGGTTTTTTTCTGTTCTTCCCTTCCTTGTGATTCATCACAAAGCATGCTTCTCAGATCTCTTATGCTGTTTTCTTGCTTTAAAGTTCTCTGGAGTTTTCTCCTTCCTAACTCTGAGGACACTTGCCACATTCTCCCTGTATTCTCCAACTAKGTCTCTCAGGACTGACTTGACAACACTTTGCCCGAGCCCTCGGTAACCTCTAACCTCCCTGCTATCCTGATACTTGTCCGATGCCTGCACACAGCTTTCTCTTTCCGAGGCTTCCTGGAGATGCCAGGAGAACTTCACTTGCCAGTTGGCAAGTGAAAAGAGTGCAGAGCTACAGCTCCCAAACCGTTACATGGCAAGATGCACTTGAGCAACAGAGTAAACTAAGTGCTGCCATTGCTTGTAATAAGCACATGTTTGTGTTAAATTAATAGCACAGGCCTCAGGACCTGTCAGGGACTTGCTTTCCCTGCCCTTGGCCTAGTTTTTAGCTYGTAACAGCAATTACCTGTTATGCACTTAGTTGTGTTGTGTAACACCCATTAAATATATTTTTGCAATTAACAGGAAATCATAACAAGCAGTCAYTCTGTGTAGAATGAGCTACTTCTGACCCTAGATTAAACTGCAGCAAAGGGGAGTACAGGCACAGGACACTGGCAGAGGCTCGGAAAGCTCGGGCACAGGATGATACGGGAAGCTCAAAGGTGATAAGCAACTCATCCATGCTCGTTTACTGGTCATCACACAAATGCAAGCTTGGGAGCTGTGCAAAGCCAGTCGTGGGAGTAGAAGGGGAACAAAGAACAAGTGTCCAGCATATACAAAACACATAGCATGCAGTGCCTTTGGTTGCARTGTGGAATTGCAGACCAGTGAAGAAAGAGCAAGCTGCCAAACATGTAAGAATAACTCTGAACAGATCCTAGGCTGAGGAGGAAGAAACCATCAGCGTCAACACCACASTCCTCCCAGCAAAGGACTCAGTACTAGTGATTCACTGCAACCCTAACTGAAGCTACCAGTCTGAAGACACAGAGGTGCAAGGAAGAACAAGGTAGATATTACAAAATCTATGTTCACATAGTTTTAATTGTACATAATTTTAACCATGTTAGTATTATTAAAACTGGAGTAGTAAGAACTCTTTGARTAGGCTGACAATAAGTTCTTAGCTTTGTGTGTAAAGTGCTTCCTTTTGTCCCTAACAAGTATATAAGCCATACAGACTGGTGAGAATTAAAGCAACCTATTCTCTGACTTCGGTGCAATCAATTGGTAATGAATAAAACTACTTGTAGAAATATGGGCCAATTATTGAAAGGGTTATACTTAAATAAAACAGGAACAGATTCAACCATGCACAGGTTTCTGAAACTAATTKTACCTTGTGCTTTTTTTTAAAAAAGCTGGTTTTCCAAGCATGTTGTGTGATACTCATTCTCCTGAGATTTCAAGTCAAGGTACACCATACAAATAACACAAATTTGTAATAAATTCTGCTCTTGCAGAATTATAAAATCAGATTATTTTTTTCTTTCCTGTGCTTGCTCATATATTTGAGAAGTATAAGTATAATAAGAATCTTTTGACTGACATGTTGGCTCAGTTTTACATGGCTAAAAACTATTTTCACCTCTTAAAAAGTACCTAAATTTCCTAAACAGAAGAATAATAGAGACATGTAAAGAATTCAGGAGACAATATTGTTATTGTCTTTATCCTGTCTACATACAACGCTGAAGGACATTATTTTGGTGAAGTTCCAGTTTTCATATTTACAAAATCTCTATACCTCAATACAAAGACAAGTGCTTTAAGTGTTCCTGATTTGCAAGCTAGCGTCCACTGTGATGCGAACTTACACAGTGCTAGCTGGTTAGAAGGAAGGAAGGAAGGAAGACTGCATCCTCACAAGCTCAGAAAACCAGCCATAAACCACACGTGAAAAGCTGAAATATGTTTTGCACCTTTTCTTAGTCACGGTGAAATGGGTATCTATGAATGTGTGTCATTATCACCAGCATTATTACAGAGTTTAATACTTCTCTTTGCTGTAGATGTACAACCACTATTCCTGCTTCTCTACAGGAGGGCAATATTCTTACCTCAAAAAAACTATACGCAAAGGAAGGAGGGCACGGGAAACTCACTAACAGTAAAGCAAATGAAGAAGAGAGGGCTGAAATGGCATCACTTGCAAAGCAAATCACTGCTACTACGTCCTTCTAGAGCAAGCCCTTCAAAGAGTTTCTAAAACTTCTAATGCAATGCTGATACAGGATGACACCCTCAAAAAGGTTACATTAATTAGGTAATGAATGTTACACACTATTTATTATTCCAGAAAGCCTGCAGCTTCCAGCAACACATCCATAACCCATCTTCCCTCTTAAATGGGAAATTTAGACACACACAAATTATGATTCTACATTCTTCAACAATTTATCAAAATTCTGGTTTTATACAATAACCAAATTTTTGCTATATCACTTTAAAATACTAATGCATGAGCTTATTTCTGATATTTCACAAATACAAATTGATATTGTCATTTAAAAGCTATCAACTACAGAGATGTCCACTTTCATTGAATAGTCACATACATGCCTGCATTTGCCAGTATTACACATATATCACAATCTTGATGAGACACAAACTGGAGAGGGAAAAATGTTTCAATGTTAAGCAAGAGAGCAAGCAAGCAAAGAAACAAACACACATACACACACACACACAAAGAAGCAACAATAATAGTAATACTCAAATATTCTGAAGTAGTCACCTTCAAGGAAAGGAGAAAACGATGAATGAGTGGAATTTAAAAATTTTTAAAAGTCACAGAAGTTCCACAGGATACAGAAATAAGTAACAGCAGAAATAGATTCACAGCATCCAAACTTAAAGAAATGGGTTCTTGAGGAATAACCAAAGCCAATTTTGAACACTATCAACATTAAGTAGATGGCACACACTGAGAAAGAGATACAACAGAACAATGCAAGGATAACAGAAGTATAAAACACAAATAGTCAATAAATCCTTTGAGATAAAAGAGGATAGGAAAACATCAAGACCACATCACAGTTTGTGGGCTTCAGTATTTTGCCATTAGAGATTAAATTAACCTACATTACACACAACATGGCCAAAGTCAACTCCGATTCACTGTCTTAAGATACACAACTGCAAGTGTGGAGTAAGTTTCCATGCAAGTGGCTTTGTCAATCCTGGGGGAGGAAGGCAGGTGGGAAAAAGGGGAGAGGAGAGAGAGAGAGAGAGAAAGGGAAAAAAAAAAAGCTTAGTAGAAGTAATCAGTCACCTTTTACAAATTTTGTGCAGTAGACCAAAGTGAGATATGACTAGAAAGCAGTATCTTAGTTACCACATTAGAGTAAACCATTTTCAAGATCATATTTCTATGGGCTGAAAGATGAAAGAGCACCAAATTTCTCAAGGAAAATACTACAATCTTGTTAGAAAGTGAGGAAAGAACTGTGAAAAAGGTAGAATGTTTGCACAGAGATGGGCAGAAATTCTTAAGAATTTCTTAACTCTGGCTCTAACTAGCAATGACAAATTCACCTAACTGTAGCCACCGAATAAATCAGTATGTGGTGCTAGACCAGATCCTTCACATAAAGTAACTGGGAAAAGCTATCAGAAAAAAGCCACAAAAATGTAGGAGAAAAAAAATGGAACATGTAATCGAAGATTATAAGGCATATTCACGCTAATCATTCAGCAGTGGCAAACAATGTATTCTAAGGAAAGAGTAATATGTAGCCAAAGAAAAATAGGTACTGAAAGAAGATGTAAAAAAGAACCTATGTTAAAGAACAATGAGGGGAAACAACATGGTGAAGAAAGTAGCAGTAATCATTAAAATGGCTAAGCCTAAAAGGCCACTTCACTGACTTCACATTTCATCAGCATACAGTGTTTTCAACAATTTCTCCAAAGACATCTTCCATACAGCCCATTCTAAGGATCTGTCTGATTCAGAGTCTGAAGTAAAACCTAAGACCTTCAAGACAGTGGCATAAATCTTCAAGACTGTGATAAGGATAGTGCCTGTTCTTCACCTTGGCTTCATCAAGGTTTTTCAACAGTTTCCTGTAGCTTCCTTGTAGGTAAACTAGAGAGAGACCAGGTAGGTGGACAGCAAGGTAGGTGAAAAACTGACTGGACCATCAGGCTCAAGAAATAATAGCAGTCAACAGCCCAAGGTCTAATCTGCAATCAGTTACCAGTGGCATTCCTGAGGGGTACATACCAGGGCCACAACTGTTATCATTCAAGTCATTGATGAAAATGTTAAGTTAGAGCTGGATGCTCTCATTCAGCTCATGTCTGAAGTCAAATTGGGCCAAGTGGTCAACATGCAAGAGAGCAGGGCTACTATGCAGAGTGAGCTTGACAAGCTGGAGGAATGAGTCAACTCACGAAGTTCAACAAATACATACGCAAAGTCTACATTTTAAGAAGGAATGACCTCATGCATCTGAACGAGCTGAAGACCAACTGGCTAGAAGCAGCTTCACAGGAAAGCAGCTGGAGGTCTTAGCGGACAAGTTGAATCTGAGTCAGCAGAGGGCTCCTGCAGTGATGAAAGTCAACTGCAGAAGGGCTGCATTACAACAGGTTTAGCCAGCAAGTCAAGGGATTGGTGATTATTCAATTCTACTCAGCACTCAGGCTACATTTTGAATACTGTGTCCAGTTTTACACCTCACAATAGAAGAGAGATACTGATAAACTACAGTAAACCTAGTCTAAGTCTAGCACAGACCACAAAGAGGTCTAGAATCACACACTGAAAGGAATCTAGCTTAAAAACAAGTTTTTATTTCTGAGATATTCACTGACTAAATACGCAGTCTGATTTTCCATTATAAAATAGAGCTTGCCACTTATTTCATCTGTATTTAGCTTCTTTTTCACATAGGACATCACAGAAGTGTTTCAGGACACGATCTGCTAGTTGAAACATGAGTGATCACTTATGATTTGAAAAGATTTAAGACTTGACACTTTATACACTTACTCTTAGATTATGTTCAAGACACATACGTAATTTTAACTCTGGAGATCATACTTGCTAATCTTTTTGAAATATGAGCCATACTACCTTTTGTGTATTAGAAACAGTTTCTGGACAAAAGACACTCTGCACTTAGAGAAAACGTTAATGTCTTTGTTAGAAAAAGACATACAAAATGGATTCAATGCTTCCAAGACATGAAGTGAAAAAAAAATAAAAAAATCCAAAGAATAAGAAGCCAAATCATGCAAGTATATCTGAGGAGACTTCAAATTTTCCACAGACCCCTTTTTCACCTCTAGCAAAACAAAAGTTCCTGTTCTGTCTCAAAGGACCTTCACACATCAATTGTGAATTTTACCCAAGCTACTAATTGGCAAGTAAGTGAATAAAAACATTTAAGAAAGATCCCAGCAACTGGACTAGACATGACGGGTAGATTTTGTGGGTTGTCTACACAGTTGGCTTTATTTCTACAGCTGAGGAGCCAAATACTGGCAATGAAGGAATTTTTGCAAGGAAATCATTTCCTTCCTCTCATAATTCCCCTTCTCCTCTTTAAACTCAAAACAAGGGCAGCTCTCAGCCTTTGCAAAAATGATGTTTTCTTTCGGTGATGACTGGTGCCCATTTCACACATGTGGCAGGCAGCAGCTTGTAGCCCCTCTTCCCCCAGCACAGCTGCCTGCCCAGAGCAAAGGAGCAGGCTGCCTGCGACCTCATCACCATGAGTACAAACAARCTTGACAAAAAGGGGAAAAGGGAATTAGAAATCTGAGGAGAGTAACAGGATGGTTAAAATATACATAGAGAAATAAAAYTATGCCAAAAACCCCGCCAACAAAACAGATACTACATCTGTCCTACAAATACCACTTTGATCTGAATACAATTTTCTCTGTTCTAATCAAATTTGAACAAATCTCATATTTTAGAAAGTTAGCATAGTCAGCTTATGTCAATGTATAAATTAGCTATCACCTTTACAAAGTAATTGCTTCAGAAACACACAAGTGAGATGAATGGCCCTGGACTAGACATTATGTATTGAGTATTTATGAAGTGAAGCAGAAGTGCTTTAAGATGGTTTTTYTCAGGGGTGTTTTAATAGTGCAATTAAAGTAACTCTAGTTGAGAATGTCCTTCAGGCCACATTTTCATGTACACTTTTAATTGTTTTGAGCCAGCACTCTCACCAAAACAAGAAGTTGTCTTTCCATGACCCACAAAYTATGTCTTCTTGCTCCCACGCAGCCCCCCTCCTGGTCCTGAACCACCATTTGTATCGCAGTGGGGTGAGCCAGATGAGACAACTGGCACCGCTCAAAACTAATTGTTTTCATTAGGGGGTTAACATGTCCCAACTCATTTTACCGTGTACTTACCTAAACAAATGCTTTTCCAGCAAGATGGCAGCACAACAGTGTTCCTCTATAGAGGAACACTATAGAACAGAACTCTGTTCTCTTTCAGGAGTACATCTTACATGGTTGATTTCACTCCTTTTTCCAGTAATTGTGGGTTAAATTCATTCTGCCCCTTAAGAGACTACATATTGATTTAAACAAAGTTGAAACAATTTAATTATTTAACGCAAAGAAATTTGCTGCAGCCTCAAATAAACAAAGACTTCTTTCACAGTCAGAGCAGCCTCATTTCTTTACTTGTGCATATAATATATATGTGCACATGCATACATACACACACATATATAAAATAAAACCTTGCTTTGATAGACATTCTCAGCAATCCAGAGTTTAAAAGAATTCCAGAAACCTTTGTCTGCTAACTTCTTTAACTAGACTAAATATAATGGCTAATCCCAGGCTTAAGTATTCATGCTACAATTTAAATATTCAACAGTAAACAAAAATATGGTACTCAAAACTGGTTTCTGCATATACAGCCTACCACCTTACAACTTTAGGGAAGGCAGGAATGATTTAGGAGCCATGCTGTATGACTTTTTATTTAAGTTCTACACTGACACTAAAGTATCTTTCTCCTGTTCCTCTGAATTTGACCATGAGATGAACTAATGATATACATATGATTTACACGTTACAGAACAGATTTATTAAATTTGCTCTGTAATGAATTCAATCCTTTTTTTTTCCATTAAAATCAGGTCTCAAAGCAGCTGTCTGGAAGCAAAAACATGTCAGTGTAGTTCTAAATACCATTGCTGGCCATTACTGGCTTTTAGCATGTCAGTCTTAGCTGTTTTTTTGCAGGACTGCTCAATCTTTGAACTGTTGGTCAGACAGTGGATGCAGCTTTCCTCTTTTCCATCTCTAAAAGGAGACTCAAGAAGAATCTGATCATTCTAGAAGTGGATTCACTGGGAAAGTACACACTGAGACTCAAAAGCAGATTAGTGAGTTTTTATTTTCCTCTTCAAAATGAAACAACTTTCTGTAAAAAAGAGTGCCTCAGACTCAATGTATCATGAACCACACGTCTGGTCTACCTACAGATGCCAAAACCATTCAGCACTGTAAGTCAGAGGATGCCACGGATACAACCGAACCATTGTTCCATATGGAGGAATTGATCATCACGTAGCCAAGTTTACTTTCTCTGGAAAACTGGGGGGAGGGGGGGAAATGGAACAAAGGAAATCGGTGAAGAAAGTATTTGCAATGGATGTTAGCAAGGCACAAGTGTTAATACCTTCCATTAAAAACAAATTTTATGTAACAGATAGGACAGAGGCTGCGGCTGGTTTGTTATAAGTATTTTAGCTTGGTTTTCTCTTTGTTATCAACCATTTTTGGTGAAGGTCACTCAAAACCAGCACATTTTTCAGCCTATTTCAGTATAGATCTCCAACCTAGAGAATAGTTGATACATAAAGTGATGTGAAATAGCTGCAGAACAAGTGCAGAAATAGTTGGAATTTCGATAGAGCTCTGCAACACCAAAATCAGCAGTCTCTTTAATATAAGAAATGAGGGTCAATGCATTGTAGCGGAAATGCTCATTATAATACAGTGTTTGGGACCTATCATTTGGCATTTTAAGGATAATTAGAGAAGACTTACTCTTTGCAAATTAAATTTTTGGGGTATAATTCCACTTGTTGCTAAATTTGATAGTAYTATGCAAGAACATGCATGTTGTCCCCCCGCCCCCGGCAAAAGGTCTCTCTTCTGTGCACGCTTGACACCGGTCACACACAGGGCCCAACATTTGCTAAAGCTGTTTCTGTCCTTAAAGAAGGACACAGCAGCTATTTAACTGCTGCTAAAAGGAATCACACACTTGACTTGCTGGGTCTTTAATATTTTCATTTCCTTTTACTGCACTAAAAAGCCCAAGCCTTATATAAATTTGCAGAACTTCAGCACAAGAAATATTGAATGTACTGAAAATGCTTATAAAAAACCCTCTTGATTTAAGCGAAATCTACCATATCAGTGAGAAATATAAAATATTCACTTAAACTTCAGAATTCTGTTGTAAGTGAAAAATATCCTACAAAAAACATACTTGACTCTTTAAATGAATACTCATAATCGGACTGCTGAATTAAATTTATATTCTTTCAATAAGATAAATTTAGGATCTTAGACTTTGAGTAGCTGCTTAATTTACTGTTCAGAACATTGCTGGAATTTAACTGCCTCGAGGTGTTACAAGATGTAGTCTACTTCCATTCAAAGTTCTTTCACTGAAAAAGAGCATCAATGGGTTTCAGTAAGCCGACAAGATCCCCTCCCTTCTGTTTTCACCCAACTTTCAGCTTGGAATTTACTAACCTTCAGTTAGAAAATATGCCTGGCTAGTTAAAGAAAGAAAGAATACGACTCTGACTTAAGGATCAGGGCATTCAACAAAGCAGACAACTTGTTTCTACTTTCTTCTATTGTTATTATTCAATGAACAATAATCTATTTTATGCAAGCAGAATGACTTTACAACAAATGAAAAATAACCTGAAGTAAGAGAAATAAATTCATCTCTCTGCGTTAAATCATGACAAATGGAATCCAACGTAGGTCTCCCAGGTCTCTCTCTAAGTCTCTTCACTAATGCTAGAATATTTCTTAGCCCTGAATTTGAAAAGACATAAGTACGTGAACATTTCTCCAGCTGCATTAACATTACATAATCCTTGTGCATACTTTACTTCTTTTACTTCCACTTCCACTCAAAATAAACACTCATTTCATCAGGAAATAAAGACTGTGTTTTGATATGGAGGTTCTTAAGTCACCCTTGGGTTACAGAGTTTTCTGAAAAGAAACATGTTTATTATTGATGAAAATGAAGATTTTTTTTTTCCAGAGCTTTCAAGAAGATTCATATAGCACTTTAAGATGTCTAGACCTTTCTGTAAAGAAAGGGTGCCTCAGACACAATGCATCATGAACCACAGATGTCTGGTCTACCCACAGATGTCAAACAAATTCGGCATTGTAAGTAGGTATGGTTATATGGATAGATAAACAGAATAAAAATGGACAATAATACCATAGCAATACAGTCACTCTATATGAACATCTAAATGGAATCCCTCACAATACAATGATACGCTTTTCACAATATCTCAARGAAACTAATTTAGGATTTTAAGTTATTTTATTTTCTATACACGTGCAAGAAACATGACAATATTGGTAATATATTTAGTAATTTAAATTAATTAGCTATTACTAGCTATTGCTTTTCAAAGAGAACTCTGTTGTCATAATTAATAAAACTTTTATTATTAACATACAGTATGATGAATTTTAATTTCTTTCGAACACCTGGGATTAAGATACAATTCTGGCACATTCAGTAGCCTTTCCCCTCTAATTTCATGCTCCCATAAAGAGGCTTGCTTTAACAGACATGGTTTACTGCATCTAGTGTTTTCTTCTGACAGAAGACCACTGCAGTGAGAGCTTCAGATCAGTATTAAAACTGATAGGGAGAACCCATAGGAAGCCATGTACCTGGACAGATACTCACTGGGCCTAGAATTAATGATCAGAGCTTCAAAAACCCAAAGATGAATAAAATGCAGAAAAATATCAAATGATCTCTTTGGGAAGACATAAAAGATACATGTGTGTATGAATATTGTATGTTCCAGCTGCTGAATTGTGCTTGTCCTTATTCCTGTCTGACTGCACAACAGTCCTGCAGAAAGCCTGCAGCTCAGGAACGCTGGCATTAACCCACAACACTCGCTGAAGTTTAAGGATTACTTCTGACTGTGGGAGCACAGCTATCCACCAGATTGACCACGCAAAATTTCAAACCTGTAACATCAGGGACCTTCAGGAAGGAATACTGAAGCATATAATTAAGACAAAATAAGATCCTTAACTCCTGCCAGAGCAAAGCAGATACTGCAGCATGGACTCTTAGTCCAGGTTCAGATGATCCAGTGCTAATGTAATTGCAGGGCAAAGAAACTACTGCTACATTAGAACATTATTAGTCCATCTATTTATGACTTGATCCTTTTTTTTCCAGAGTAAGCAACAAGTGTTGAGGTATGACACTATGTTCACAGCAGACAGCTGCTGAAGCCCTGAACAGCTTTGAAAAAGCTTTTCAAATTTGCTTGGGATTGATGAACGAACAGTAGTGCTGATCAATCCCACCTCAGACAGGAGAAGTCACAGGATTTCTCAGCTGAAAAGATACACTTATTTTTCAGTCCTGTGGTATGAAAGCTCGCTGACTCCATCCACCTTCCAGTGCCACTCCTTCAGCAGCTAGCACAAGCTATCAATGCCGTCCACTTACCTGTCTTAGAAAAAAAACCCWGCCCAAATAAAGGAACTGAACAGCTGGGGATGGAAACTTCTCCTACTTATGCTTTGGAACTAAAGCCACTGTCATAAAAACCACATCTTAAAGAGATGCAGAAAAATATAAAGGTGTGAAAGAYAGATAGCCTAGGCACAGAAACACAAAATAAAATTAAGCCTTCCAATGATCAAGAACGTTGACATTCAGATCCTTTTATCTCTTCCTGCCAATCAGTTCAAACTAAATCACAGAATAAGGTTGCATGAATCAATATACATTCTGCCTGTTTCTTTGCAAAATTATTTTGCCCTGTTTGTCCTATCTCCTCCTGTCCTCAAGCCTGCAGCTCAAACAGGCAAAACTTTCATTAAAGTGTTTCACTTGAGTATTTGCCTTGAAAATTTTACCCAGAACTGAGACTAAAGTGAAGATGAGCTATTGCTCTGGAAGACAAAAAGCAAAGTTATATACTAGATGTTCAGAAAAAATTAAAAAGCAGATGGGAGGAATTTTTCCCAGGAATGTATATGACTTTCCGTTTCATTTGAGTTTATGCATATACAGCACATCTACACAATCACAGCTCCACAGCTTTATCCTCAGGGGAGGGAAGTGCTGAACTCCTCCATCATGGGCTGTGTGAACTGTCTGAGGCTCGATACCCCTGCCAGCAGGGCTGGGACAGACACTGGAAACACACCTCTTCCACACATGGCTATTAGGGAACCTAATAACACTTCCTTATGTCTGCAGCTGACAGTTTGAGAGCTAGGAGAGGCTCAAAAAGAGAAGGAAGCCCCATGAAGCTACCCTAGACCAGCAGCAGCCACACACATTCAAGTCCAGACCATTTAACATGCTGCGCCTGCTAGAGAGATAGCAAACAGTAAACACACAGCAGAGCAGCTCTACAATGACTCTGTATGTACTACGTCTCAGCTGGATTAAACTGTTAGGAAACATCATGGGGAGAAAACACAAAAGTATGCTCTTTTGTGAATGAGTCATTTGACTTGCCRCAAAAAGCAAGTAGAGAGTCAAAATAATGAAAGAACTGAGATAAATATAGTATGTTTCTTTACTACAGCTCCTCTGGGAGTGATACTTTCAACTGTAATTTGGCTATTAGTACAACTCAGTAATATCTGCGTTTCCAAATACTGTCATTTGTTACTGATTATTATTAAAAGCAACGTATAGTTAGCTCTCAAGATGGCAGATACTCAGCATCTCGCTTCATTTTTACATCAGTCAGGAAAATTTTCTTTCATGACAGACAGAGGTGATCTGGAGTGTTGCAACCCCAATTGCCTTGTGTTCACCTATTTTATCCTCAGTGCAACATTAAAATCTAGTAACTTTTTAAAACTCATTTTTCAAATAACTGGCAGAATGGATGAAATCAAAAAGCAGTGAGAGAATTCTTTCTTTTAATTCAACATTCTGACATCTCTAGTCAAAATAATCAAAGCAGATACAGTTTGATCCTACCTTTCAAGATATTTTTTTCCCCCTTCACTTTTTCCTACATTCACTGAAAAAAAGGACAGCTTGGAAAAAAAAAATCGGTAACACAGGCACATTTGCACAATAAAGACCAAAACCACAGGAAGCCTGCCAGCTTTTCATACCTGCCTAACCCAGATCAGTGCCAGATTCCAAAAACGAAGCAGAGGTTTTCAAATTGGACTTTGGGCTCCAAAGACAGAACAAACTCACCACAACACCTTCAAGATAAATACCTACCCAATAAAATTCCCAATATGAGAATAAAGGACAGTCTTGTTGGTATGTATTTTAGTCACATACTTATCTCAACTGCTTTAATTTACCATCAAAGTACCATCATACTTCACAAGAAAAAAAGAATAATTGACCTCATGAGACAAAATAGGCTAAGTTGTTATAAAGAAAGATAAATCTGTAACACTAAAGCTGGAAAAGTTTTATTTCACTGAACATTTCAAACAGCAAACTAAGAGTCTCATTTTTCATATTAATTAGCAAATGAGAAATTCACATTTTAATGCCAGTTGTTGGGAGGCAACCACAGGAATAAAAAGGTAATATAAGAATTACAGTATACTAAAATTACCCTAATTTGTACAAGGAATAATTATTAGAGAGACTAGGTAGAGTACAGCTGGAGATCTTTGGATTCTCTCCAGCTCTGTCAGTAACATCTCACTTTTGCATGGCTRCACTGCTTCATATAATATTACTTTTTAAAATTTAGCTAGCGTTCATACATATGGTACTGTTAATAAAACTGGATTTAAATAAAAAAAAATCTTGGACAAACCCACCAGTTTCTTTGCCTATTTAGCAAGGCAAAAAAACGAGTTCTTAAAAATAACAGCAACAAGTAACGTTTCAGTGGGTACTACCTCAGCTAAAGAGAGTTAGAGAATCTAACACTTATTTGTTAAGATTTCATGTCAAATCCAATAAAAGCT
The DNA here is from genome assembly GCF_003343005.1 of Rhea americana. Taxonomy (NCBI): domain Eukaryota; kingdom Metazoa; phylum Chordata; class Aves; order Rheiformes; family Rheidae; genus Rhea; species Rhea americana. The sequence goes on from NW_028186679.1 coordinate 5,200,929, forward strand.
TATTTACTGTTAAAGCTGAACTTGTTCTATCAACTAAATAAAAGTAAAACTAGGCAGTTATAAAATCGTGTGACTAAAACGTATTAGTAAGTTTTTCACAACAAAAGTTCAGGGATGGCTATCCTTGCTTTTGCAAGAGATAAACATCAGTTTGATGTTTTCTTGCAGGCTAAAATGTAAGTTTCAGTTGATAAATAAGAGACCACATATTTCATTAGCACAGAGATTTTAGCTTAAGATTGATACAGGCATAAACCAGTGGGTTTATGCATTGATTATTCTCTACCCTAGTGTACTCAGGAATACAAACCAAGTGAATGTAAGTCTTTGGAGAAAAATGTCACATCAGGAAGGGAGGCTAAAAGCAAGGCTAAAAGCATAAAGAAGGTGCTCTGAGGTTTCTATGAACTCCACAGCTGACTGCTAGCAGAAGCTAATACTATGTTTTTTTGCTCTAGACTGTGCATTGGTTGTACTTAGAATATAGATGAAAAGACATCAGAAAAACAACTAGAAAAGCTTGATGGTAACCTTTAAATATTTTTAATGAATTACTCTCATGCCATGGATTATGCAGAAACCAATCACTGTTCACAGCTCCAGCTGAGTCTTGCACTTAAAGTGTTCCTAACCTGGGAACACACAGTATCTTCCTTCCAAATATCAYAGGTTTCCTTGGCTCCTACTGATTTTTATGACATTTTATACACCCAAATGATTAGTTTATGTAATTAATGTTTCCAAAAGAACTGCTTTTGAATTGGCATCTGATGTCTGTCTAGTTTTTACTGACGCATTCTACCATTACCTATAGTTAGAACTCATTGACATGTGTATAACCATATAAAATCAGGTTTTAACTGTGGAAAAAARAGTCTTATTTTTTCTTCTGATTAAATGTAAAAACAAAATTAAAGATACCTGTTTTTCCTCTTCTCTTCCTTTGCATTTTTTGAGAGACTAGGTGAGGAAGGGAAGGAGAAAAAGGGACAAGAAAGTGAGAAAAGACAGGAATCAGACTCTAYAGATCTTTGCCAAGGACAAAGAAAGAGTGTCTGGGGGTTTTCATTGCAGATGACAAATGCCTTCCTACACCGCATAACAGCATGCACCAGTCAGGTGTCCGATTTAACAGAAATCAGGTTAACTCCTGAACTGGCTGCAGAACAGCCTTTGGTACAACACCGGCCTAGCGTAACGCTTCTGCTGTCCCCAAAGCCCATGCTTTTGGCTGTCTCCAAGCCACYGCACCACGCCATGTAGGTCACTGTTAGCTGCGGCATCTCTGTACTGCTACCCACCATGGGTTCACTGAAATCCTTTCTCCGTCTTGACTGCTGCTCCYAAAATCTCCATTGCAGCCTATTACCAGCTTTCTTAGGGGATAACTTTTCTCACTGGTAAAACAATTCTACTTTCTCAGAGGTTTACTCTTTAGTACAACATTTCCCCTGTGCACAAAACAAGCATTTTACAATTGGAAGTTACGAACTGTACAACACGGATGTCCTGTTCAAGTGCTATTTACCTAATACATCATGAATATACACATATATTTGCATGTACACACACATGCATAGACACATATGCAGGCATGTACATGTATATATGCATGCATATATACATACACAGATATAAACATGCAAGTTCAGATCTAGGTCCACACACATTTAAAAGTCTGTATTTCACTGAACTCAAGAATTAAGGGCCCTAATGCTTCTTTGAGCCTGCATCAATAATCCCTACCTTTTAAACATGTACATATAAAAYATGCTCATTTAAAAATTAAATATATTTTTTCTAAAAAATTTAAAATAAAGATCAAAAAATCTCAAGACATAGTCTACACTRAACTGGATCCTAATGCTTCATATAAAATCAATCAGAGCATAAGAGAAAATTTAATTTAATAATCCCCAAAGTAGATATTACAAATGCCAAGAAGTTCAACATTTACCTTAAGGTGACTACAAACATTTTAGATACCTGTAAGAGTGGCCACTGCATCCTGAAATCCTATTTTCATCTCTATATGCTTACCTATTTTAGAATCAATATTTTAAATAAAGTAAAAAGGCATATGTTAACTCCCTAAAAAATAATGATACTCAGATAAYTGGACCTGCTGTTGAGAAAAAACTATGTTCTGGATTGCAGTATACTGTCTCAGATGTTAGCAAAAGGGAATCAGACACTAACATAAACCTCAAGAACATTAATGAGCTAGACCTTGTTACATCTAAACTGGAAAATTTCCAATCTTACTTTGCCTAGAACCACCAGCAGCACTAACTAGTGACATCAGCAAAAGTATCTCAATTCCTCTTTCCCATGCTCTAAACACACTCACTCCCCACTAATCACAGAGATCACACACAAATCCACTTCCTGTCCTCTCCCGCAAATCCTATGCCCTTCTCCAACCACGTGGAGCCCCCAGGCCAGCAACCACCCAGCACCCATACCCACTGGTGGCCATCATCTGAGCTGCACCAAGGTCCTGTTTGAATGTTCTTACTCCACAGCTGCGCATCTACACACACAGGAGGTAGCACGTAGCCACCACACACATAATAGCAAGAGATGCATCACCCCTTGGGAACCTCTGTCCTAACCACGGCAGCCACATCCACATAGAAGCAGCTGAGCACTAACGGATTATGTCTGCTGCAGGACCAGAGGGAGACACAGAGGTGGCAGGAAGAAGAAATTTGGGTAAGGATTGAAGAACACCTGTGTGTACCTGGCTTACAATGCTAACTTTAGTTAAAGCTTTTCCTCAGCGCTTCTGATAAAGAGCTCATTTTGCATTATGAACAAAAAGTAACATTTGTGTTACTGCCCTTTATAGGCAAATTTAACCACACAGAAGTAGTGTGAAGACATCTTGTCAAGGAAGGACGTGTGAGCATGTGAAAGCAGGACCTGAAGAGCAGGCAGAAGAGCTATGCTTTTTCTCAGGACTGTCCCTCAGTATTACCCTTAAGAGACAATTTATCTCTTTCCACTGATTATTTGGAGAAATTAGTATCTATCTAAATTTGGGCTGTATTAATATCCCTGCATTCTTTTTTCACTCACACTCAAGACGCAAAAGAGGAAAGGATACTTAGGAAACAGCAATGATCACTCTAGCAATCACAGTACAAATGGGAAWGACAACTGTTTCTTAATTAACAACGGTACTATTTCTGAAGCATTTGATTCCAGGTTATGTGAGAAACAGCTGGAAGAAAGCAAACTAACCCTACAACAACACAGCCAAACAGTGAGAGCAGCTAAGCTGTTCAGGGACATAATAAGCATGACAGCCACTGGTGTAAAACAAATAGATACCCTGAAGTTGAAGAAAAAGTAGATCATAAATATAAAAAGAAAGAAAACTATAGGCCATGGTCAGCAGCATRAAGGGAACTACCTTATGTTCCAATCCTAAGAAGCAGCAGCAGAAATTAATTCAAGAAACAAAGAAAAAGAAAATCTGCAACCTTACCTTAGTAGGTTCAGAAACTTGTCATAAACTAGCAATGCAGAATTCGCCTCCAGCTAAGCAACAACCAGATCTGCAATTATACTTCTGGATCAACACCACATTTATTTCCAGCTAGACTACTGTGCCAGCTCCCATACAATCCTAGCAACTCCGATATGCAGCATTAGATATCTAAACGATAACATGAAAAGGAAGTATTCTGAAATARAAAAGAACAAATGAGAAGAAATCACTGATAACACTGTTATCACATACAACAGCTGACACACAGTTCTATCCTATGTTGCTGGACAAAGCTGGGCAAGCCATAGCTTTGGATGTTGTATAGCCTCCCAATATCCTCACATTAAGAGGGGAGGAAAAAAAAGTTTCCATGATGTAACATGCTGATATAACATAAAGATACACATCAGAGTGATGGGCACTTACAGTCTGTCAAAAAGCACTGCTGCAGCATCAGTAGACATACTTTAACTAGCCTTGCTGCTGCCTGCTAACACCATGGGGTCATTCAGGGGCTGTGAAACCTGCCTGAGAGTGAGTAAATACTTAAATAACTAGTCCTGACACACTTAGCTGGGTAATTACATCTGACAACCTTTGTCATGCCTTCAGCAGATACTGCTTGCAGGGATATTTAGGCATCGTCCCAGCCTGCTAGATATTTCCAAGCAGTGGTCTCCGATCCGTGCGTGGAGGCAACGCAACAGACACTGCGCTATTACAGTCACAAGAAGCCCTCACCACTGCTTGAGTATACATCAAGAACGCAAAATATGTCAGCTTACATTATCACTCCGTATTTTTGCCTAAGAGCTAGCAAAGGGATGCCTGGTATCAGTGGTTTACAATCTTAGTGTAAAAATGATCAAAATGAAGTGTTAACCAAAGACAACAGATATTTCAAATTTTAGCARCTCCTAAAAGGGTGTCAGCAGTAGAGTATTAGCTTGCCTGCAACAAAAGCAGACCTGAAACAAACCTTCTCGGAGTTCTAGGTCCTGAAAGGCGTTTCCCTACTACGGGCCCAGATGTTGACTTCCAGAAAGCCATGATTTGACTTTGAGAAACAGACTGGATTATCATCTGGTACTTGTCATCAAYGTATTAGGAATAATTGAAATGGATTATTTCATTTGTTGAAACGTTGAACATATGTGAGATTCTATTGTATGTGTTGGGATCTAGTCTACAGATCTCCTTCAAAAACTGCCTCTGCCCAAGAGGCCCTAGAGTCATGGGAAGCAGGGGAGAAACAAAATATTAAAAAAGTTGAACTACTTATTGAAGAAGAGGTTTACATACATCTGAATAATGGTATTTCAATCAAAACCTCCTGCATGTACATTTGATGTGCCTGAGGAAAAATAAATTAGGAAAGTATCTGAATTGATTTCACCGGCTCTGGAGAGGGCCAAAAAAATCATCATTGAAGCTTCTTATCACAACTTATGTTTAAACTTTAGTTTACTTAATAGTTCATTAAAATTAAATAGAATTTTAGGGTCTCACCAATATTTGTACCTCACAGGTGTTTTTTTTTTTTTTTTTTT